>NC_064925.1:430793420-431107295 GCF_023897955.1 Schistocerca gregaria
TGCACATTGTCGCATTGTGCCTTGAGTTCCATCAGTACCACAAGCACGGCGGCCAGTCTTATCACTCGTGGGTGACTGATTTACAAGGTTTGAATTGTCGTCGTGATTTTACCCGTGCCAGCATGTCTTGCAAAACCTCATATTTCGATTCCCTGATCCATGACATAATGGTCCAATTGGCTCCCAATCCGGCAGTTGTGCATTGCTAATGGCATCAAACACCTATGTAGCCCTCCATTCCGCCCCTCCTCCAAGCGGAGTGGATGCTACACACATTTAAGCAACAAACGTTGAAGGCCACGGGTGCATCTACCACAATGGCAGAACTCACAATATTCCTGAGCACATATGGATCCAACCCTGTCCTCGACTGCAGCCCAGCAGAACATGGTCGACAGCCACATACACTCACCCCAGAACTGACATGCTGGACGGTACCCTGCTGGTTCGGCTGTTTGGACATGCTCCTGAGGGGCAAAACCCTCATGGATGCCAGCTACGGTAGTGGCCACTAATGAGCAGTGCCCTACAACAGATGATACCCAAAAGGTTTGGAGCATCGGCACTTGAACCATCTCCATCCCCGCCTCCAGCCCCATCCTCCATCAGTGAGTCATTCTGAGTTGGAATCGCTGCCATTTGCACTCCTGTAACTGTCGGCAGCTCCCCTAGGCAGTGCCCTATGTCCCGTGCTCCTTCTCATAGCTGCTGGTGGCCTCCACTGATGGGACAGCACCTGTTCACCTCCCAAAACATAGGTCTGGGCACTTCAGGCCCTATGCGCCCATTTCGAGGGGGAGGGACAGCCTGCCAGAAGGCAGAGACATAGATAACAACCGCTATGCTGAGCCCCTATAACTTGCGAGCACTGCTGTTGCCACCACTGTGCCGGCCTGCCGGCACTCACAGGGGCCCTACAAAGCTGGCAACAAAGGGGCTCAGAAGTCAGTTGTGTTCCAACTGCGCTCTGGTATCACACGTCGTATCCATCATTGTTGGGTTCCTGATCTTGATACGTCTAGGATCTCGATATGCTTCACTCTTCAGTCTCTCCGTTCTGTTGTATCCGTCCACAGCTGTCGTCATTGTCCATAGTTGTTTCTTTCTGTGGTTTTGGCGACTCACCGTCAACACTCTTGGCTGGTCAGCCTGCTGCATGAACAAATCGTGTCAGATTCCAGTTACTAGATGCCCCTCTTTAGGATCCATGCATTATTCTGGCTTCTCCACAGAAAACCCTCCATTGTGGTTGCATCTGTGGTGAGGCTACCTTTATTGTTGAGGCATGCATGCCATCCCACATCAGCAAGGCCATGGTCATAAAGGGTTCACTTATTATAAATCACAAATAGGAAGTAAATGCAGTGGTACAAAAGAGTAAGAAGCTCAAGGTTCCTGAAGAGGCTTCTGCAACATGTTTAGTTATTAACTAAACATAATATTCTTTCTCTTTTTTTAACCTTAGTGCATGCCCAGACATGAAATAGACCATAGATGTAAATTCTTCATCCTACTTATTTTTTAACATATGGCAGAAGTTAGCCACACTATGGCCAGCACACGTCTCTTCCCCCATTCTGCCATTCCTTGTTCATCCCTCTCCATACTGCATGTCCACTATTTAGTAACTTTCCTGTTATGGCCTGCACTTCTCTTATATTTACTCCTTGGAGACAATACAAGGTTCCTCTTCTTCGTTCATGTTGGTCTACAGGTTATATTCCCTTGAATATGAGTAGGAAATCTATTGGTGGTTTTCCATAAGCAGCCATCAATAGTAAGAGTATTTTCTTCTGCATTCATCTCAGAATCTTTACTGGTCATTCTTGCTTCCGTTTATTTGGACAAACAATGGCTCTGAACAAAACTATAGCCATTAGGTTTGCCTAATGATACCACCTCACTGTGTCAGGTGGCACCCAATAGTAAAGTGCAGTGATACTAACTGTCTTACACATGATTTTTAAGGCCAATTCAGAGGCTGCTTTTATGTGCTCGGAAGTGTACAATTTGTTTTATTTACTTCCATTTGCAGTTTGTTGTGCAGGCACCAGCTCTGCACTAAAGCTAAAAATTCATTTTTTTTCTGGCTGTGCTCTTGAATCTTTGATAGATCTTTTACCCCTATTGACTCTAGTTAGCTCTAAATGAGTACATAACCACAATAAGAATAGCTTTTCTTGTAATTTAGGGTATTCAAAAGGCTTATTGGTTGGCATGATTTTACTTTAGTTTGTCATGGATGTCTTGAGCCAAAACTGACCACACGGAGAATGTTCTGTATTGTCTGGGTCAACATTCCCTGTTGCCTCAAAATGTGCAGTTCTGTTGAATTTGCCTGTGCCTTTATTTACTGGCTTTGAATTTCATCTCTACATATCTTCCTGGTTTCCAAGTAGAGGAAGTTCATAGATTTCACCTGAGTCGTCAGTTCTTCATTTGATGGCATACTTTAATGCAATCTTAAAATACATTTAGTGCTTTGTATAAGGCCTCCACTTCACTGCAAAAATTGGGAATTGCCTCTGGAACTTGTAACCTAATTTCATTCCTCAGAAGCTCTTAGTGAACAATTTCACAGTTATAAATCCAAGTGGTACAGTTAGCAAAGGCTTTTTAAGGTCAAACAGTATTATGTCATCATCACTCGTAGTGACCTCCTCTAATACTTGCCATTCTCAGATGCACTGAACTTCAATTTTAGTGGCCAAAGTCTACATTCATTGTTTCTTCTGCTTTCCCATTATGTACAATGTAGAAAGAAGTAATTTTTGAACCAAGTCTACTAGTTTGACCCTCCTATTGTTCAGTCATCCTGATGGTATGGATATTACTTTGGCATCAATAACAATGACACGATATCTACAATAGTTACAACCAGTCTCCGACTTAAATACGGGGCTATCTCATGCTGGTATGGAAAGATGCATGTCGGCAAGCCAGTACCTCTATGGGTCCTGCAAGCTCACTGCATACCTTACTTAGTTTTGTAACTGTAATGTCCCTTTCTAAATAGCAATGGCAGTCACTGTTCTGGATTCTGTAATTACTATCTGAACTTGGCTGGGCTTCACTGCTGACCACTTCCGTTATGTTCTTCTTGGTTGCTCATTACATCCATGTCCAAATCTTACACCCTTTTCTATACTTCTGTCACTGCAATGGCTCTTTGCAATGCATTTATTTGCATAACCTTTACCAACTTGCCATCCATCATAACTGCCTAGAGTATACAACAGTGAATGTCTCAAGTGAATGAGAATGCAACCTACCATAACATTTTCCTAAATCTCAATATACTTCCTCCACATTCTGAGATTCCTATTGACTAAACACTGAGTTCAAAAAGTTATCTGAGATTTGGTGGTAAATTATTGAGCTGAAGATGTATACGGTGATTGTCTCTGGTACTGGAACACTAATGCCCTCCCCTTGAGATGCATAAGTCAGACAACATTATTAAGCCACACAACATTAAATTTCTTCAAGTTTGGATAACCTCACATTCTAAAATTCTCTGTACCTCTCTACAAGATCTTTTTAAGTCACTAGGCTTCTTTATGTCTGAGTAACGGTACCTGTGGGTTGTCACAGTATATTTGCTATATGTGATGTTATTTACATAGAGGTGTCCCTTTACATAATTCTTTTCTTTTCTGCCCATACCTGAATTAGATCTACATCTACATGACTACTCCACAACTGACAATTTAATGTCTGGCAGAGGGTTCATCAAACCACCTTCAAGTTACTTTACTACTGTTCCACCCTCTATGTGCAGAAAAAACAAACACAATCTTTCAATGTGAGTGCTTGGGTGCTAACAAAATATTTTCACTTTTCAATGCAGCTTCTTTATTTTATGATCTGAGGATACATGCTGCTGTGTTCTCCGAAGTGAATTTTGTTACAGGTATTGGTGTTCACTTACTTAGCTCTCTCGCTTCTATTTTTTGAATTTTAACTACTGCATTTTGTGACTTCTGGATCAAGTGAACCTGATGAAGCATAAAATTTGTTGAAAACGTAAAGAAAGTGTTATTTTCTTCTGAGAAACACACAAAAAACTCTTATGACCACAGAGATGTTTACACATACAGCTCCATCAGTATCTCAGCATCTTCACAAAGAAATGGGGTTACCTTGAAAGCTTAGAAAACCACTGATGAGAGGGAGTATTTGACTCCACCAATAAATGAAAGGGCAATTAAATATATTATATAAAAAGCAGTAGCTTATCTTATTTGCTGTGTCGCTAGCTTTCAACCTCTTACTAGGACCCTCAAATTACAGCAATTGCTTTCACAACTTGAAGTATGGCTGAACTGAAGAATTTCCCAATCATGTTTGTAGTAGATGCTGAAACATGTTCACAGACATTACAGATCACATGTGTTAATGACACACTACTACTTTTAGCATACCATAATATCAGCAGCCTTCGGATCCTTATCTCTGTCAGAGGCTGCAGTCTTTACAGCCTTGGGTGCAGGCTCTCCTTCAAGTTCCCCCTCACATTTGCGCTTTCGACTCACTTCCTCTGTTGGTTGCTCTAAGGTTCGTGCTTTTTCTTCTCCTTCTAGCTCATTTACCATGGCCACAAGCTTGGTGTGCTCTGCAGAAACAACATCTAGTGCTGGTTTGCCATCTTTGCTGTTCTCTTTCACACTGTCAACAAATAATGTATACATCGAAATATGGTTTAAAAAGTGAGCAGGAGTAAAAGGTCCAGTAATAAATTCAGGCAGAAAACTTCATATATTTTTATGACATGATTTCATGATCTGTTTTTCATATTCTGTATCAGAATGAAAATGCCTGCATGATTTTATTTTCTAGCTACCACAATGGAATAATTCTTCATTTCCATGAACTCTCCTTAATTGTGCAAACAGACAGGTAACAGTTTTTAAAAGCCTGTTATTGCACTGCATGCAAAAATGGTATGTGATTGCCATGATTACACTGTTTACATAACAAACTTATGCTAAAAAATGAATCCCCATATTTCTTCAGCTGGTGATATCACACAAGCTACAGTAAAACATAACAACGTCTAAATCTAAATTCAAGTGTTTTGCAATGTACACACAAGCTGTTGTCTCCGAGTTCCAGAAATAAAACTCAATACTTGCTAATACAAGTATTACCATATCAGTCTTAACCTCTTCATCATAATTTATGGCACTTTGGTTATCTTTGAGATGTGTAAGAGCAGTCTTGTAAAACATTGCCAGGTTCTTTCTCCAGTTATCTTCAAAGATAAGCACACATTTTAACTGCAATGATGTTACTACTTTTGCTCCCCCTCCCCCCACCCCCTCCCTGGTTTCTAACTTCTCTATTTAAGAGATCTCAAGAAAAGAAGTACATCAGTTATATATTATTATTTATTCTTACACTGCACATAATGAGAACAGAGTACACACAGAAAGGCATATTCAATTGTTAGACATTGAAACCTTTAGCATTGTAAAACATTCCACAGCTGAATGAGAATATTTGTTAAGTTCACAATCAAGGTAAATGTGATATCTGAGCTTGTTTGAAAATTAAAGAAGGTAGATTGTTTCATGTTCCACTGATGGTAAGATCACTAACTATTAAGCACAAGTTCAGACAGGGGAAGGACAAGGAAGGAAATTGGCCATGCCCTTTTTAAAGGATCTATCCTAGTGTCCACCTTAATTTAGGGGAATGAATCTTGACATCTGAGTTAATCTAAGAGGGAACATAAAGTCTTAACACCACAAAGAGAACCAACCACAGATAAGCATAACATGCAGCCAATGCATGTGATAGGTGTTGAAATTGGACTTAGAACTGCAGACCAGGCCTATTATTGCCGTTAGGTAAACATTTGGTCAATGGCTCTGTCCCACATCACACTTTATGCATGCCACCCATGGCAATGTTCTGTTCTATTCTGGTGCCATACCAACAACAGCTCCTCTGCATCCAGGCCAACTGCTGGTGGCAGTACTAAATGCCTCCCCATAAAAAGGCCACATAGGACCAAAAATGACTCAGTTTGTGCCATGACCCCCAGTGCAAAAACTAGATGGGCGTGAGATTCCCTGACTGGACTGACCATCCAAGGAGACAATGCCAACACAGCTTGCTCTACAGGAAGGGTGGCAGACTGCAAAGGCTGGGGTAATAGGTGGCCTGCTGACATGGACACAGGTAAGGACTCAGCCACTGGTGAGTGGGGAAAAAGAGGGCACTTGTTCAATTTTCATGGACACTGCAGTGGAACACACAGGCACCATCCCACAGATGCCCTATTCCTTGGTCGAAGCAGGACAGCAGAGGGTGCAATGGATACAGCAGCATCATGCACACTGCCGCTACTGGGAGCCTTCCATTGGAACAACTTTACGACTGATCCCGATGCCCAGATGGCTTGGAGACAATGGTGTTGAAGATCCAACAGGTTGCAGACACAACTAACTGATTAGAATGATGTTTCAGCTCTGCTTGGCCGACATCCACTGCAAACAACTGCCATGCTTTGTGGCCCACTATTACATCTGGCATCCACCCCTGCTGCTGACAAAGACACCAGGACCAAACAACAGTGCTGTGAAAAAAACATGGCAATGGTCCAAGGCTTATGAGTTGGAGTGCAATAATTCCAAGAGACTCTCCACTTGGTACCTATGTATACGCTCTGCCTGACTACACCTTGTTAATTGGCATCACCTGGTACAAAGCCAGCAAGGCAAACACAGATTTTTTTTTCTATGGGTCTTGAACATAAGCACAAAATGCTCTACCTCCTAGTTAGACAGTGGGTGAAATGGGGTGATAGTCAGATACTTGATACCACTGCAAATGCAATAGTCTTCAAACTCCCATGACACAAGGTGCCAGTTATTGTCAGATACGAGGATCTGGAGGGGGGAGGCTTGATATAAAAAATGGCTGACAATGTGCAAACAGTAGCCGTCGACATTGTGGAGCATGTTTGGAGATGTATGGGAAATTTGACGAGGCATTAATCACAAACAACCACATGCTTCAAAAAGATGTCAATGTGTATTGTGACTCAAGAATGCTCTGGAAATCGCCAAGGAAAAACTGATGGGGTGCCACAGCTTTGTTTTGTGCAAGGCTATGCAAGCCTGCACAAGGTGTCTAACATTGTGATTGGTCTCTGCCCAGCAGGCGTGACAATGTTTCAGAGCCTTCATACACATCATAACCCAGTGCAACAAATGAAGCAGCTGGAATATGCGAGGGTGCAGCGCTGGAGGGACGACAACTCAACAGCTTTGCTCTTCTATGGCAAGCTTGAGGACTCCATGGACAATACCAAATGATAAACGTATGTCACAATGAATCCACTCGCAAAAGAGTGCATTCAGGTCACTCCACATGAACAACTGAAATGATTTTCCCACGGTTGCCATGACTTCCTGTGCCATCTAAGGAAAATGCAACAAGGTCTGCTGCAAGGCACCATACAAGGCAAAAATGATGGCCTACTGTTGGCTGAATTCTGGATTTCGTCCTGCTGACAATTGTGATAGTGCGTCTGCATTTGCAAGCTGTGTGGTAGACCAGTATTGAATGTCATAAGGATAATTACTGAGGGAAAGCACCAACCTCTGCAGTCAGTGGCCAGCCCTACCCAGTAGTTTGGAATGAGGGCTGAATAATTAAACTAGTGACTTGTGGTTGGTTATCAGCAGGAATTTTGCTCCATGCGATAGCCACTGCCTCCTTTTCTCTCACGTGAGCCATTATGTCGTGCCATGAAAAGCAGCTCTGATGTGTAAGCAATGGGGTGTTTGGTGCTATATGTGTTCCAATGTGACAGAACTGCACCAACGTTACACAGGATCGTGTTACTGGCCAAGATCAAAGGTTTACCGTGTGTAAAAGAAGCCAAACTGGGTATGAAGCACAAACACTGCTTCAGGGAGTGACAAGTCCATTGACAAAGTGCAGACCAGACAAATATGAACCCTTCCTGGCGAAGCCAGTTAACAGGATGGCAAATGTTTGTGTCCAGGGGAATAAACTTATCATAATATGAAATCCTGCCCAAAAAGAACTCTAACTCCTGCAGTTTCTTGGGCACTGAAGTGATCACCTGTACAAACGAGGCCATCTTTGCAGAGCACACAACACAAAAGATGCACCTTTGGGGGAAAAAAATCAACATTTTTTTTCTAATTTACACTGAAGGCTGTTCTCCAGAACGTGTTGGAAAACCATCTGCAGATTCCACAAATGCTCCTTCCACATGGACCTCGTGGCCAAGCTGACATCAGGGTATTTCACGCAAAAAGAAATGTCTTGAATCAATTGTTCCAGATAATATTCCAAAAGACAAGCGATTAAACTTATGATAGCCCAAATAGGATGTTGAGCACTGAGAAACTTCGAGAAGAGGGATCCCATCCAGGGACAACTGCAATTATGCATCGCGCAGCTCGATGCACAAGGAATATTGGCCCCCTAACAAATTCATCAACTCCTCTGGCCATAGAATGGGATATGAGTCCATGACAAATTGCCCATTTATTGATTGTTTAAAATCGCCACAAATGCACACCACTGAATCACCAGCAGGGAGTTGGCCAGCTGGCTTGATGAAATAAGAGGAACAATGCCAAGGTTCTGCCAATGTTGCAACTTGACCTTGACTTTATCACGGACGGGGAAGGGAATGGGGTGAGAGGACGAAATTTAGATATTGCAGACAGTTGAGGGAGATGTGTCACTCAATTTTTCTGTCCAATTCAAGATATTCTGAAACAACTAGTTATACAACTGTAGTAAAGAGCCCAAATCTTGGAAGGGGACTGACTGATGCTAAACATACTTTGTCAACTATCTGGAAGCCAGAAACAAAAAAAAGACATCTAACTCACAAATATTTTCAGCCTATGGTGAATTTACTAAATTTACCACTCACAATGTAAGTTCCTTGTAACGTGCAGAAAATTGTCCCCTCAAAGGAATACACTGTTTTCTATGAGAAACAACTTGAGTTAGTGGCTAATGCAATGCAGGGCAGCCCAATAGCCGGTACATATTTAAGATAATTAGGCTTACCAACACTTCCATGTCTATCTGAAACTCAATCTGTCATCCATACACTACCATTGAGAGCAGAATATGCTGGGGCAACACTTGCGGGATGTCAGAGATAGCATCTAAACCCACAGAAAACACTGGAGCCTCCAACAACCATACATGGCCTTTACATGCAAATAATCGTGTTGAACATGCACCAAATGACAATCAGGGAAGGGTTGCTGGCTTCTCCATGGAGCAGAAGAAGAGTGATACAAAGAATCTGAAAAACGTCATGTGTGCGGATTATGAGAGAAAGCATTAATAGAGGCTTTTCTTGTATATAGTTAATGTATCAATGTGTGGTGTCTGTTCTTTCAGACACATATTAGGTGAACTGAAGGTGGAGGTGGCAGGGAGGGAGGGGGGGAGGGGGGGAAGGAAAGGTAAGGGAAGGAATTGTTGTTCACAGTTGCATCAGGACTCTATATGGAATCAGTAGTGACAAGTGAAAATGTGTGCTGGGCCTTCGAAAAACACAGACTCCATGCATTCACATAACAGATTCACCTCGACGGGCCATTAATCCACCTCTTCAGTGCAGATGCACAAATACGTTTACCTCCCACAGGAATATGAATGTAGCAAGCATGGAGGACATGCCCACACAACTGTGATAAACACTGTGTCCAAATGCTGCAGTAGTTAATGCAACTGCCAAATAAGCAGGAATCCAATGCAGCTGATATCAATGATTCCTTCCCTTCCCTTTCCTTTCTCCCTCCATCCACCTCCAATTCACACAATTTAATATAGTTTGATTTTGTATTGGAACACGTTTTTGCCAGAAGCTGCAGTTTTCAAATTATTCAAGAGAAATGTGCAAAAGTGTTCTTTAAATGCACCCACACTCTCACACTCACCTCTCACTAATCAGGATTTTTAGTATGTTGTTCTCAGCACTTCCTCCTACAACTGTACAAAAATTTGTAACTACATAAATTATTTCCTGATTCAACTTATTTGGCTTCATTTTGGGGGCTATTATTACACCACTGACTTAGTCATGCTTGTACAAATTGTAAAAAATGATGTGACTCTTCAAGTTTGTGTAAATGATGTTTGTGTAAATTTTATCTCACAATTTTGTGTATTTTAACAGTGTAAAATTACTAATTAAATAATTTTGTTTGTGTGGCATCCTTACAACAAAACTACTGTGCTCATAGGAGTTACAGCAAGATTGAATTGTAAAGGAAATTAGTGTATGCATTAAATTTTTTAATGTTAGTAAAATAGCCGACTAAGCTGGCGATGTGACAGCCCAGTCAATGAAGATCAAAAAGAGGTGAATGTGGAAACAATTTGTGTAATCACAAATTTTTGTACAGCAGCAGCTGGGAGCGTCACTTACAACATACTAAAATCTAGCCCAGTGTAGGGAGATTGTGGAGGTGCATTTGAAAGTAAGTTTGGCACAATTTTCTCAAATAACTCATGAACTGCAGCCTCTGATCAAAATTTACTCCAGTGCAAGATTAAACTACATTAAATTTCCTACAAGAAAATGTCATATTCATTCCTTCTGTACTTTGTGGACAGACAGTAAATGAATACTGACAATTATGCACACTGTGCCATGTGCTATAGCTTAGGTGGTTTTTTAGGCCAATTTGCGAACATTTCCAGATTTGATAGACCACTAGTGCCATATATCAATCTGTTCATCTCAACTTCCTTTACACCACTGTGGTACATTGTAAACAATTATTGTTTACACCCTGTAAACTGTTGAGACACATCCTGTAACATAAAAATTTCTCTCTACGATGCACAGTTTTTTACTTTTAGAATCTTTAACGCTTCATATACTAATGGTTAACATTCACTTTCTCAAAAACAATGTTGCCTTGTTATATGGTTATGGATGCAGGCAAGGGGTCCTAAAGCCTTCATCATGCGACCAAACAGAATAATTAATTCTAGTTAGAGACTGTTTTAATTTTATGTTTGTAAGTGATATTTTCACTATTTCATAACTTAATACATACATACTCCATAATGCTCAAGAAAAGCCTGTTTACTTACAGAATTTCCAAGAACTTCAAGATGAGATTTACATGAAATGCTCTGTCACAGGTAAAATAATATGTTCACAAGGTTAAAAATGTAGTTTCTATATGGGAATGCAAACTTTCTACACAAATTTCAAAGATGAAGTCTTCTTGGGTTATCAGCCAGGTCAACGTGTCATTCTGTGGCTACGTTTGGAGAAATTTCCTACTCTTCATCTTCAGGCGAAGGGTCGGGGTCATGTCCAGTTCGTTCCTTTATAGGTGCTGGGGTGCAAGCTCCTCTGCCTCGTTTGCAATGGTTAGGCCAATAACAGGATTCCCCTCACCCATTTGCCACACCCATTCTGGAGGTGTGTGATTGGCCTAGCCACTGCAGACAAGGTAGAGGAACCTGTGGGTCACCATCTATAAAGATACAAACTGGACATGAACTCGACACTTCTCCTGCAAATTATGAGCAGGAAACTTGTCGAAATGTAGCTGCAGAATGTCACCTTCACTCAACTGATAACCTGAGAAGACTTCATCAATGCATTTTTTCTTTATTTTGCTGAAGCTATATAGTGATATATACAATGCAAGAAACCAGTGCCACCTATGCCATCAAATTTATAGGGTGTTATTACATAATATCATGCTATATCCTCATAGCTTATATCAGGTGTGTATTAAACATATAACTTTGTTTACGTTGTTGTATGCCTTTCAAAACAAGACTTATTTTGCAACATGACTTGCAACCTACTAGTGAAAAATAAAATAAATAATAAAAAAAACTTCAAGTGAGCTACAAAACTTGAAGCTGCCACCTGGCATCTGCTTCACTGTCAGTAACATACTATGTCCTTTACCTCAGCTATTAATTCTTTGAGTAAAAAATTACACTGAACCTACGAAACATCTAATATAGCATGTGTGGTACAATTCAGTTGTCTCTCATTTTTGAAGCTATCCTTGCCTTTCACCATTATCACAGCCACTCTTACCATCATCATCATAATTAATTTCATATTCCTTCTGATCTCTCTTGAGGCCTAGTTTATTCATTTTTTCCCCCTTGGTGGATTTGAAACCAGTACACAGTCTGCAAGCCAGTAGTGGATTATGATTTCTGCTTTCAAAAATAGAATGGGCCTCAGAAGGGACAGGTTTAATCGACAACTAACAGGCTATAAAGAAGGACTAAGATTTGGAACATTAAATATACAAACATTGGCCAGAAGAGTGGAGGAGATGATAGACATGAAGGAAAGAAGGAAGTTCGACCTATTGGAGTTAGTTGAAACAAGATGGAAAGGAGAGGGAAGGAGAGAACTGAGAAAAGGCTACCGACTGTACTGGAGTGGAAATGAGGAGGGAAGGAGAAGTGGAGTGGGAATAGTAGTAAGAGATGGATTAAAAGAGGAAGTGAATAGAATACTTGATAAGATGACGAAGATCAAAATATCACTCAAGGGGACGACCAAAGAGGCAATACAAGTGAATGCACCACAGGTGGGTTGCACTTCTGAGGAGAAGCAAAAGTTTGAAGAGGAAATGCAGAAGCAGATGGGGAGGAAGAATGTGATAGTAATGGGGGATTTAAACTCACACGCTGGAAGAGAAATACAAGCCTGCAAAAAGAGGAAGGTGAAAGACTATTGGAGTTCTGCCAAAAGAATGGCTTGCTGGTTGGGAACTCTTGGTTCAGAAAAACAGTGAGTCACAAGATTACCTGGTACAGTCAAGACTTAAAGACAAAGTCAATAGTTGACTACTTCCTGTACGACAGTGAGATGAATAGGAACATCTTTGAAATTAAGGTAATACCATCAGAGGCCTTGGATAGCGAACACCGTTTGCTGCTAATGAACCTGAGAGGGTCTAAGAATAATAAAGGGACAGAAAACCAGGAATGACATACAAGGGTATGGAAGTTGAAGGAGGAAGAAAGCAGGCTACAGTACCTACAAGTAGTAAAGGAAAGCATCCCAAAGGATGAACCAAAAATGGTAGAAGAGGAATGGGGTAGATTCAAGGGAACATTAGTAAGTGCAGTGGAAGCAATATGTGGGAGGGCAAGCAATAAAAAGAGATGGAAAGAAACACCCTGGTAGAATGATAAAACAAAGGATATAGTACAGAAGAATAATAGAGCCTTTAGGGTATGGTTCCAGAAGATAACAGTAGAGACAAGAAAATAATATCAAGCAAGAAAGAAAGAAGCAAAAAGAATGGTGGCAGAGGAGAGAAGATAGTGGGTGGAACAGTGGACCAGAATGATGGAGGAGGATAGAGAAGGTTAAAAAAAGGTGTTATATGGGATGATTAAAAGTAAGAGGAAGAACGGTATGACAGACGATGCTTGAATGGTCAACAAAAGTGACCAAGATGTAGAGAATACAAAGGAACTCAAGAATAAGTGGAAGGAGTATTCTGAAGAACTCCTGAACCCAAATGGAGACCTGGATGAGGAGGAACAAGCCGAGGAGAAAAAAGAGGAGGAACAACAAACAGAAAAATACCTTACATGGAAAGAAGTGGAAGAGGCATTGGGCAAGATGAAGGAAGGGAAGTCACCAGGTCCGGATGAGCTAAATGTGGAGATGGTGAGAGCAGTAGGAGATATGGGGATACAAAGGCTATATTGAGTAATGAAAATTGTGGGGAGACAGAAGATGATCCTAGACGACTGGAAGAAGGGAATAATTGTCCCGATCTTTAAGAAGGGAAATAGAAGAGTGTGAAAGAACTATTGGGGGATAACACTGATGAGTCATTGTGCAAAGATTTTTGAGAAAATTTTGGAAGCACAAATTCGGGCAAAATCAGAAGGACAGATGAGAGAAGAGCAACATGACTTCAGAATAGGAAGGTCCACAGTGGATCTAATTAATGCTGCAAGACAACTGCAGGAACAGTGCTATGAATATGGAATAGATCTACTAATGACCTTTCTGGACACTGAAAAAGTGTATGATAGTGTACGTAGAAGCAAAGTGTGGAAATCCCTGGAGAACAGAGGAGTAACAAAACAGATTACTTAGAGGATAAGGGAAATGTGCCATGGAAGTGTGAGCTGTGTGAAAATGGGAGGAGAGATATCAGCTTGAATAACAGAAGAATGGCTTGAGGCAGGGAAGTGCACTTTCACCGTTACTCTTCATTGCAGTGATAGATGATATAATGAGTACAGTAGCACAAGTAAATGGTGATGGAAAGATGAAAGTAATAGTGTTCACAAATGATCTGTTTATTTGGAGGAATAAGGAGGAGGAAGTACAAAAGCAGTTGGACATATGGGAATGAACGGTACAGGAATATGGGATGAAATTTAGTATAAGTAAGAGTGAGTAGATTATCACAACAAGAACAAAGGAGAAAGGAACAACTGGAATAACAATTGGTGGGGAACAATTGAGGAGAGTGGAGAGTTTCAAGTACCTAGGAAGCCTGTTACAGGAAGATGGAAAAAATAACAGAGAAATAAATAAGTGGGGGAGAAAAGTAAAAGCATTTTGGAACAGTGTCAGAAGCCTGATATGAAGCAAGGCTGTACCCCAAATAAAAGGTTATATACTGGTCATACTATGTACTAATCCTGACATATGCATCCAAGGAAAGGAAGAGAGAAAAGCAAATTACAAGCTAGTGAGACAAAATTCTTGGAGAACAGTATTGGAGTGACAAAGTTAGACAGGTTAAGAAATGAGGGGATCAGAGAGTTAATGTTAAGCAAATTGAAGAGAAGAGGATCCCAGGAGGATACACAAGATGAAACTGGAAGGAATGAGACCAAGAGGAAGACTGAGAGATATATGGCTGAAAGGAGTGGAGAAATGCATCCAGAAGAAAGGAGAAGACTGGACCAAGGTGAAGACGGAAAGATGGTGGCAAGACAGACGACAATGGAGAGGCTTATGTTCCAAACAGACCTGACCAGAAACTGAAAACTGTCGAAGATGATGATGCTGTTTATTTAAAAGACTGACTGAAAAGTGGGGAACCAGCTGCCTCACTCTACCTTCCTCAGCACATTTAAAAATCTCCCCACAAATTTTGACATGTGAACGTATTCATGCCTTTTTTAACATGCACCTCACCTCAATCTCTGCTAACTGTAACTCATTCACACCCACTCGACTGTTGCTGTAAGTTGCTCATACCCTCCACTCCCAGTTGCCCTTTCTCACTCTATCATTCAGCACCAGTTCATTGTCATTATCCATTTGGGTCTTTCTGTCATTGTCCCCCGTGTCACAGCCACAGTCTCCTTTGTTCTATGCTACTACTATAGTCTCCTCTCAGTGTCACTGTCTCCCTCTTGTAATGTAATGGACTACTGAAACTACAGATACCACCAGCTGGCAAGGTGTGCGGTGCCATCAATCAACTTGAAGGAGCAAGTGAACTTTAACTACATAAACACAAACTGAAATATTATTATTTTGTTACAAAACTGTTAATATGAGGACAATCATGAGGTATATTGCCACAGAACTATATTATAAACACTTTTCATTTTTCATACTATGTTTTTCATATATGTATACGTGTGATGTGTAAAATATTGCTATACAGCCGAGGTTGGCAGTACTACACAGTTTGTAAGCTCTGTGAACAGGAGCCAGTTGTTGGTGGGGGTAGAGACAATGGGCAGTTGGTGTTGAGACATCTTGTAATACACTTGCTTTGAAAAGGTAAAGGATAGAGGGAACAAAATGATGTATTGGGAAAGCTGTTACATTGAAAATTATTGAATATTGTCACAATCAGCATTTATAAAATAAAAGTTGGAAGTTTAAATATGTGTCAGTTCTTATGAAGCAGAATACACACCCTGGACCTCAAATTGATTTAACAAACAGCGGATGGCAAGATTCATCACAGGACCACGAGCATGCAACAATGACCAATAAAGGTAAGAAAGTTATATTACACTAAATTCAAATTGTGAAGATACCTTTCTTTCTCCATGTCTTCAACCCTGTATGAACTCTGTTGTTAGAGTGAACAGCATAAGGGGGACTTGTGGTCGACTAGGCACAGCAGGAAGACCACACAGGTTTAAAATGATAATTTGCACCTTAATATACTACTACTGATAATAATTAATATTTGTCCCCCGGAGAAAGCGGTGCATTACACTCTTGATCTCTCTTACACTGCTAATATATCATTCCTTCCTTCCTACTGCTGCTGTCTCTTCTCACTGACACCCTCTCTTCTTCATTGTCACTGTCATATACTCTGTCACTCATTATCACTGTCTCATCTGCTTCAACTCCCCTCTTCCCCCCCCCCCCCCCCCCCCCCACACACACTCATATTGCCACTCTCTTCTTCACTCTTTCTATAACCCAATCACTGTCTACTATCTTCTAGTATTTAATAGTTTTCTGTCTCTTTGCCACTGCCATTGCCTCCCTCTCTCCAAGCATAAATATGTTTGCATGCCAAAATTTTTGGTGAGAAGGCAGAATGAGGATTAAGACATCTGGTTCTCCACTTTTCTGTCAGTCTTTTAAATTAACAGGAACATATTCATTTTTTCTGATCCGATTTGAGCATTTTTACAACAGTTCCCTTCTTTTCCTCACCACAGAAGGGCATGTAACTCGTACGAAAAAAATGTGTTGGTCAGTGAAAGTTGGATAGTTAACTTACATGAAACTGAAATAATGCGAAACCAATTTTAAACCTCAGATTGTATTTTATGTGCAAAAGAAATTTTATATGTGCTTCAGTACTACAACATCGTGTCCTCAGATTACAATGGAGACATTTTACAGCATTTTTCTCCATGCTATGTCACTTTCTAAACTATGTTTTCAACTCACATGGGACTTTACATGCATATTTTATGGGTACAAGTAGGGTTAACTTTGCACCTCCACAACTGGAAAATTTTTAAGGTTGTTCTAGAATAAGATCTTGGGAATATATCGTAAAAATTTCATTTGCTGGGCATAGACACCTTGGAACCCTCAGCTGGGTTTTGGTCCATTGGTGATGGCGAAAAAATAGTAAAAAAATCCTTTTTGTAGGGTTTCCCAAGGAACTGCCAATGAACTAATGGTGCCTCCATAAGTCCCATCAAGCTCTCTGTAGGCCACATAAAGTGCAAAAAGAAATAACTGATTTGCTCTATTTACCTAGGAGGTAGTGTGCAATATTCGTACTTTGACCCTGTACTGTACGATAGTGACATGATCCTTCTGTTGGGTATACAAGTAGTCCCCAAGCCCAAGGGCTATTCCAAATACTTGACATTACCTTTATCGCCAATACAGCCTGAGGTGTGAGCACTGGAAAACCTAGTTTTTATGCATGGCATTTTGAACATATTATATATGTATGCTTTTGCATGCATACTGATACTAGCTCTACTGCTGGATCTGCAATTGTCTTTTAAAATGCGAATAACTCTCAATGCAATGTTAGCTTAGAATGTGACTGTAACTGACCACATACAAAAGAGAAACACAAGCCACAACTGCATATACTATGTGGCCAAATACCAAAGAACATCATGTGTTTTACTTGAGACTGGACATAGGTACTGCTCTCTATCCAATGTTAAAATTATTTCGATATGTTAGCTACACTTTGTATGCAACAGTGGTGACCTAAAATGCACAAAACATAAACTCACTAATGGCTATATTTTTCATTATAAACTTTCTGAAATATGAGCAGCAGTTTACTTAATTTCAAAGTATGTAACAGCTATAAGCAATAACGAAAAGAGAGCCAGATCAGTGTCAAGCTGCAATGTGAGACTCCAAGATGCAGAAATGTCAAATTTTTTTATTGAATAGTTTCCCCAAAACCGAATGAGAAAGACTGCATAGTGAAAACATGAGTGAATCCTAAAACAGAGCTTTTTTATTCTTTATGTGAAAAGTAAAATTTTTACTAACAATTTAATTATTGAGATGGATGTAGCTTTGCTTCATTTACATAAAAAATTAATTATTTTGACTACAGTGAGAACATCTTCACTGTCTGAAGAATACATGGTGTCACGTTACTTCTAATTGTGTCACGTCACATGTATGCCATGCTACTGTCAGGTATCTGCCATGCCCTACATCACATCACTTGCCCCACCTTAGTCAACATGATCACCATTATTACACAAAAAAATTTTAGGTTCTGAATGAATAATTAAGTTCCATCAACATTTGTTTACTGCTGTTTCTCATTTCTTGAATTTCCCTTTTCTCTTACCTTCTTTCTCCACAAGCAGCTTTTTTCCACTTCTAAAGTTGTAATCTTTGATTTCCAAAAAGTGTGTACATTTTTGTGCTCATGTTGATTAGAATTTTCTCTTAATTTTCTGGTGAAAAGGGACTTGTTGCTTTTCCTTCACAATTTAGTCCTAAATTATGATAAAAATTCCCTGCTGTATAATGAATAAGTAATTACATATTCGCCTCACATCATAGCAGTTTGTTTCTAATCTCTTACCTTATTAACTGCTGTGTTGCAAATTTCTGCAAAAGATTTGTCACAGCTAGATGAGGAACACTCTTGTTAAGCTGTTTACCGACAGCAGCGGCAAGCTCACTTGAACTTGTAGGCAGTGTCAGTGACACTTCACATAAGCAACGAAGCAGTAGCTTTTCCACTTCCGGATCTGGTTTGACCAGATCAATGGCAGATTCACTTTCCTCACCATCTACAAAATTAAGAAAATGATTGGCCACTAACAGGAAAAAAACACACACACACACACACACACACACACACACACACACACACACACACACACACAGAGAGAGAGAGAGAGAGAGAGAGAGAGAGAGAGAGAGAGAGAGAGAGAGAGAGAGAGAAGTAGGTAGGATTATTAGTGCTCTTGGCATCCCCATTTTCACCCACTTTCACTCACATATCCACACTGGAAATTAGACTATAAGGCCTGTTAACATCATCACTGAGCAAATATCTTTCTTAAAATGTGGATATAATAAGAGAAAGAACACTAAAACACAAACTCAAGATACTATGGCTGTGTGACTGCTACAAATGATGTGGATAAGCCAGTCAACCTCACAATGCATAAAGATCACACACTTTACAGCTTCTTAAGTGATAGTACATTCATCTCATCATTTCCAAAAATTGAGGACAAACTGTAAGTAAATTAGCATCTGTATTCTTGTCGGCATATAAATCACAACCAGTTAAAATGTGGCATACTGTAATTTCTACACCAAAAGAATCACGTGGTGTGGAGTCTCCTCAAAACATCTTGAACTGATGTGTCATTGGATGTTATAATATCCAGAGATAAGTGGGAGGGATCCCACCTTCTCCGAGTGGCCACAAGGAGTAACAATTCTGAAAAATATGAACTGGTACGCACTTGAAGATACGTGCCAGTTATCCTGTGAAATACTGAATACAAGGTTTCAAGAACCAATATTAAGCAAAGAATCTAGAGATATACTTCAGCCCTCTACATACTGTTTTCACAGACACCATGAAGAAGAGATTTTGCTATGAACTAGTGCAGGCCAGAGGATCAAATGAGTAAAAGGGCAAGGGTAGTAGAAATCCTTGAGTAACACGAGAGATACTGAATTTAATTGATGAAAGGAGAAAACACAAAAATGAAATAACTGAAACAGGTGAAAGGGAATACAAATGACTAAAAAATGAGGTCGACAGGAAGTACAAAATGGCTATGCAAGAATGGCTAGAGAATAAATTTAAGGACGTAGAAGCATATATCACTAGGGGTAAGATAGATGCTGCCTACAGGAAAATTAAAGAGACATTTGGGGAAAAGAGAAACACTTGTATTAACATCATGAGCTCAGATGGAAAACCAGTCCCAAATAAAGAATGGAAAGGTGGCAGGAGTTTATAGAGCGTCTATGCATGGGAAATGAAATTGAGGGCAATGTCACGGAAATTGAGTAGAACACAGATGAATATGAGAAGGGAGATATTATACTGTGTGAAGAATATGACAAAGCATTGAAAGACCTAAGTTGAAACAAGGCTCCGGGACTAGATATCACTGCGTTAGAGCTACTGACAGCTGTGGGAGAGTCAGACATGACAAAACTCTTACATCTGGGGAGCAAGATGTATGAGACAGAGACCCTCAGCAGTTGCAGACAGGGGTGAAAAAATCACTTAACTATCACTTTAATAAGTCATGGTTGGACAATACTAACATAAATCCTCTATAGAAGAATGGAAAAACTGGAGGAAGCTGACCTTCGGAAAGATCAGTTTGGATTCTGGAGAAATGCAGGATCACACGAGGCAGTACTGACCCTACGACTTCTCATAGAATATAGTTTAAGCAAAGAGAAACCTATGTTTATAGCATCTGTAGACTTAGAGAAAGCTTTTGACAATGTTGACTAGAAAACTCTCTTTCAAATTTTAAAAGTGGCAGCAGTGGAAGAGAAACATTATTTACACTTTGTACAGAAACCAGCTGGCAGTTATAAGAGTTGACAGGCACAAAAAGCGAAGCAGTAGTGAAGGGAGTGAGACAAAGTTGTAGCCTATTTCCGATGTTATTAAATCTGTACACTGACAGGGTTGCCACAAGTTTCCCCAAATGAAATTCCCTGACATTTCCCTGATTTCTAGACAAGTTTTAGCATTTTTGCCTGATAAATTTTGAGATTTAAAGAGTAAATTAAGATGTTAGTTGACAATCTGTCTTTGCAGCTATGGTACAAGAAACAATAGTGCAAATGAGAAATACCTCACGCAAAACACCCTTGCAAGCTGATGGCGATTCCTGATGTGAGCAAAAATCTTAAGTACTAACATCAAAATCTTTGGTAACAAACTGTTTTTAGATGGAGAAAGCAGGCCAAATGATATACGTGTTCCATTAAGACCACTAATGTTATTTTATTTCAATAAAATGAAGCAAGTTTGGTGACAAAAATACGCATTTCCTTGGAGTCAGAAGACATTTAAAATGCCTTCACTGATTTAAGAAATAACCTCAGAAAAAATTAGATCTCTTGAAAGAAGTGTACAAGGTGGGGAAGAATTGTGTAAATCAACACTGTAGGTGACCACCAATAAAATGTTGGTTCTACTATGTTTGTTATTGTCGGGGTTCTACTATGTTCATTATTGTCGGTCATTACCCCCTGTCTTACTCTATTATTTTACAGGATTGTGTGATTTTTCATTCAAGAAATATACGAGTACTTAGTGTACAAAATAACATCGACTGACACACTTCTCTTCTTCTTATGGTCCATACTTTCTAACATATAAACTAGTTCTGAAGTGCCAAAATATACTAGAACAAATAAAATGTCTATAAAATGCCACATACTTGCAATACTTGCAATGAGACAGTCGCAGTTCCTGAAATCCATCACCCATGGCCTCTGCCCTGCTGAGGAGCACCATGGATAAATCATGAAAAACCATTTCATTACGCCACACACAAACAGACCCGGCCTGCAGGCAGATCAGTGAGACTACATCTGACAGCCAGGGCCTGAACATTAGTGGGAACCGAATGGCTTCAGATTGACACGCCTGATCCATCACAGATAACCGCAGAAATGGCCTCCAGTTTTGGCCCATCACAGAAATCCACTTGTGTGACCAGCTATACACAAACAGCATGATGATGAAATTAGACCATGGTGATCAATCCATGTAACAGATAATTTGTTCAAATACTCCGAGAATCAGTAATAATGAGACTAGGTAGCAACTCACCGTAAAGATGATTGCAGAGCCACAGACGGGCATATAGAAAAGACAATCACATTCTTACAACTAAATTTTCAGCCATAGCTTTTGTCAGAAAATGAGAACACAAACACATTCACACAATCACTCAGGCACACATGATCACCATCTCTGGCTGCTGCGTCTAAAGTCTCTGAGAATCGGATCTAAACAAACCACTACTCACACATCCATGCCTCTCGTTGTCAGCTGCTAGGCTAGTGACAAGAAGTGGTGGCATCACTGACTGCAGCTGAGGAGAGTGGTGGGAAGGGGAGAAGCAGCAGGAATGAGGGAGTAGGGAAGTGGCAATGCATGACATGCCAGTAAACAAACCGCTTCATCTATTGAGAAAAAAAAAAACGAGATTTCCCCAGTGGTTTTTTTTTCCCCTTAATATTTCCTGTCATGTTTGAAATTCCCCAATATTCCCTGATTTCCAGAACCTGTGGCAACCCTGATTGAGCAAGCAGTAAAGGAAACAAAAGAAAAACTTGGAGTAGGAATTAACATCTAGGGAGAAGATATAAACACTTTGAGGTTTTTCTATGTCATTGCAATACTGTCACAGATAGCAAAGGACTTGGAAGAGCAGTCGAACGGAGTGGAAAATGTCTTGAAAGGAGGATATAAGATGAACATCAACAAAAGCAAAATGTGGACAATTGAATATAGTCGAAATAAATCATGTGATGTTGAAGGAATTACATTAGGAAATGAGACACTTAAAGTGGTAGATGAGTTTTGCTATTGGGGGAGCAAAATAACTGAAGATGGTCGAAGTAGAGAGGATATAAAATGTAGACTGTCAATGGCAAGAAAAGCATTTCTAAAGAAAAGAAAGTTGTCAACATTGCACAAGTATTTGTATGGAGTGTAGCCATGTGTAGAAGTGAAACATGTATGATAAACAGTTTAGACAAGAAGAGAATAGAAGCTTCTGAAATACAGTGGTGAAGAATGCTGAAGAGTAGATGGGTAGATCACGAACTAATGGGGAGGTACTGAATAGAATTGAGAGAAGATAAATTTGTGGCACAACCTGACTAGAAGAGAGGATTGGTTAGTAGGACACATTCTGAGGCATCAAGGTATCAGCAATTTAGTACTGGAGGGAAGCATGGGGGGTTAAAAATCGTAGAGGAAGACCAAGAGGTGAATACAGTAAGCAGACTCAGAAGGATGTAAGCAGCAGTAATTAGTCAGAGATGGAGAGGCTTGCCCAACATAGAGTAGCATGGAGAGCTGCCATGAAACCAGTCTTTGGACTGAAGACCACAACAACACACACACACGTTTAAAACAATTTATTCATTTCATACTTAACATACAATTGGAATGGGGAGAAACCCTAACACAAAGTACAATATTACATTCTCTCTGCTATGCAATTCACAGTAGTTTGTAGTGTGTATGCAGATGTATAATAGACAAAGGAAGAAGCAACTGTCGTGACAGCTGAAATTTCTTGACACTTATTTATACTGGAGAGTATTCCTGAGTTCAAAAATGCTGTCTAAAATGCTTTATCTAATGCGTGCACAATAAGTGAATAACCACAGCTATGCCAAAGCAAATAAGATGAAAAAAAGTGTAGCTTCCACAATGAACCTTTTATTCTGCAAGGGTGTGTGTCTTATTTTGCAACACTCAGTGAGTTGTAGACTGCTGTTCCTTAGTAGTCTTTCTAGATGTTGTTGTTGTGGTCTTCAGTCCTGAGACTGGTTGGATGCAGCTCTCCATGCTACTCTAATGCAAGCTTCTTCATCTCCCAGTATCTACTGCAACCTACATCCTTATGAATCTGCTTAGTGTAGCCATCTCTTGGTCTCCCTCTACAATTTTTACCCTCCACGCTGCCCTCCAATACTAAATTGGAGATCCCTTGATGCCTCAGAACATGTCCTACCAACCGATCCCTTCTTCTGGTCAAGTTGTGACACAAACTTCTCTTCTCCCCAATCCTATTCAATACTTCCTCATTAGTTATGTGATCTACCCATCTAATCTTCAGCGTTCTTCTGTAGCACCAAATTTCGAAAGCTTCTATTCTCTTCTTGTCCAAACTAGTTATCGTCTATGTTTCACTTCAACACATGGCTGCACTCCATACAAATACATTCAGAAACGGCTTCCTCACACTTAAATCTATACTCGCTGTTAACAAATTTCTCTTCTTCAGAAACGCTTTCCTTGCCATTGCCAGTCTACATTTTATATCCTCTCTACTTCGACCATCATCAGTTATTTTGCTCACAAATAGCAAAACTCCTTTACTACTTTAAGTGTCTCATTTCCTAATCTAATTCCCCCAGCATCACCCGATTTAATTCGACTACTTCCCATTATCCTCGTTTTGCTTTTGTTGATGTTCATCTTATATTCTCCTTTCAAGACACTATCCATTCCGTTCAACTGCTCTTCCAAGTCCTTTGCTGTCTCTGACAGAATTACGATGTCATCGGCGAACCTCAACATTTTTATTTCTTCTCCATGGATTTTAATACCTATTTCTAATTTTTCTTTTGTTTCCTTCACTGCTTGCTCAATATACAGATTGAATAACATCGGGGAGAGACTACAACCCTGTCTCACTCCCTTCCCAACCACTGCTTCCCTTTCATGTCCCTCGACTCTTATAACTGCCATCTGGTTTCTTTACAAATTGTAAATAGACTTTCGCTCCCTGTATTTTACCCCTGCTACCTTCAGAATTTGAAAGAGAGTATTCCAATCAACATTGTCAAAAGCTTTCTCTAAGTCTACAAATGCTAGAAACGTAGGTTTGCCCTTGCTTCTAAGGTAAGCCGTAGGGACAGTATTGCCTCACGTGTTCCAACATTTCTACAGAATCCAAACTGATCTTCGCCGAGGTCGGCTTCTACTAGTTTTTCCATTCGTCTGTAGAGAATTCGCGTTAGTATTTTGCAGCTGTGACTTATTAAACTGATAGTTCGGTAATTTTCACATCTGTCAACACCTGCTTTCTTTGGGATTGGAATTATTATATTCTTCTTGAAGTCTGTTGGTATTTCGCCTGTCTCATACATCTTGCTCACCAGATGGTAGAGTTTTGTCAGGACTGGCTCTCCCAAGGCCGTCAGTAGTTGTAATGGAACGTTGTCTACTCCGGGGGCCTTGTTTCGACTTAGGTCTTTCAGTTAAATTCAATATTTCTTCTGTTACCCAAGGATTTCCACTAGCCATCTTTTTACCTACTTGATCCTCTGCTGCCTTCACTACTTCATCCCTCAAAGCTACCCATTCTTCTTCCACCGTTTTTCTTTCCCCCATTCCTGTCAATTGCTCCCTTATGCTCTCCCTGAAACTCTGCACAATCTCTGGTTCTTTCAGTTTATCCAGGTCCCATCTCCTTAAATTCCCACCTTTTTGCAGTTTCTTCAGTTTTAATCTACAGGTCATAACCAATAGATTGTGGTCAGAGTCCACATCCGCCCCTGGAAATGTCTTACAATTTAAAACCTGGTTCCTAAATCTCTGTCTTACCATTATATAATCTATCTGAAACATGTCAATATCTCCAGGCTTCTTCCATGTATACAGCGTTCTTTTATGATTCCTGAACCAAGTGTTAGTTGTGATTATGTTGCACCCTGCACCTTTGTGTCGGCTTGAGCTCTGCTGGGGCACTTTCAATGAGACGTCTGAATGTCCATGATGAGCTGACACCAGCTGATGTCTGGAGTGAAGTCGACATTCTAAGTGTTCCATTGGGGTCAAGTTGGGACTCTGTGCAGGTCAGTCCATGCCAGGAACGTTTTGTGCACAAACTATTGTCTCTCAGATGCTCCTTTCTGGCAGGGTGGATTGTCGCACTGATACAAACTATCATCATCTCCAAACTTTCTTCTTCAGTATCCACTACACAATGCTGTAAAATATGTTTATATACTCACATATTTATATGTTTTATTAATAACAATAAAGGGAACACAACCTAACTGTGACAAATGGCCACACATCATACCACCATTTCCTCTGTGCTTCATTATTGGCACTACACATGATGGCATGTAACATTCTCCAGGCATTTGCCGAACCCAAATCCCTCCATTGGATTGACTGGACTGCCACAGGTGATGATTCATCATTCCAAATCACTCATTTCCAGTCATTCACTGTCCACTTGCACCACTCATTGCATCACCTCCAGTGTCCATTAGCACAGACTACAAAATGTGTACCTTATGAGGAACTGATTGACACTGCTCTTTTTATCCCCTTATACACAGTCACTGTGCTAGATATCCAATGACTAGTCCACATTCAAAGCATCTTGGCTCTCCTGACCCGCCCATTCCGCTGGTACTGCCTTTCTACTGACAACACAATACTCCCAGACTCTTTTTATACTGGCAGGTCTGCCTCTTGTGAGATCTGGTGGTCAATTTTGCATTACATAGAAGTCTCTGGATACTTCTAATTGCATGATGTGCATTTGTAACAATTACAGGAAATAATGGTACTTAGTCAGAAGGTTTTAAAGCAGTGATAATTCTCACCGTCAACTTGAGAAACAGGTGATGGTACATTTGAAGAACTGCCTTCAGTTGATAAAGCCTTCGTCTTTGGGAGTGAGACTGGTGTAACATCTACATGGAACATAGAAATAAACAGTCTATCAAGCATCAAATACAACACAAAAGTCAGTTTAAAACCCATATCAAGCCATCAGCATGTGTATTACACATAACAGAAACAGTTAATGCAAACTGATACTCACCAGTAACAATCGATACAGCAGATTGGTTCAGGATGTCCTGTCGTTCTTTCTTTCTTTTCTTCAGTTTCTCACGTATAATATTTCGTTTACTTCTTATAGCTTGAATCTCTTCCCATGCATCAGACATGATCGACTTAACAATATCCTCCTATGGAAGCACTAAAACAGAGCCAGATATTGTACAGGTTTAAGTTTGCTATTCATATAAAAATTACTTTTACGAACTGCACGATATATTTTTCTGTTTTCGATAATTATAGAATAACCCATATGCATTACCAATCAGATGCAATATATACGAAAATTTAATTACAAAGAAATGAGATGTAACACAGAAGCATAGCTTTTTTCCAATTTTAGTTCTTTTTAGCAACTTGTACATACCGCATAAAACTATAGCCGAATGCCAGTTATGAATTTAAATTAAACATATATTTAGAAAAATTCTAATACAGGAGTAAAATGCTTGCAGTACGTAATCTACGTTCTCTCGAAACAACAACCAACCGGGTAAAGCTGAATTTATAAATCTTAAATTATATCTAAATTACAGTTCAAAACTGTAATACCTGGCTATTTTCTTCAAAATATCTGAAGTAAATGTGGGCATTTACGTAATTTTGTACGTTCACTGGAGGAAAGAACACTGGCTCTATGAATTACTTGAAAATTGGTCAAGGTCTTCCAAATATTAATTATAATTTTGCATTTGTATCTCACCTGTTTGTAAACACCAATTCTCACTCACGAAAGGTAAATATAAACATTCTTATATACATAAAAAGCTTCAAATACAAAATCGATAATTGACAAAGTATATCGATACGTTTAGATGTCTTGTATCGATGACTGTACAAAAATATTCATAGCTTCTCCCATTAATGAAAAACGCAGTACAGTAGATGTAATTGAATTATTATTTCTGCATATGTCTTATAGCAAAGTAAGTGTACATCTCACGAAGACCAGAGACATTTTAAGGCCGATTCACATTAGACGTCAACGTAACGAAACGGAACGTCATGCAGTATCAGTTATTACAACAGAACATTGCGGGATTCAGAAATAAAGTTGATGAACTACTCATTTGTATTGATGAAATGAATTCATCTAACAAAATTGACATAATCTGCCTCTCTGAACATCAAGTGACAGCTGGTATAGATATGTGTTACATTTCAGCATTTAAGATAGCTTCCTACTTCTGCAGAGTAGATATGGATGAAGAAGGAGTTGCCATATTTATTAAAAACTGCCATAAATTCAAGAACATTGAGAATAATAAATTCTGTTTAGAGCAGCATCTAGGAGCATGTGGGACAGAAATAGGTTTCCATAGCAGGTCCTATATAATAGTAACTATTTACCGAGCACCTGCAGGAAATGGTAATCTATTCATAAATCATCTAAAAGCTCTTTTGGGTTATTTAACAGGAAGAAACAAAAAAAATTGATTGCTGCTGACTTCATCACAGATTTTCTAATGCAATCTTCCAGTAAAGATTTATTGCACTTAGTAATGTTGTCTTTCAATCTAACTCACACTGTAAACTTTCCAACTAGGATCACTAAATCCTCCAGGACAGTCATTGATAACATTTTTATAGGCAAATCAAAGGAACAAAATCATATCATAAAACCTGTAATAAATGGACTATCAGATGATGACATGCAGCTCCTTGTTTTAGATGTAAATTCTAAGCAGATTATCAAGACTGCTAAATCTGAGTACAGGAGAGTAGTCAATCAACCAAAAGTTGAGTGTTTTGAAAAACTGCTCAAAGATATGAACTGGAAAGATGTTTATAGTGCTCATGACATGAATGAAAAATATCACACATTCATGAACAATGTCAGTACCATGTTTGAAAACTATTTTCCTCTAGAAGTTACTCAAATTAAACAGAAGTCTATAATAGAACCATGGGTTACACAAGGAATACAGATTTCCTGTAAGACAAGAAGGAAATGTATTTGTCGACCAAGAATAGCTCCAATGCTGATGATTTAGCTAAATACAAGTAATACTTTAAAATATTAAATAAAGTAAATCAGATAACTAAACAAATGCACTACGTGAAGAAGATAGCAATGACAGGGAACAAAATAAAAACAATATGGGATATAGTGAAAGAGGAGACTGGTAGAACCAGAAAGGAACAGGAGCAAATAGCATTAAGGGTAGATGACACATTAGTAACCGATGGGCATTAAGGGTAGATGACACATTAGTAACCGATGGGCATAGTGTGGCAAATTTATTTAACAAATACTTTATAGCCAGTACTGATAGAATAGGGTAGTCAGGATCAGTAAATAATGCCCTTGAATATCTGAAACTAGTCTTTACAAACACCTTCAGGTACATGAATATGTCACTCACTTCACCAAAAGAAATAACTTCCATAATAAAATCTTTAAAAACTAAGCATTCTAGTGGTTACAATGAAATATCAACTAAGTTAATTAAGGCATGTTCTTGTGAGTTTAGTACAATTTTAAGTTACTTGTGCAACCAGTCAATTATAGCTGGGACAATTCCTGACTGCCTAAAATATGCAGATGTGGACCCTATACTCAAGAAAGGGGATAAAGAGATACCATCAAACGACAGGCCGGTTTCACTTTGGCCAGCATTCTCAAAAATTTTAGAAAAAGTAATGTACAGGCAGCTTCTCAACCATCTGACCACAAATAACATATTACCAAGAACACAGTTTGGATTTCTGAACGGTTCTGATATCGATAAGGCTATTTACACCTACAGCGAAAATGTACTTAATTCATTAAATAAAAAATTACAAGCAGCAGGTATTTTCTGTGATTTGTCAAAGGCATTTCATTGTGTGAACCACAACATCCTTTTAAAGAAATTAGAATTCTATGGTGTCATGGGCAGTGATGCAAAATGGTTCAAGTCATACCTTGCTAACAGGAAACAATGAGTGTCAGTGCAAGGGACTAGTGAATTAAGTCATCAGTCATCATCAGAATGGGAAGAAATTACATGTGGTGTCCCACAAGGATCCATTTTAGGGCAATTGCTTTTTCTTGTGTGCATTAACGATCTTTCATCAGTTGCACTGCCAGAAGCAGAGTTTGTTTTGTTTGCAGATGACACAAGTAGTGCAAAAAATTGTATGTCGAGTGTAGTTCTAGAAAGATCTGCTAATGATATTTTCATGGATATTAATAAATGGTTTAAAGCCAACTCACTGACATTAAACTTCGAAAAGACTCACTATATGCAATTCAGAACCTGTAAGAGCTTTCCACCCAGCATATGCATAAATTATGAAGAAGAGCAGATAGAAGAGTCTGACAGTCTTAAATTCCTGGGATTACAACTTGATAATAAATTCAGTTGGGAGGAGCACACCACAGAACTGCAGAAACACCTTAACAAATCTATATTTGCAATTCGAGTGTTAGCACACATAGGTGACATAAAAATGAAAAAGCTTGCATACTTTGCCTACTTGCATTCCATAATGTCATATGGTATAATATTTTGGGATAACTCTTAAAGTCAACCAAAAGTTTTCAGAGTCCAAAAGCGTGTAATACGTATTATTTGCGGAGAAAATTCTTGGATGTCGTGTAGAAACCTCTTCAAAGAACTGGGTATACTAACTATTGTCTCACAGTATATTTACTCATTAATGAAATTTGTCCTAAATAATATATCTCTTTTTCCAACAAACAGCTCAGTTCATACATACAATACCAGGAACAAAAATGATCTGCACAAGGACTTAAAAGCACTTAATTTAGTTCAAAAAGGAACACTCATCTTCAAGAATTTGCCAGTAAACATAAAAAAATTTAGTTACAAATAAAGATCAGTTTAAAAGGAGCCTGAAAGACTTACTAGTGGCCAACTCCTTCTACTTCACTGACGAATTTTTTAATAGAAACAAATGATATATTTATATATTCATACTATTAGTATTGTTATTTCAGATTAAAAAAATAATAATAGTAAATTTGACATGTTTCATATCCACGAGGATCTCCTCAGCTCTATGGAAGGAAAAACTAATCTAAGCATCTAAAGTCACCGTGAAGACGTGTTCATAGTGGACGTAACATCAATGCGATTTCTATGAGAGCCATAAAAAATATACAGGTGGTTCTTATTCCTTCACAAAAATCATTCTGTGACAAAGTATTATGTAACACAGATAATTAAAGCAAAGTAAGATGGCATATCACAAAGCAATAAACTGGAAAGGCAGACTCAAGTCAATAATATACAAATCAAACACGGGGCAGAATAACGAAAAGTCTCAGGAACTGGAAACAGTTATAAACGGCCATTTCTCTATTCTGCGAAGACATTGCAACAAAATCTTCCTAAGAGACATTCAGCAACCTCAATGAGCTACACAGCATGCTGAATTAAATTGTTTTCCACTAGAGAGCTTGAAATTAGAAACACAAAACAGAAATAAGATGCTTGCAGGTGTAGATCAGCTTCCAGTATCTGTGCTGAATATGTATGTAGCCTGCAAATACAAACTCCGTATACAAACACAATAAATGAATGCTTTTAGTTCACATATTTTTGCAGGATACCTAAAACAACCCCTCCATTAACCATGGACGTTGCTGTTGGCGGGGAGGCTTGCGGATGTCAGCATTACAGATAGCCATACTATAGGTGCAACTACAAAAGAGGGGTGTCTGTTGCGAGACCAGACAAACATAGGGTTCCAGAAGATGGGCAGCAGCTTTTTCAGTAGTTGCAGGAACAACAGTCTGGGTGATTAACTGACCTGGCCTTGTAACATCAACAGAAGTGGCCTTGCTGGGCTGGTATTCGAATGTCTGAAAGCAAGGGGAAACTACAGCCGTAATTTTCCCGAGGGCACAAAGCTTTACTGAATAGTTAAGTGATATTGGCGCTCTCTTGGGTAAAATGTTCTGGAGATAAAATAGTCCCCGATTTGGGTCTCTGGGTGGTGGCTACTCGGGAGGATGTCGTTATCCGGAGAAACAAAACTGTCATGGTACAGATTAGAGCATAGAATGTCAGATCCCGTAATATGGCAGGCAGGTTACAAAATTTAAAAGGGGAATAAATAGGTTAAATTTAGGTATAGTGAGAATTAGTGAAGTTGGGTGGCAGAAGGAACAAGACTTCTGAGTACAGGGTTATAAATACAAAGTCAAATAATGATAATGCAGGAGTGGGTTTAATAATGAATAAAAAAATTGGAACACGGATAAACTACTATGAACAGCATAGTGAACACATTATTGTAGTCAAGACAGACACAAAACATATGCCTATCACAATAGTACAAGCTTATATTCCAACTAGCTCCACAGATGACGAAGAGATTGAGAAATGTATGACGTGATAAAAGAAATTACTCAGACCTGAAGTGTAAGAACAGAGCCAGAGTTGCAGTAGTACCTAGCTTGCACTTGTATGTGGTGGAGACACTTAACATTTATAATGTCGTCTCTCTTGGACGCCTATGTGCTACTTACGACAATTGTGTAAGGCCTGCATGTTACAGGCAACTATTAATATCACCATTGTTTGCCTTGATATTGTAACCTGTATGTGTCCTAAGGTATGTAACTAAATTTAAATCTATATATGTTATACAAGTGGAATCCAAGCCCACTTGTATAGTGTTTTCTGTACTCCACTGATCCAATGCTGGCGGCTTTAGTTTCGCCGAAAGCGATTTTGGCTACCAGCTTATTGTTTTACAAGCATCTAGATCGCTCCCCCATGAGCACAATGTCCTCCCTGCAAAATATTCACTAGGATTATCGATACTCTTGGGAGAGCCAGCCCTGACAAAACTTCACCATCTGGAGAGTGAGGTGTATGAGACAGGCGAAATACCCTTAGACTCCAAGGAACAATATAATAATTTAAATCTCAAAGAAAGCTGATGTTGACATACGTGAAAATTACCGAACTCTCAGATTAATAAGTCATGGTTACAAAATACTAATACGAATTCTTTACAGACGAATGGAAAAACTGGCAGAAGACGACCTCAAGGAAGAGCAGTTTGGATTCCGTAGAAATGTTGGAACATGTGAAACAATACTGATCCTACGACTTATCTTAGAAGATAGATTAAGGAAAGGCAAACCTATATTTCTAGCATTTATAGACTTACAGGAAACGTTTGACAATGTAGACTGGAATACTCTCTTTCAAATTCTGGAGGTGGCAGGAGTCAAATACAGGGAGCAAAAGGCTACTTACAATTTTTACAGAAACCAGATGGCATTTGTAAGAGTCGAGGGTATGGAAGAGAAGCAGTGATTGAGAAGGGAGTGAGACAGGGTTGTAGCATATACCCAATGTTATTTAATCAGTATATTGAGCAAGCAGTAAAGAAAACAAAAGAAAAATTGGGAGTAGGAATTAAAATCCATGGAGAAGAAATAAAAATTCTGAGGTTTGCCGACAACATTGTAATTCTGTCAGAGACAGCAGTGGACCTGGAAGAGCAGCTGAACGGAATGGACAGTGTCTTGAAAGGAGAAAATAGGATGAACAACAACAAAAGCAAAATGAGGACAATGGAATGTAGTCGAATTAAATCAGGCAAGGCTCAGAGTACTAGATTAGAAAATTAGACTCTTAAAGCAGTATATGAGTTTTGCTATTTGGGGAGTAAAATAACTGATGATGGTCGAAGTAGAGAGATATAAAATGTAGACTGTCTACAGGAAGGAAAGTGTTTCTGATGAAAAATTTGTTAACATTGAGTGTAGATTTAAGTGTCAGACAGACTTTCCTGAATGTATTTGTATGGATGATAAACAGTTTAGACAAGAAGAGAATAGAAGCTTCTGAAATACAGTGCTACAGAAAAATGCTGAAGGTGAGATGGGTAGATAATGTAACTAACGATGAGGTACTGAATAGAATTGGAGAGAAGAGGAATTTGTTTTACAACTTGGCTAGAAGGAGGGATCAGTTGATAGGACACATTCTGAGGCATCAACTGATCACCAATTTAGTAGTGGTGGGAAACTTGGAGACTAAAAATCGTAGAGGGAGACCAAGAAATGAATACTCTAAGCAGATTCAGAAGGATGTAGGTTGCAGTAGCTATTTGGAGATGAAGAGGCTTGCACGGGATAGAGTAGCATGGAGAGACGCATGAAACCAGTCTCTGGACTGAAGACCACAACAAAAACAACACATAAGGCATGTGTGCGTAGATGTTTATTTATTCATTAGCCTTTCAGTATTTTCACCACGCAGTTGGCTTCGTCAGTTGATGTTATATATGCACATGTACTTTTTAGTTAAGAATATACATTTTTAACACATTTACATATTGATGATTCTCATTACATAATTTACATTCTAGTTTAATTCATTAAGCGTCTAAACAGTCACACATAAATAAATACATTATTTCTTCCATCATACATTATATGCTTATTAATTACAGAAGTATGTACCTTTCTGAGATATATTTACCTTAATTACAGCAGTACACACATTTCTTAGATGTATTGGTCTTGGTCGAAAGAAAGAGCGTCAGAATTTAATATAAAAGACAAACTAAAAATAAATAAACAGACTGGGCCCAGTTCAAACGTTATATCTCCCTGCCTCAAAAATGAGCTAATTTTATTACGAATAAATGTTCAATCTTAAAGATGTAAAGTTCCTGAACTTTAGTGTTGGCTGTGTGAAATTAATTGCAGCATTCTCTGTGTGAATGAACAGTGTATTAAAAGTACGAAAATAAACCTGTTTGTACCATTGGGTTATTCTCAGGCACTAGTTAGTGGAGGTCAAACGTTGCCCATGGTGGAGTGTCTGTCTGTATCAGTAAGAATATGAATATGGAGTATTAAACTTCAGTTGGTGAGTCAGCCTCTGTGTAGAACATGTTTTACAAGTGTCTGTTATGGCATTACACACTCAGAAACTCATTATTGCACACATCTATTTAATAACAGCTCCTGACGATGAAACATTTGCAGAAAAACTCTCTGCTTTAATTTTAATTGCTACTGAATAAAAGTTTTAGAAAAAATTTTTATGCCAGGAGACATTAAACAATATATAAGTTTAAAGAGAAAAATGTGATTTGTTTACTACATATATCACGATCAATAAATTTATCCCACTTAAATGATAAACCAACCAAGGTGGAAGCATGCCTTTACAATATAATTGAAGTCTGATTTAAACTACGCTGAAGTGCCAAAGAAACTGGTGTGGGCATGAATATTCAAATAGAGATATAGGTAAACAGCAGAATACGCTGCTGCGCTCGGCAACGCCTATATCACAACAAGTGTATGTCGCAGCGTTAGATCTGTTACTGCTGCTACAATGGCAGGTTATCAAGATTTAAGTGAATTTGAACGTGGTGTTACAGTCGGCGCATGAGCGATGGGACACAGAATACCCAAGGTAGCAATGAAGCGGGGATTTTCCCACGAGTGTACCGAAATTATCAGGAATCTTGTAAAACACCAAATCTCTGACATCACTGCAGCTGGAAAAAGGTCCTGCAAGAACGGGACCAACAACGACTGAAGAGAATCCTTCAGTGTAACAGATTCCAATGCTGGGCATCAACAAGTGTCATCGCGCAAATCATTCAACGGAACATCATCGATAGGGGCTTTTGGAGTTGAAGGCCCACTCGTGTACACTTGATGACTGCATGACAAAATGCTTCACGCTTCACCTGATCCCATCAACATCGACACTGGACTGTTGATGACTGTAAACATGTTGCCTGGTTGGAAGAGTCTCGTTTCAAGTCGTATCAGACGGATGGATGCATATGGGTATAGAGACAACTTCATGAATCCGTGGACCCTGCATATCAGTAGGGGACTGTTTAAGCTGGTGGAGGCTCTGTAATGGAGGGGGCGTGTGCAGTGGGTGTGATATGGGACCCCTGATACCTCTAGACTCGACTCTGTCAAGTGACACGTATGTGCACTTGCATCCTTTCATGTCCGTTGTGCATTCTGACAGACTTGGGCAACTCTAGCAGGACTATGCGACAACCCACACGTCCAGAATTGCTACAGAGTGGGTCCAGCAACACTATTCTGTGTTTAAAATCTTCTGATGGGCACCAAACTCCTCAGACATGAAAATTATTGAGCATATCTGGGATGCCTTGCAACGTCCTGTTCAGAAGATATGTCCACACCCTCATACTCTTACGGATTTATGGACAGCCCTGCAGTTCCCTCCAACACTGCTTCAGACGTTAGTCAAGTCCATGCCACGTAGTTTTGCGGTACATATGCTTCCTTTGGGGGTCCTACATGGTATTAGGCAGGTGTACCAGTTTCTTTGGCTCTTCAGTGTAGTTTTCACTTGACCTATAAGCTCTAAAGTTGCAGCTTTGTCGCATCTAGTACTGTGTGCAGGCGGCCACCATAGCGTATATATATATATATATATATATATATATATATATATATATATATATATATATATATATATAGAACAAAAAAGTCTTAGGAACTTTTGTCCAGCAATGCATAGCTTCCACGCTAAGGACCATTTATTCAGTCATATTTTGTTACAGAGTCTGCGGTCTAATACACACTGTACCATCCTGTCACAGTTACAGAGGGTGGTACTGTTCCGCATACGTCATACCATAGTGCACTCTCCTGCCATAGTAATTAGTAATACTGTGTCTGATTCGCTTCTCTTGCTGATTCACCTTGTAGTGGATGTGGTAGTACAAAATTGTACATAATGGTTCAACTCGAATTGAGAGTTGCCAACATGGTGTTTACTTATGGAAAAGCAGATGGCAACAGGAGGTGGCCAGCAAGGTTGTATCAGGAGACCTATCCCCACTGACAACAACCATAGCATTCAATGTTTGCAACAGTGTTTTGCCGCATATGTGGCAATGGTAGGGAGGCAGTCTGAGCCTTTATGCCTGTATGTTTTTTAATATTTCATCTAACAGGTAATCTGGGTTCTTTGGCTCGTGTTGCGACACAAGTTCTAATAATTCTGCCCTTGTCGAGTTACTGTCAAACTATACCTTATGTTTCTCTAGCGAGAAACTACCCCTAAAGGTGGAAGAATCAGCAATGATCAATGGCATATGGATACACAAGGCAATGGAAACCACTGCTCTAGAGACACATAACATGTATCCGTAAGTCATGTGGCCTATAATTGAAAAGTGTCATGATGATCTCGCCATTGGCAAAAGATTCCAGAGTAGTCCCCCATTTGGATCTCTAGGAGGGTGCTGCCAAGGGGGAGACGACTGCGAGAAAAAGGTTGAGTAATCAACGAAAGGATAACGTTCTACACGTTGTGGCGTGGAATGTCAGAAGTTTGAAATGCACAGGGAAGCTAGAAAGCCCAAAAGGGAAATGCAAAGGCTCAATCTAGATATAGTAGGGGTCAGTGAAGTGAAATGGAAAGAAGACTAGGATTTATGTTCAAATAGAGTAATATCAACAGCAGCAGGATTCGTCATGAAGAAGAAGGTAGGGCGTGTTACTGTGAACAGTTCAGTGACAGGGCTGTTCTTATCAAAATCGACAAAAAAACGCCGACAACAATAGTTCAAGTATATATGCAGATGTCGCAAGCTGATGATGAAGGGAGAGAGAAAGTATTTGAGGATATTGAACAGATAATACAGCATGTAGAGGAATATGAAAATCTAATAGTCATGGAGGATTGGAATGCAGTTGTAAGGGAAAAGTAGAAGAAAAGGTTATAGGAGACTATGGACTTGGTAGCAAGCATGAGAAAGGAGAAAGACTGAGTTCTGTGATAAATTTCAGGGGAAAGAGTAGAAGAAAAGGTTAGAGGAGAATATGGACTTTATAGCAAGAATGAGAAAGGAGAAAGGTTGAGTTCTGTAATAAATTTCAGCTAGTAATAGCGAACACTCTGTTGAAGAATCACAAAAGTATGAGGAGTACTTGGAAAAGGCCAGGTGATACTGAAAGATTTCAGTTAGATTACATCATGGTCAGACACAGATTCCGAAATCAGATACTGCATTTTAAGGCGTATTCGGGAGCAGATATAGACTCAGATCACAATGCAGTAGTGAGGAAGAGTAGGCTGAAGTGTAACAGAGTCTTCAGGAAGAATCAATACACAAAGAAGTGGGATACAGAAGTACTAAGTAATGACAAGATATGCTCGAATTTCTCTAAGGCTATAGATACACCAACAAGGAATAGCTCAGTGGACAATACAATTGAAGAGAAGTGGACATGTATAAAAAGGGCAATCACAGAAGCTGGAAAGAAAAACATAGGTACAACGAAGGTAACTGCGAAGAAACCATGGGTAACAGAAGAAATACTTCTGTTGATCGATGAAAAAAGGAAGTTCAGGAGATTCAGAAATACACGTCGCTTAGGAATGAAATAAATATGACTTACAGGGAAGCTAAGATGAAATGGCTGTATGAAAAATGTGAAGAGATCGAAAACGAAATAATTGTCGGAAGGACTGACTCAGCATATAGGAAAGTCGAAACAATCTTCCATGAAATTAAAGGTAAGGGTGGTAACATTAAGAGTGCAACGGTAATTCCACTGTTAAATACAGAGGAGAGAGCAGATAGATGTAAAAAGTGCATTGAAGGCCTCAGGGAGGGGGAAGATTTGTCTGATGTGATAGAAGAAGTTACAGGAGTCGATTTAGAAGAGATAAGGAATTCAGGATTAGAATCACAATTTAAGAAAGCATTGGAGGATTAAAGATCAAATGAGGCAGAGGGAATGGACAACATTCGATTAGAATTTCTAAATCATAGGTGGAAGTGGAAACAAAACTACTATTCACGATGGTGTATAGAATGTATGAGTCTGGCGACATACCATTTGACTTTTAGAAAAACATCCTCCACACAATTCTGAAGACTGCAAGAGCTGATAAGTGCGAGAATTATCGCACAATCAGCTTAACAGCTGATGCATCCAAATTGCTGACAAGAATAAAATACAAAATATTGGAAAAGAAAATTGAGCACGTGTTAGATGACGATCAGTTCGGCTTTAGGAAAGGTAAAGGTACCAAAGAGGCAACTCAGACATTGTGGTTGATAATGGAGGCAAGACTAAAGAAAAATCAAGACACAATCATAGGATTTGTCGACCAGAGAAAGCATTCGACAATGTAAAATGGTGGAGATTGTTGAAATTCTGAGAAAAATAATGGTAAGCTATAGGGAAAGATAGATAATATACAATATGTATAAGAGCCATGGCAGAATAATAAGAGTGGACAGCCAAGAACGAAGAGCTCAGATTAAAAAGGGTGTAAGACAGGGTTGTAGTCTTTTGCCCCTAGTTCAGTCTGTACATCGAAAAAGGAATTATGGAAATGAAAGAGAAGTTCAGGAGTGGAATTAAAATTCAAGGTGAAAGGGTACCAATGATATGACTGGTTAATGATACTGCTATCCTTAGTGAAAGTGAAGAAGAACTATAGAATCTGTCGAATAGAACGAACAGTCTAATGAGTACAGAATATGGATTGAGAGCGAATCGAAGAAGGACAAAAGCAATGAGAAGTAGCAGAAATTAGAACAGCGAGAAACTTAACATCACGACTGGTGTGCATGAAGTAGATGAAGTTAAGGAAATATAATACCTAGACAGCAATATAACCATGAGAGACAGAGCAAGAAGGGCATCAAAAGCAGACTACCACTGGCAAAAAGGGCATTCCTGACCAAGAGAAGTCTATTGGTATCAAACATAGGCCTTAATTTGAGGAAGAAATTTCGGAGAATGTATGTTGGAAGTACACCATTGTATGGTGGTGAAACATGGACTGTGGGAAAACCGGAACAGAAGAGAATCGAAGCATTTGAGACGTGGTGCTACAGACGAATACTGAAAGTTGGGTGGACTGATAAGGTAAGGAATGAGGAGGTTATGTGCAGAATCGGAGGGAAAAGGAATATGTGGAAAATATTGACAAGGAGAGGAAACAGTATGATAGGAAATCTCTTAAGACGTTGGGGAATGACTTCCATGGTACCAGAGGGCAAAAGCTGTAGAGGAAGACAGAGATTGGAATACATCCAGCAAATAATTGAGGATGTAGGTTGCACGTGCTACTCTGAGTAGAAGGGTTTGGCACACTGAATAAATTCGTGGCAGGACGCATCAAGTCTGTCAGAAGGCTGATGACTCAAGAAACAATCTAATTAAAAATCTCATCTTACTGAAAAGAGCCGAGATTTGTAACACTCTTCTCCAGGTGCCTCTTCTTTTCAGATGTCTCTAATATAGATAACTAGCCTGATTCTTCTTTTGCGAATTTCTTATTGCAGGTTCTTATCACTGATCGTTCACTGATTTGCAGAGCAGCTGCAACTCCACAACTTTATACAAAGGAAGTAGAGGTGCTCCTGTGTCTAACTGTCTCTCAAAATACTCTGCCAATAAACACACGAATTCACATGAATGACTGCTTATAGTCACGGCATGTCTGGCAACTTTTGATAGTTTCCTAGGAGTAGCGGTGTGTTTCTTCCCTTCTTTCAACTACTTATATCACACATCGTAAGGCATGTGAAACTGAGAGTCACCCAAGTCTATCACTGCAACGTCTCGCTGAGAACTGGCTGGCACAATACTTTAGCCAGTGATGCACAGCGGAAGTGGTAATGTAGTCGAAGCCAACAGTGCCATGCTGCCATTGGTGATAGGAGCTGTGTAGCTTGCTACAACTGGTTTAAATCAGTCAATAGCAATGTGTGTAGAAATGAAGTAGAACGTGTCACCATCAAATTAGGAATATCTGAACTTGATGACATAAGGCTCGAAATTGGAAACGTGCCTGTTAACAATTCCAAGAAGCTAAGTACATACAGACTTCTCAAAGGAAAGAGAACTAAACTACTGAGAAATGAATTGAGACTAATAGATTAGTCCAACATATTAACCAGTGAGAAAGATATTAACAAATGTTTCTCCACATTCATTGCCATCATAAAACATGCACTAGACAGTAACTGCCTCTTTGTTACTGAAAGGTGCAAAGGCACAAACCATAACACACAAAAATGAGATACACACCACAACTCAACAGAATCAGAATAGTTTTACTCATGCTGAAAGAAAGATTTGTTGACACTTGTGAGAACAAAAATAACTATATATGCTTTAGGAAAATCTAAAAATCTGAAATTACAGCAGCAAAAACTGAAGCAAATGAAGGGTATGATTTAAATTATAAAAATAAATGTAAATCAGATTGCTGTGGAATGAAAAGTGATATAAACGTGGGGAAGCAAGAAATCAGTGTTCCAGTGAACTGTAACACTCAACGAATATTTTTTTTTTAATTCTGGAAGTTCTCTTTTATCACAAAGTAATTATACACGTAATGCTGAAGTCTCCCTTTTGCAATTTCAGAGTAAACCGAATGAAAGATGTACTTAGAAAAGAATGACTTTACAGGCGTTACTGATGCTGTAAACAACATGAACAGCTCAATAGCAGAGGCCTACTCTGGCCTCAATAACTATATTCTGAAATCTATAGTTAAGGAAATCAGAGTGCCTCTCCTCTATCTTGTAAACAATATTCTTGATGACAGTATTTCACCTGACTGTCTTAAATTATATTTACACTTCAAGAACACAAAAAGGGTGATAGCGACTTAACAGATAACTGTAGACCAGTATCAGTTGTCCTCATAACATCTAAAAATCATAGAGAGTGACATACATATACAGATCTACAAGTATTTTGACAATAACAAGTCACTGACTGAAAGCCAGTTTGGATTTAGGTCAAACCAAACAACCATAAGAGCTATTGAAAGTGTGGTAACTGAAATTCACAATGGTTATGAAAGGAAACTTATCACTTACAGACTTAAGTAAAACTTTTGTGTCTGTGTCACATGAAATTATTGTAAAAAGCTAGAATACTAAAGTTTGTAGATAAACCACTAAATGAAATTAATTTCTACCTAATCAACAGGCAAAAATTAGTGCATGTTAGCAAGGAAAGATCGAAACTAATGAAAATTAAGAGAGGTATCCCACAAGGCATTGTTCTTGGGCCATTCATTTCTATTGTCAACTTTAATGACTTACCAAACGATATGATACACAATAATGTTCTATATGCTGGTGATATGCCTGTAATGTCATCCAGTGAGAAAATGCAAGTTGTTATACACAAAAATAAGAAACTATTTGAAAAAAAAGTAGTCAGTGGTGTAAAGCTCTGTGTAAATGAAACAAAGACAAAGGAAAAAAGCATAAAAAGACGTGATCAAAATGTCAAACTGTTGGACCACATAATGTACCAAAGTCTCTGTAGAGGTGAGTGTGTAATATAAGTGACTGGTAAACCTGCAAATGTGATTTTTATACTATAGAAACTAAGGTACTCTATCAACAAAGGTTATTGGTTTCACTTTACTGTGCATTCCTTTACTTAAAGCTGCAGTGTGGGGTACTATTTTGGGGAAATTCACTAGGTACAAACTGCATTGCCTTAGTGAAGAAAAGTAATATGGAGAGTGCTGGAAACTATAGCCAATTTCAATGGTATCTGCAATCTCAAAAATAACTGGATCAGTCAGGAAAGTCAGACTAAGGTGTTATATAAATAAACGTAGTACAGTAAGGTTTCCGAAGCGGCAGAAGTAGAATATGGTTCATTACAGAGTTCACAAAAACAGTACTTGAAGCCCTTGATATGGATAACTGCATCAGTGACAAATGGTTTTGAAAGTATTAACGTTACGACACTACTAAAGGCGAATTCACATTGGCCGTCATGTCACATCACACCACATCATATAAAAACATTCAAAAATGCATTTAAAATAGGGACATTCACACAGACTGTCAACAGACCGTCACATCACGTCAAAATTTTTGATGATGTCCTCATCTAGTAACGTCGGAAGTTAACCTAATTTCGCTGCGCTCATAGTATATTAGTGGATTTCCAGATTTTATTTCGTAGAAATCTTTATTTTTATTATTGTGCTTTGTTTTAGTGACAAATTGTTAATGATCCCTGATGACTTGAATATTTTTTCCGTTGTGTTCTTCCATACCTTATATCAGATATCTGAAAGCCGAAAATAGTTTAGGTTTTATAATAACAAACAAAGCTGATTCCCACACAGTAAACAATTAAGAACCTAAGTTGTTGAAGCTGCTTTCACTGAATAACATGTCAAGTGAAAATGGCAGCTCTAATGAAGAAGAAAAATAAAGTTGCTTATGAGATTATTAGTTCCACAAGGAAAAAGAAATTGTTGTTAGCTTCTGAATTCCGATACTCTTACTTTTTGTATCAGGGATGGTACCAGTTACCCATAACCTCACTTTCAACATTCGGTACTAGGCTAAGGGAGTTGATGCGACGTAATGTGATGTGATGTGATGGACATTGAGACTAAATCCTCACTTAACAGTGCCACTACATGACAAATACTGTGAATACACCGTCATGAATCGAAATTTGGTAGAAAACCCGAAGAAATTCTGGTCGTATGTAAAGTACACAAGCGGCAAGACGCAGTCAATACCTTCGCTGCGCAGTGCTGATGGTACTGTTACCGACGACTGTGCCGCTAAAGCGGAGTTATTGAACGCAGTTTTCCGAAATTCCTTCACCAGGGAAGACGAATGGAATATTCCAGAATTTGAAACATGAACAGCTGCTAGCATGAGTTTCTTAGAAGTGGATACCTTAGGGGTTGCGAAGCAACTCAAATCGCTTGATACGGGCAAGTCTTCAGGTCCAGACTGTATACCGATTAGGTTCCTTTCAGATTACACTGATACAATAGCTCCCTACTTAGCACTCATATACGACCGCTCGCTCACCGATAGATCTGTACCTACAGATTGGAAAATTGCGCAGGTCGCACCAGTGTTTAAGAAGGGTAGTAGGAGTAATCCATCGAACTACAGACCTACATCATTGACGTCGGTTTGCAGTAGGGTTTTGGAGCATATACTGTATTCAAACATTATGAATCACCTCGAAGGAAACGATCTATTGATACGTAATCAGCATGGTTTCAGAAAACATCGCTCTTGTCCAACGCAGCTAGCTCTTTATTCGCACAAAGTAATGGCCGCTATCGACAGGGGATCTCAAGTTGATTCCATATTTCTAGATTTCTGGAAAGCTTTTGACACCGTTCCTCACAAGCGACTTCTAATCAAGCTGTGGGCCTATGGGGTATCGTCTCAGTAGTGCGACTGGATTCGTGATTTCCTGTCGGGAAGGTCGCAGTTCGTAATAATAGATGGCAAATCATTGAGTAAAACTGAAGTGATATCAGGTGTTCCCCAGGGAAGCGTCCTGGGACCTCTGCTGTTCCTGATCTATATAAATGACAATCTGAGCAGTTCTCTTAGGTTGTTCGCAGATGATGCTGTAATTTACCATCTAGTAAGGTCATCCAAAGACCTGTATCAGTTGCAAAGCGATTTAGAAAAGATTGCTGTATGGTGTGTCAGGTGGCAGTTGACGCTAAATAACGAAAAGTGTGAGGTAATCCACATGAGTTCCAAAAGAAATCCGTTGGAATTCGATTAATCGCTAAATAGTACAATTCTCAAGGCTGTCAATTCAACTAAGTACCCGGGTGTTAAAATTACGAACAACTTCAGATGGAAAGACCACATAGATAATATTGTGGGGAAGGCGAGGCAAAGGTTGCGTTTCATTGGCAGGACACTTAGAAGATGCAACAAGTCCACTAAAGAGACAGCTTACACTACACTCGTTCGTCCTCTGTTAGAATATTGCTGCGCGGTGTGGGATCCTAACCAGGTGGGACTGACGGAGGACATCGCAAGGGTGCAAAAAATGGCAGCTCGTTTTGTATTATCAAGTAATAGGGGAGAGAGTGTGGCAGATATGATATGCAAATTGGGATGGAAGTCATTACAGCAAAGACGTTTTTCGTCGCAGCGAGATCTTTTTACGAAATTTCAGTCACCAACTTTCTCTTCCGAATGCGAAAATATTTTGTTGAGCCCAACCTACATAGGTAGGAATGATCATCAAAATAAAATACGATAAATCAGAGATCGAACAGAAAGGTTTAGGTGTTCGTTTTTCCCGCGCGCTGTTTGGGAGTGGAATGGTAGAGAGATAGTACGATTGTGGTTCGATGAACCCTCTGCCAAGCACTTAAATGTGAATTGCAGAGTAGTTACGTAGATGTAGATGTAGATGTAGATGTGATGTTGTTGTGATGTGATGTGATGAATAGTGTGAACCGCCCTTAAATAAGCAATACACTCGTGGTGCAAGACGAGTAGCAAACGAATAGTTCCAGTCTTGCTTGGAAAACAAAATGCAGGATGTAGACATAGTTCTGGCATCTCATGATGATACATTTTTATAAAGTAATGGTTAGACAAGAAACACATAAACATATGTGTTCCTGGGGTATTGCACTGGGTACATTTCTGTTCTTAATATATATAAATGACTTTCCAGCATAAGAGACATGGAGAAAAGTTTCCTTTGTTGCTGAGAACTGTTGCTGGTAACTTTATAGATTGTGTAAGACTAACAAAATTCTTAAAGATGAATACTGAATGTTAGTTAACTTGGAATGAACATATAAGATGCTGACAGAAAGAATGTCTTCAGCTTGTTTTGTTCATAGGGTGCAGTTATCAGCTTGTAACAACCAATGCCTTGTAGTGACGTAATGTTCCTGTGTACACTCAGTTCTTACTATGGGATCCTTTTCTTAGGCTGAAGGCACAATACATGGATACATTTTTTAAACTTCAGGAAAGGGCTTTACGAATAATAATAATAGGTAAAAGTAATAGTCAGGCTCATTGTGTAGAACTGTTAAAAAACTGGGTATTCTTACTGTACCAAGTGAGTATATTCACCAATGTGTTGTAGATATCAGGACAGATAGATTGTTCGCCAGTTCTATACATAATTCTGGAACAAGAGCCACTTTGGACTTACATTTACTTAGGAAAAACAAAAAAAGTTTTCAATACAATAGCAAAGAATAAAACTGTGTAATATATTTTCCAATAGGATGATAAAGATTACTAAAATACACCTCTTTAAAAAGACACCTAAAACATTCTTTATAAGTAATCCATACTACACAATCAAAGTTCAGCCAGAGGATTCAGAGTAATAGTTAATAGTGAAAGGTGATAATTATAGAACATTTTCCCATAACAGTACTGTAATGCTTTTGTAAGAAAATCGCATGTTAAGATCTATAGTGTATGACAGTAATGTTTTGTCATTCTTCTGATTTCAACATCTCACCCTTTTATTGGGGGGGGGGGCTATTACTGAGTTTTTCAAGTGGCTTCACAGAAGGGCATGAAGATGTACATAGGGTATAGTTGCATGTGTACTGACCAGGACTCATTTTTGTGAACACACAGGAGTCAGTTAAGGGGTATCGCAACAAGCTCATTGGTTCAGTATCATCAGTGGCTGTTGATGAGTACAGCTATGAAGAGCAAAACAGTGCTCTATCAAAGAATATTGTACAATAACATCAGATGAGGTAGTTTAGTTGCTAAGACAATGACCTCATGTGCATGGGGATGGAACTTCCTCGTCTAACCATCCAGATTTAGGTTTTTCATGATTCTCCTAAATCATTTCCACATACATATTCAATGTGAATGCATATTTTGGACTATTTATTTTCATTGTATTATGATGACAAATCCAGTATCATTGAGAGATGACCCATGGATGAATTATTAAAAAAATAAGACGAATAAAAAGTAAATAAAGATGTCAATTCACTTAGCCCAGGACCGAATGGTGGAAATGAGGTTATTAGCTACTGACTGTGACAAAAAAGTTAGAATAGAATATCATAATTAAGGAATTAGCAATGATAAAGTTTATTCATTGTGAAAACAAACTTCATAATAGAAGTTCTTGGTCAATTTTGTATGGTAAATTGCTGAGTAGTAAAACATTTCAAATACTTTCCTAGGGATAATATCTACATATAAACACATCAAAAATATTTATCAGGGATGCATAGAGGCTATTTACATCTCCATGGAGTTTTCTTCCTTTCAAGCAAATAATGCCAGGAACACCAGGATCTTTCAGCTTCAACAGAGTTGATTTTTTCATTTAAAAATGTTGTTGAACTAAAGTAGCTCATCTTGTTTATGATCTTATTTATGTACAGTGTGGCCTTAATTTCTGCTCAGTTATTTATTTTTCTATGTGCTGTGTTCCTTACTCCATTGATATGTCTGTGAAAAGGGCAGAAGTATTTAGAGTGTGTCCATTTATTCTACGTTTTTACATTTTACATGGCAATATGTGATCCTTCTAACAAAACCACCGACAGTAGTAATGTTACAAAACAGAAAGCTTTCACGTTTGTATTAAAAATACAAATTTTAGTTTTGCATCTGATGTTTCTGTTTCTCCATATTGGATACAGTTGTACAAAGGCAGCATATGCCTTCTTTACGCATTTCTTCCCATCTTCTCCAACTCCACCATCGTCTGTCACCATCCTACCCAAATACAGAAATGAGCTGACACTCTCCACTTGCTGTTCCCCTACAAGCTGCGGTACTGCCGCCTCCCCAGAATTTTGCCACAGGTATATGATTCTCTAGAATTCTTTGCTTTACTCTTATATGATCCTAAAAGTATCAGTAAGACCAAAACAACTGCGTTGCGCCCAATAACTGGCCAATTATCTATGCAGTCGGTTTTCAACTGAGTTTTTAATCCTATTTAAAACAACTCTGGGGAGGACCTTTCTAGGCGCTGACAGCATTGTAATACAACATCAGTCAATACACTCTGACGAATTTCCTTTTTTTTTTTGGAGCTTTACCACGAATCCACTTTTCCACTCCTTTGAGGATTTCTCTTCAAGCCAAATACGCTTCAGCAAGGGGTGGAGCATATTGACAGTACTTTCGATATCGGATTTTAATAGCTCTGGTGTTTTGTTGTCTATGCCAGGAATTTTCAAATTTTTTTGCTTATCAAAGCACTCTCAATTTCCACCATTGTGGAACATTGAAGATTTATATCTTGATCTGCTTTGTCTTCCTCTGGAACATCCCTCACCTGTTTCACTTGGTTGTCTTTGCGATTTACCAACTCCTTGAAATTCTCCTCTCATAAGAGGTTCTCAGCTCTGGGGCAAGGGGGCTGTGGCCCACCATCTACCTCTAGTTGAAAGCAAAAACTATAATGTAATTAGGTATTTTTCTTTCAAGAAAACGATTTAAAAGTCGATATTACAGAGATTTATAACACGGTCGAAACAAACTTTTTCATGGATGCTTAAAATCGACACTTTTTCATGGATGCTTAAAGTCGTCATTCATCTTGAAATTATTACAAATACTCCATACCCCCATGTCTTGCTTTCTCCTCCCCCCTCCCTCTACAAACTCTACAAATTACCATACGAGCGTTCTTGCTTCCCATCTCTGTAGCTCTGTCAGTTGGTTTGTAATCATCACTCTGTCCTCGATCTTCATTTAGTGATATTGTACAGCTCCTCTATTTTTCCCTGAGTTGCTGCCTCGTCCATTAACTGTGCCTGCTCCTCTCACCATTTCCTTTTATTTCGCATTATTGCCTTTTTCATTCTTTTGTATTCTTTATGCACTTCAGTCTCATGCACTGTAGTCTCACAGAAATATAACTTTCGTTTTCGTTCCTTAATTCAGCTGATTTCATTCCATGTGTCATCAGAGAGGCATTCTTTCTTTTGATGTGTCTCACAATCTCATATGTTTGCTCCAAATCTAGATAGTTATCTCAAATTATTGCCAACCAATCTCTGTTCCCCCTTTATAAATTTTTCATCAGAGAGAACCTGGAATCTGTCTTGTTGTTCCAGTGCTGCCACTGTCTTCAATCTGAACTCAGTCAAAACTGTGTTGCGGTCACTTCTGACGTCTGTTCCATTCTTATTTCTGGCATTTAGCTGAGAATATCGAGAATCATAGCTTACAGCCATGCCATCTATTTGGTTTTCAGTAACATGATCTGGAGTAGTCCACTTTATTTTATGATACTTGCAATGTGGAAACACTGTGCCTCCAATGATTAGGTCATGTTCAGCATACATACCTCTCAGAAGCTCACCATTTACATTGACGTTCCCAATGCTGTGTACATCAATGATGTGTTTAAGTCCTTCGTTGTCTGAGCTTGGTTTTACGTTCGAGTCTCACATTAACACTTTACACATCGCACATTTTTTCTAAAGCCCACTGTTATTATCCTTTCTGACTTGTTTCCAATCCAGTAAACTCCTTTTTCAGTTTTTAGACAGTAAGAGCCCTACACCGTTCCTACTAATTGCATTCACCTGTTTGCCCCATATACAGCAGCAATCCACCATTTTGTGTTTGAACTTCCACAGATTCTTACCACCTTATTTCACTTAGTCTCAATATATTCAATCTAAAGTTATCTGTCTCTTTTCCGCCTCTCTCAGGGTCGTTACATTTCAAAATCCAGTATGGGTTTTCCTTTCCACGCCAAATGTCATAAGCATAAGATACATCTGACTGTATCTCCTTTTAGTTTCTCTAGTTCGAATTTTTTTGGTGGTGTGGGTTATTAGTCCACAGACCCCTGAGCGTCTTGGAGGGGCTGCCACCTCATGACCTGTACACCTGCCAAGGTTTTATTTCAGTGCTTTATCCCTTGGATGACTTGTTGTCACCTTGACTACAGGACGCTATCCATCCCTCTGCAGTAAGACCTATATGCATCACCATTGTCCTTGTTATGAAGGATCTGCTGCTGCCCACATGAGGGGACTGTGCCTGCTGCCACACAGTCACAGAGAGGAAAAGGATAAGATACTTGAGAGGGCACTGAGACAGAAACTTAATATGGATCCTCTGTGGAAACCTGATTAGTTCAGAAGATCCTGCCAGCAGTTACACTACTGCTGGTATAGCCCTCCACCTCACTGGAACACACATACCCCTCACCCACATTGACAGTGTTTTGTTACGGTAGTGTCTTCTTAGCGGGATACTGTGACAGGGCCGATATTAATTTCACTGATATTTCTGGGAATAATATTTTGTGTAAGACTCGAGGCTTCATTAAAAGAGGCATAGCATCCTATTTATTCAGATGCTGACAAGAAGTAAATGTTGAAAATACTGGGTATACTTTCCAGATTGCATAAATGATTATCTTTATTTTAAGTTTAGTCTACTAAAGTTTCTTTGCTCTCCCTTCATCAAGATACCAAATGTTCTTAATTTTATTGTTAGAGTTATCAGTTTCTTGTTCATAGTATAATACTTCTGCGTATTGTATAAAATTCTTTAGGTTCTTACAGTTCATCCATAGTGACCAATTTTTGTTGTTTCCTTAAAAATTCTAACTGCATGACTGTTTAAGGGGAGCTATTGGTGAAATGCCAACGCTGTTGTAAAAAAAATCGGAGAGGTCTGCAAATTCGTTTCATAACATATGTTCGTGTGTTGTATTTATTGGGCAAATCCAATTTGCTAAACCCAATTTTTCATCACTTTTGAATTTTAGATTGTTGAAAAAAATCAATATTTAGTCAAATCCACATATGGAGTCTTTGGTTATCACAGAATGTATTCATCAAAAACGTTTGAGCCAAAATTTTTAAAATTGTTGAAGGAGTAGCAATTTTTCGTTTCGGTCATTTTGAGTCATTCAAAATACTGAAGTTTAGTGACTATTTTCAACACTATATACATACAAAGCAGATGGCAGTTATAAGAGTTGAGGGGCATGAAAGGGAAGTAGTGGTTGGGATGGGAGTGAACAGGGTTGTAGCCTATCCACGATGTTATTCAATCTACATATTGAGCAAGCATAAAGGGAACAAAAGAAAAATTTGGAATCGGAATTAAAATCCATGGGGAAGAAATAAAAACTTTGAGGTTATCCAATGTTGTAGTAATTCCAACAGAGACAGCAAAGTACCTGGAAGAACAGTTGAATGGAATGGACAGTGTCTTGAAAGGAGGATATAGGATGAACATCAGCAAAAGCAAAACAAGGGTGATGAAACATAGTCGAATTAAATCAGTCAATGCTGAGTGTATTAGATTAGGAAATGAGACACTTAAAGTAGTATATGAGTTCTGCTATTTGAGGAGCAAAATAACTGATGATGGTCGGAGTAGAGAGGATATAAAATGAAGAGTGGCTGTGGCAAGGAAAGCATTTCTAATGAAGAGAAATTTATTAACATTGAGTATAGATTTAAGTGTCAGGGAGTGTTTTATGAAAGTATTTGTATGGGGTGCAGCCATGTATGGAACTGAAACATGAACGATAAACAGTTGGACAAGAAGAGAATAGAAGCTTTCGAAATGTGCTACTACAGAAGAATGCTTAAGATTATGTGGGTAGATCACATAACTAATGATGAGGTAATGAACAGAATTGGAGATAAGAGGAATTTGTGGTACAACTTCTAGAAGGAGGGGCAGTAGATAGGATACATTCTGAGGCAACAAGGGATCACCAATTTAGTACTGGAGGGAAACACAGAGGCAAACAAATTGTAGAGGGAGGCCAAGAGACGAATACTCTAAGCAGATTCAGAAGGATGTAGGTTGCAGTAGCTATTCAGAAATGAAGAAGCTTGCACAGGATGGAGTAGCATGGAGAGCTGCATCAAACCAGTCTCTGGACTGAAGACTAAAACAACAGAAACAACATACAAAAAGTGTAGATTACAAAAAATCTGTTTTTATAATACATGACAAGAATTTAGCATAAAATAGAATTTCTATGGCATTATACAATGTTTGGCATAGTATGAAGGAATAATATATAAAAGACGACTTGATAAATTTGAAAACTGTTTTCTGCATTTTCAGTGTACATGTAATATTAAATGTGAAACATACATTTGTGAATAATATCAGTTACATGAAGACAAATCGGCACTGTAGCTTACACCATCATGTTTGAGTACTGTTTCTTCTTTTTGAAGTCTAGAAAAGTCAATATTTGACGAATGTCCTCTTATTTTTTCGAATTTTTCGCTTCAGCTTGCTGCCACACTACTTTGTCCTTTTTTGCTGAAGATTGTGCTGTTCGAAAGCATATTTGCATGCTAATTTTGTCACTGTTTATGAAATAGCTTCCGCATGTCAAAGAATGTGTAAGGGAGTAATGAAGCAGTACCTGTGAACATTTACTCTCCTATGTGGAAAATACATTCCTGTCTACGCGGCATCTGCATGAGTAGATCATCAGTGGCAGGTATAGCTGGACACATGGAATAAAAGGAGGTCTGTGCTACCGCATCATGTCAAGAGGCAGTAGACTGCAGGGGTGTTGATCACAAGAGGGTATGTATCATGGTATGAATAAAATTATGTAAAGTAACTGGACTGTGTTCGAATTGGATCACCTGCTTGCCCTAAGAACCTCCTGCCACCAACCATTCTCGACCAAAAACCTTTATAAATATTTACTTTCTAGTTTACAAATAAGTTGGTATTGAACCCTAAATCTGGATGTCTGGAGATTGATTTTGGATGTACATCTAAATTAGGCACATATACGTACTTACATGGTTACAGATGAACATGCAGATTATGCACATATATAATCATATTTATTATATGTATACATTTCTGTACTGTCTATCTCTATCTATTTACAGAAAACTAATCATACTTCAGCTATTTTTTAAAAATGAAAATGATCATAATTTCCATCAAGTTGAGACATTTTTGGCTCAATATTTTTATGTGAATATATTCCATGATAACGAACAGCTACATGTATGGATCTGTAAAAGTAATTTTTTCTTCAAATCTCAAAAATCAAAAAGTAAAAAAAAAATTGTTTAGCACATTGGATTTCCACAACGAATTCAGCAAGTCAAGATATGATGATTTTTTTATGTACGGGCTAAAATTTCACCAGTACTCTTTTTAATTATCTTTGTGATCCAATGTTTTTTAAGGGATGCAGAGGTGTTGTTTCTAACTGACTTTTTTCGAAAACCATCTTCAGTAAGGAATGAAAACTCGTTTATGAAGATGTTAAGTTATGTGTCAACCTCATCTACCTTGTATACCAGGCTCCAAATCATCAGTTGCAGTATATCAGGATATCCAGCATTCTCTAGCCAATAAATGTATACATTTCCAGGGTCAGATTGTCTTCTTGAGAGGTGTTCTGTTATGCAATGTGAGGAACTGTCTGTCACCGTTAGATAGTCCATTCTAGACCAGTAGGATAATGAGGAGGTCAACTACTAATATAAGATTATATGAATTCATTAGATGTTGATGCTCTACTTTGTCGTTGCTTTCAGTTGAAAAGTGCACATTAAAATTTCAAAGTATCATAATATATTTCGTTGTTTTTAGAAATGCAGCAGATGACAATAGTTCTCTCTGAATCAGAAAGACCCTAACGTTAGCCTCACATGCCCTGTAAATTGTTTTCTATATTACTGTTGTGTAGTCTGCTGTTTCTTCAAAACACTTTTGTAAACTGGATAATTCAGCTTCTAGTGATCTGATATTATGTTATTTTTAATTTTTGAACATAAACAAATAGAAAATTTACAGAATGTATCCTTCTTGCCTCTATACATTCATGCAATCAAGGGATCATTAAAGGTTGCGAACTTTCAACAGCTCCTGGATGGTGAGAAATACTATTGCATTCTTACCCTAACACCGTGATAAAGGGTCTGTACAGATAACATTCTACCTGAGTGGCGACTCCAGCAAGCTTTTAAAATTAAACTCAGCTGCCGTTCTCTGGCACTGCTACAAAGCTGAAGCAAGAAAACCCATCTGAATTCACTAAGTTGCAAGCATTTGGAATTACACTCAAACTCATCCAGTCTAGCGAGCGTCCATACTTAGGACAGGTGGTTACAGGTACACGAAAATAAAAATAAATCACATCAGTTCCCAGTGCGATCTTTCTATTGGGATGAAAATGAAGAGAATGCGTAGGCTGAGAATAGACACTCCATAGAACTTCATAAATCCACGAAATTATATGAAAAGTGAACTGACTGACACATTTCAGTGTAACAGTATATTTAAGTGTACTCATGAAGTAACAAGTGGTTATACTATACCTAGCAGTAAAAATAATATTTGCCTACTGTCAATGCTCTCTGGATTATCGTTGTTGTTTGTGCTGTGTGGTACTAGGCGAATTAGGTGCAGCCGATAGATGGCACATACATTGCTATGTGATTCATGGCACATCGTGAAAGTCATTATCCTTTCTGACAGGATGTTAGCGATTAATCATTAGCGCTAGGTTTCTCGTTGATTTGAAGTGTCAATGTGAATGAATTTAATGAAGGCTGTGACATACAAACATTTTTATAGTCAAATTGAATTTTTTATTAATTGGTATTGATATAACAAACAAAGGGATAAAAAATAAGTTTGCTACCCATCATTCACTGTTCTGTAATTTCAGCCATTTACTTTCTGCATCAGTATCCAATCCTGAAAAATTCTCATAACATTATTAAAAAACTGATGTAATTTGTTACAAAGTGGATAAGAATCGGTGATATGTAGTTTAGGGAAAGACTGGAGATGAGAAGAGGAGTAATATGGCATTGCAATTTTGGAGGGAGTGCTGCAAGAGTCACATCCCGTAGTTTGTCTGTAATGAAGAAAACCCCTGAAGATATGCTGAGAGACTATATAGACCTACCTGACAGTACATTACGTTTCCTGCTACACATTAATCTTAAACTACTACCGTTGTGTAGCGCATTTGTACCACAAGGACCTTTATCTGCCCACAATAGATGGCTGTGGAAATTTGCTACAGTAACTTCCAAATGCCGCCTCATCTGTGTACAAGGTCGCAGTGATAAGACACTGGACTTGTGAATCCATTTCCTATCTGTCGCTAGGTTTTTACCTCCAACCTCAGTTTATACAAACTAAAGCTCTCATCTCGTTACAAATAAATGTGAAATTTTCATAAACTGTAGGTTTGGTAGCTCGGTTAGATTGTGTGAAAGTCACTGATAGGAGACATGTTGCCAAGGTTGTTTCGATTTAACAGTAGAAGTTTCGCTGGGAACCCTTATACATCGTCCATACAATCCTGATCTCCCCCATGCGATTTCCACGTTTTTGGATCCCTGAAGCAAGAAATTCGTGTCTATTCATTTGCTTCAGATGAAGAGGTGTATGCCTGAGTACAATCATGGCTCTGTATGCAACCGCAAACATTTTATTTCCATAAAAGAACTGATTGTCTTGTCTCATAATTGGATAAGTTTATTAACATCGTGTTCAACTGCTAGGTACAGCATTACTGGGTAGAGTTCTGCAAGACCCACTAGTTTATATCAGTTGTAGTCGTCTCTAGGCCAGGAAAGTACTAACATGACCCTTTGAGAGGTATGGACTGCTTCAAGCGCAATTAGCAGAAATAGTATTGGTCTTACTCTTTTCTGGCTCACTGTTCCAAGGATATGGAACATGTCATGCAGTTAAAGATAAAGACAATAAACATAATTAATAATCAGGATGATTCAACTATAGTGGCCGGCACAAAAATAGGGCTTCAAGGTCATATCGCCGTCTTACAGCATTGCCAGTTTTTGTAATAGTGATAATTTCAATTATCTTCAACATTTCGCGGCTCTGTCAGCAACTGTATAAATATTAATTTTAATTTTAGTAATCAACATCCGCAGTTGCACAGTTTACCTAGAATTTACCTAGTCGGGATAAGCCAACCTTCTTCAGAATAACAGTAACTACCGTTTGTCCATAGTGGGCATCGTCAAGCTAAAACTACAAATTCGTAAATTATCGTCAGACAGTAAAAACTTACCTGAAACTGCCTCGGCCCCACTTCGCGACCGCTATGCGGCATCCACGAGTGCTGTACTGGAACTGACCGTAGCGTCACGAGGCCCGCCTAGGCGGACACAATACCTTGCGCCTGCGCATAAGCTGTATAATAGTTACTTGTTGGGACAAGACGTGAACTTAACTCCTGACCTTGAATTTACTAGTAAAGCGAAATAAAAGGTGTAGTTGAGGAAAAGGGCGTGTATGTCAACCTGTGCAGAACGTACTTAGATCGACTGTCTTAACATTTATGAAGTATTTATTGGTCATGATATGAGGAAGACATCATTTGCTTACAAGGTATGGCCTACCTCGGAAAATTTTTGTGCTTAAGCACGAAATTTAATAACCTAAAATGAACTTAGGTGTGGGAAGGATAATATAAAGCCAACGCGTCATTATTACGACGAGGTCTCGAAACTTTTAAGACGTAATTGTTAAGCACTTGCTTAGCTTTGGTTACAACGCATGAACGTCCTATTGACTTAGCACACAAATGGTCATGATTGAAATTATGAACAAGTCTATATCTAATCTGTATCATCCGGCAATATGGGCCACACAAAATAGATGGTCATTATTCAAGATTAGTATATTTGACCTGAAATCCTTTGGAGTCCTATCAGTGTACTTCTTGGTGTGGTTCTGTAAAACCCAAGTTTCATCCAAGTACGATACAGGACTTCAGCAAGCAAGAAGTGCATTGTACGCAAAAACTTCGCTCTTGCTGCTGCAATATCTTTGCGTTCCATTAAGAATTTCAGTCCATCATTAGACTTCTTGAATCGGAAACCAAGGGAGCGGAGAAGACGAAGAACGGAGGTCTCTGAGCCCGAGTAATTAATTTTTTCACGGAGGTCAGCCTGTATTTGTTTAGCCGTTGGATACTCTCCTCTGTCGTAATATCCGAGTACAGTTCTACGCACGAGCTCTTTGTTAAAATCGTCAGTCGGTTGATTTCCGTTCACGTTCGTATCCCCTTCTTGGGGGAATCGAAACACTCATACAAGACTGGGGATTCTGCTAATGACACAGATTTGCTAATACGGCCTACTGTTGACTTGGAGACAACACACGCTTTAGCAATCTGTTTATGAATCTTCATTGTCTGCCAGATCAGTAAAAAACTTGAGTACATTCGATTGTTTACGAATGTCTTTTCCGCCCTTTACCCACAACGACCGGAGGAGCACTACAAGTAGGCCACTGCTCCTGCATTGTTGTTCACCACCGAACACACGTCAAAGCACTTTTCTAAAGACAGTAAGACACTGAGATCAGATGTGAACACTCTATGTAACACGGTAACACTGAGCTTTCAGTCGCTCTGACCTATCGCCGAGAGGCGGGCGAATCACAACCCCCAGCCCCTGTTAGCCGCAGGCAACGGCCGTGACCTTGAGGACTCTTCTTTCGTGCCGGCCACTCTAAGCTTTTCATTTCAAACATTACTTGAACTATTAAGGTATCATAATTGTGTTCTCACCCAAATGATTTGTGAAAAAATCCACAGTAAAACGGTATAGATTCTATTCATAGGTGTATTGTTTATGGAGATATCTGCATCTGTCTTTCCAAAAGGAACTAAAATAATTCCTACTACTCATATAATAGTTTTAGAAGAGACAAATTTAATGACATTTCACTTTACAAAATTTGGTTAGTGGTTTCGAAGCAATTACAGTATTTAGAAATTATGATTTTATCTGTTTTTAACGTGATTTCGTTTGCTGCCTCAATGTGAGAATGGAAAGAAAGCAAGTATTCTGTATGCCATGTCGATGAGCTGTCCAGGGCAGGTAATCCTGCCTATTGGTGTACGAGGGTGATTTGAAAAGTTCTCGTAACGGAATAGAAAAAAGTACTTACATCACCGAAATTTCTTTTATTTTTCAATGTAGTCTCCTTGTAGATTAGTCCACTTAATCCACCGATGCTCCTGTGCCTTGATTCCATCTCAAAAATGAGTTTCCTCCAGGCCTGCAAAATATATGTCAAATTTGGCTATCGATTCTCCGTTTGAAGTGAATCTTCGTCCACCAAGAAAAAATTTTCAATTGTGGGAAGAGATGGAAGTCTGGCGGAGCCATATCAGATGAATAAGGCGGATGTAGCAACAATTCATACCTTAGCTCGTGTAAATTTGAATGGCGGCGGCATATGTGTGCGGGCGCGCATTTTCTTGGTGGAAGATTACTTTCTTCCTCGCTAAACCTGGCCTTTTTACGCATATCTTTTGTTGCAATTTCTCCAGGAGGTTAGCATAGCATTCTCGAGTACTTGTTTGCCCAGTGGGGAGGTAATCTACAAACAGAATCCCCTTTGCAACTCAGAACACTGATGCCATGACCTTTCCTGCCGAAGGAATTGCCTTTGCTTTCTTTGGTGGCGGGGAATCAGCATGAGTCCACTGCTTTGACTGTGGTTTTGTGTCTGGGGTATAGTAGTTTCATCTGTGGTCACAGACCAGTGCAAAAACTCTTGTTCGTTTCTTCTTTCTTGTTACGATATGCCCATTTTCACGCGATTTTGATCCAGTGTCAAGAGTTGCGGTACCCATCTTGCAGATAATTTTTTTCTTTTCTAATTCTTCAGTTAAAATGTGATATACCCTTTCAGATGACATATAGCAAGTGTGAGCAATTTCATCCACCTTCAGTCGGCGATTCTCATGACCATTTTGTGTACTTTTACAATGATTTCTGGAGTAGTGACATATCTTGGTCGACCACTGCGCTGATCATCATCTGAGCTCTGCCGACCAAATATAAATTCATTTGACCACTTGGCAATAGTTGAATATGAAGGAGCAGAGTGCCCCAGTGTATTCTAGAAACCGGCGTGAATGTCCTTTGCTTTCATACTTTTCCTTACGAAGTACTTAATCAATGCTCGAATCTCGATTTATTTCATCTTCGCAAATCACTACGCCGGAACAAGAGTCACGTCACCGCCACAGCTCTCTTCCAAGAGGGCCGACTTGGCACGTGTTTACAGGCAACAGTCCAATGAATATCACGTGAACAACTCTTTGCGCTAGTGCTGACCTCTCGTGGTGATTCCGAGAACTTTTCAAACCAACTCTCGTAGGCAGGGAACGCTGGATAGCCAACTGGTCAAAGTGCAGCAGTCCCGTTACAAGTAGAACATCATGTGCGCTCTATTAACTGTCCAGTGTTTCTCACATGCTTTTACAGAAACTATTCATTAAAAATGATTTTTATATTATGTGTAGCTTTATATGACAGCTTCATATTGAAGTGCCCATTATCTTGCTAGTGGTCATACTTATTGGGATATTTGCATGCAAGACACAGGGTAAAATTCGAAAAATTTGTAATGAAAAATAGGGGTCGCTATGATTTTGTGTTTGACGCATATTACACCACATGTTGTTGTGTATGAAATTTAGCTAACTTATTGAATTTTTCTTTGCACTTGGGAGGGGGTCTCCATCTCCATACAACCTCGAGAAAATGGGTTTTATGTAACGGATACACCTCCGATCGCACAAACGCGATAATCAAATATTTGTAACATATCTGCTAAACCGATCGAGATATCTAAAAGGGATTTTGGCTAATTAGCGCATGCAAAGAGGAGACTATTTTGCTAAACAGTTAACACAGGGAACTTTCTTATCCACGGAAATATAGCAGAGGTTGTAGTTTATATCTTTTTCATTCTAGTACTGAAATTTTTTAAGAGTCTTCGACAGGTAGTGAAAATAGAATTCGCTAGTATGAAAATAAATATGAAATTTCTTCTCATATGTTACTGCAGACATAGACAATGAGGTTTTCTGTATGCTATTGACCACTCTGTTCGATACTCGCCTGTTTAATAAGACACTCTGTTTCAGGATACTGTCGCAATAATATTGCAAGTTGAACTGTGTTTTGGCAAAAGAAGCAGAATTGAACCTATCAACAAGAGAAGTGTAGCTGTTACTAATAAATGATGTTACTTCTTCAGATGAGAAAATAAGTCTCCAAACCTGTTCCAATTTTGGAAGAATCTTGCAACCCACTGTACTCTTAAGAGAGAACGACTCTTAACGGAAACTTACCCAAGGATTTCCTCTCTGTTCTTCATATGAGAAATATGAAAGTAATTCGCAACAAGTAGTGTACAGTATTTTTGTTCCTATTCCTGTTTAGAGCGATGTCATGAACTACTTAACCTTAATCATATTTTGATGAAAGCTAGATTATATATATTTGTAATGTATTTTAGCCTTAATGGATAGTCCCATGTGGTCCATAATGTAATGACTAATATTTTCATAACCTTGTTCACCACAGATAAACAGGCATGAAATTCTTTATTTCTAATAGAATAGTGCTGCATTTTTGCTTTAGGTTGTAACTGACCCAATAAAACTCTTTCTTAACTCTGAAGCTGTGAACACAGTGACGACTTGCAGAACCTCACCAACCGGTCATCAAATTCGATATCATCGATGCAGTAAACGATATTTGTAGTAAGAGGATTCACTCGTTCACACTGTGTTGTATGCGTTACTCAAAACTTGTCACTGATGACACTTCCCTGAAGAAACAAAATTTAAAGCTCAGAAGAAAATAAACTGGCAATCCTGTTGCAATTCCAGGGAAATCTTGAAACACAGCCTGTCTTTAATAATCAACAGCTAAGACTGAAAGTTACCAAAGGATTTTCTTTCCACACCCAGTTATCTTAGCAAAATGCGAACATCGCTGAGCTTATTTTGCAGGTGCTTGTAATTTTTCTGGAGCTAACATGTGGATTACGAGCAGCAGCTGTCAGGGCAAGGAATGAAATATATATATATATTTTTTGCACACCCCGGCAGGTCGCAGCACGTTTGGGCCATTCGAATTGTGGGAGTCGGGTGGTGAGGGGAAACTCAGCTTTGCAGAATGCGATAGGTCCGTCTATTCAGAGCTTCAGTGGGGTCAGGATCACTGGTTTAGTGCACCTCTGTGTTGAGACCACGTCGCGGCAGATACTTTCGAACAACATTGGGTGTCCAAGTTCTGCACAAAACTCGACAAACATTTTAGCAGTTTGTCTTTTGCCATTAAGTGGGCCACACCATGTAATTTTGAAGCTTCGTTGTTCTATTGCGTACAATAATTGTGACTGTGATAAGGATGTTAATCTCATGTTGCATGATGGTTGAAATGGCTCTGAGCACTACAGGACTTAATTTCTGAGGTCATCAGTCCCCTAGAACTTAGAACTACTTAAACCTAACTAACCTATGGACATCACACACATCCATGCCCGAGGCAGGATTCGAAACTGCGACCGTAGCGGCCACGTGGTTCCAGACTGTAGCGCCTAGAACCGCTCGGCCACTCCGGCCGGCTGTTGCATGATGTACGATTTGTGAAACTGGCGAGAATAGATAAGAATTTACAATATAGCAATGTGTCACATATTTCATATGATAACTGCATTTAATTTACCAGTGTCAACGTAATTTAATTGCCTATTGACCAATTTTAAACTTCTCTGATGGTTTCATTTGCTTTCTATGTAATTCTCTCATTTTTCAGTATCTAAAATGTTGCTTGAAGTTTTCATTTCCCTTCTGCGGCAAGGAATTGTCTTGTTTTCGGGAAGCGTAATGGCCGGCCGCGGTGGCCGGGCAGTTCTAGGCGCTTCAGTTCGGAACCGCACGACTGCTACGGTCACAGGTTCGAATCCACCCTCCGGCATGGATGTGTGTGATGTCCTTAGGTTAGTAAGGTTTAAGTAGTTCTAAGTTCTGATGACCTCAGATGTTAAGTCCCATAGTGCCCAGAGCCATTTGAACCATTTGAACTGTAATGTTGCTGTTATCAGAAAATAGAATTTTTTCTCCTATGAGTAATGCTATTGGAAAAGTCATAGATGTACACTGCCTGACAAAACAAACTGAACCACCCGCAAGGGGAAATGGAAATGATCATATGGCGTCAGTGGTTGGGAGTTCTCAGGCGCGAAGTTCGGCCGCCGTGTGAAAGTCTTATTGAGTGTGACGCCACATTGGGCGACTTGCGCGTCGACATTGGGGAAAAAATAATGATGGAGACAGCACCACACTCAGTCCTTGTGGGGAAAAAAATCTCTAACCCCAGCCGAGAATCGAATCCGGGCCCCGGTGCGTGGCATTCCAACGGTCTCATTTTGTTCTATATCGTTCGTTGAATTCGTCGGGGTGGACGTCCGATGACACCCGTTCAGGTTCTTCGTTGATCCATTCACTCAGTTTTTTATTACAGAGGGTAGCTAACGCTCTGATCGAGCACACTGAGCTACCGTGCCGGCTTTTCACAAATTCGGGTAAAATTAACAAATAGGCAGTATGAGATCACTTATCAATGCGTTTTATCGACTCTGGCCTGGATACAAGGTACAAATCGGTTGGGAAGAGTGCCTTTAAGTCATTACCTCCCGTGCTGCTGTAAGCTGGCCCACAACTGTTTTCACCAGTGCTTGATATCCCACATGCTGACACTGCGACAGAGTCGACGTTTGACCTAGTGCCACATATGTTCTATAGGACACAGATTTGACGATCTTGCTGGGCACAGGAGTACCTCCACATCACGCAAAATTTCTTAGAGACATGTGCCATATGTGGAGGAGCATCGTATTGTTTAAAAATGACACCATTATATTGTCAAAAGAGAGGTAACATATTAGGATGAAAGATGTCCATGATGCTCCTGTGTCCTATGAGTTACTTCAAGCAGCAGCCCCTCCCTCGTAGGACATGTCCGACTGGAACCTTGACAATGACTATGTCTCTCCTTACGTTTCCATGCAATCACTGTCGCATCTGAATGCCACACAAATCTGGACATTGTAATATTTGGCCAGGCGACCAAATTCGGACTCACAATGAGATCTCTTTCAGTCTCTGCCAGGTGCTGATAACGCTTTCTCAAACGAGTGCGCGGCACCTCTGTGTCGTTCACAGCAATCACTCAACATCGGACACTGTTCACAACCGTTATGCAGCATGTCCTACCAGGCCCAGAAACAAAACTAATTGCGAACAACACTAATGCACTCTGTTGGCCGTTCTACCAGTCACAGAGAAATGCAGCTCTAATCATGTACATACTTTTTTGTCAGGTAGTGCATTTCAGGCACAGTATTGGTCCTAATACGCTACTATGAAGAACTCCTGTATTAATGTTTTATTTTTGTATGGGTATAAGTGTTTCACTAAAAATTTAACCTTCTTTTGGATTTGTGGTATCTTCACTCTTTGTGCCCTTTCTGGCAGATATGATTGGGACCAGTCGTTACCTATAAAACTTATTCGTGATGAACCAATTCAGTTGATATTTTATGCATGATAGTCGTCACCACTGGGCTAGACGAGGATAAATACGATTCACTGAAACATGTGAACTGTGTCAAGGCACACCTCACCGGATAGAGCAGCTGTCGGGTCTTCTCAGATGTCTGTATCACTCGACGAAACAGCTGGTGAAGGAGCTACTAGAACTCGCAGCTTGCTGATACAGCACCCATTGCAGCTCTCGGAAAGCAGGCATGGCCCTTAAACACGCGATCACGGCATTCTAGGATTCAATTCGACTAGCTTACCGAATCGAAGGATGAGACAAGGTGAAATAATAAGGACTTTTCTCACTCATATTTGTGTTCAGCACTGCAATGTGGGGACTAAAACTATTACCATTCGTTTAGTCCTACAAAATATTGCCGGTAAAACTGTTGCGATGGCAAGTAAATACTGAAATGTTTAAAGTAACGTGAAATAATTTGCTATTTGCGTGTCATGTTTGTTGCGTCGTTACCAGGTCTACCACATTAAGTTTCACCGAGCAAGACTTCACTAAAACTTTGGAGAAATGATGGACCAAGTACTAAGTGTTTCACGTCATTTATTCCTATGGATGCTATTTAAGTTTGCATTACCCTGTATTCCAAGGGTGATTGTCGTTGGATGATTGTGTGGCTGTCTGAAAATTCACTTAGCATGGAGAAAGAAGGGGACGGACCATGACAGGCATGAGCCACGAGAGATGTTCGGGAGTTTCAAACTCAATAAATCCCTCCCGTTGTATTCTTTTTAAATAGAAGAACTGTTCTCTAGTCAACGTCCTTCTAAACACGACAGAGGAGGGAATAGGCCACGAGAAAGGTAAAAAAGCGAAGCCTGGAGAGAGAGAGAGAGTGGCCGGTCATTTCAAATCCAACGAATATCTTCCCTCTGTTTTTTTGAACAGAGGAACCGTTCTCCAAGTAATCCGGAGGTAGACACAACAGAGAAGGAGGCCGGCTCGAACATGGATGACAAAGACAGGCCTGGGCTTGGCGCAGGGCGTTACTTTTCTAAGATAGATTTACAGGATGCATGTTTGCAAATGCCATTGGATGAATAATCACAGTAAGTGTTTGTTGTAAATACAGACTTAAGACTGTTCAAGTATTTGCGTTTGCTCTTCGAAAGTGCCTCCGCACTCGTCATTTTTCAACGTTACTTGGAACGGCTGACTGAGAAAGTGCCATTTTGTTGAAACTACCTTAACGATATTGTCATCTTAGGTCGTACACCAGAGGAACACATTGTCAATTTGCGTTCTCTTTTTCGAGTGTTGTCAGAAGCAGGGCTCAAGTGTCGTCTCGAAAAGTATAACTTCATTCAAACTGAATTGTAGCACTTAGTTCATGTGATGAACAGTCAGGATGTGCGTCCCCTCCAATCTCATTTTCTTGCAGCCTGTGACTTGCCTGTTCCTCGCAATGTGTTTAAACTGCAGTCAGTACTAGGCAAGATGACATTCTACATTCTATTCATACATAATGCCGCCCAGATCGCGGCTCCATTGCATCGACTGCGTCGAAAAATGTAGCTTTTTTTTGGACTAAGGACTATAAAGAGGCATTTCACAAACTCAAAAATGCTTTGCTCAGTGACAGATGTTTAGTGCACTTTGATATAACGAAGCCGGTAGGTTTGCAAGTTGACACTTCTGCCTACGGAATCGGCAGTGTGTTTTCGCAGAGAATTGGTGCACAAGACAGACCTATTGCTTTTGCCTCAAAATTGTTAACTCTAACTCAGTGCAATTATTCACAAATCGAAAAAGAGGCTCTCGCTATTGTGTATGGTGTGACCAAATTCCATCACTATTTGTAACAGATCACGAGCCTTTGCAGTCCTTATTTCATCCGTCAAAGCCGGTTCCTACACACAGTGCTAAAAAGATGCAACGGTGAGCTTTGTTGCTTTCGCAGTATCAGTATGAAATTGTGTACAGATCTACGGCAAAGCATGGCAATGCAGACGCTCTATCTCCCTTTCAGATTGGCCCAAACTCTGATTTTGATGCAACTGCCACATCTTGTTGCCAAATCGACGCGCAGGTCTCTGAATTGCTGGAACTTTTCCCTTGCACTACAGAAAAATTGCACAAGCCACGGAGGCAGACCCAGATCTCAAGGTTTTGTAACATTACATTCGCACGTCTTGGCCTCGTTCACTGAACAGTGGTCAAAACTCAATAGTGCGCCGATACTATGCACGTCGGCATGAACTTATAATTCAACAGGGCGTGATTCTAGTTCAAAATGACAGTGGACAGTCACATGTGCTTATTCCCAAAGTGTTGCAAAAGGATGTTTTGCGATTGCTCCACCAAGGACACAGGGGAGTGGTTCGCACTAACCAGTTAGCGTGACGGCACTGTACTTGGCAGGGCATGGACGTCCACACTGAACAGATGACGTCACAGTGTCGCTCATGCTCGGAAAACCAATCCGCTCTGCCACATACTTTCTCAGCTTGCTCTAATGCCTAGTTTACACGACGACATTGGGTTGCGCCACTCGTTATGCGTGGAATGAGTTTGCACGCAAATGGTTTCATATTAGACTGTAGACACCGCGAAACCAGTATATACTTCAGTTTCGTCGCTTTGTGGGTTTCTGAGTCGTGTCTGAAATGAAAGACAGTCGTGTCTGAAATGAAAGTTTTGGCAGCTGCACGTCGCACAAGTTATGATGGAGTTACAAGCTTGTTGCATGGAATTGCTGCATAAGAAAAAAATAAGAAACGTGTTAGGATTCGTGACTGGATGAAGAAAAGACGTCAGCTCGGTTTGCTCAGCATCTTTGCTGAAATAATTTGCAATAGAAAACCCTAAAAGCTCTTTTAATTATCTTACAATGTCACCAGAACTGTTAAAGTTTCTTCTAAATAATCATGCGATAAGGAATAAAGATTTTGTAATGCATGAATCACTGTCGCCAGAACTGAAATTACGTATCACACGGCATGCTTTACAATCGAGAACACTCGGCATGCTATAAGATGCGGTTTTATTTGGTGCTGATTTTTTTTCATTAACACCAATAATTACTAACTAATAATTATTAACATTAACAGCAGTAATTATTCGGAGCAGGCCATATTAAGAAGAGAATGGTTTGCAAACTGCTCTCTTGAAGATAGATCCGTACAGTGGCAATATTTCTAAATTCAAACATTTGTGAATGGGGAGCACGTTTCAAATAGATGAATATTGAATAAAGAACGTAGCATTTTGATTTGCGTGACCTTCCCTCCTGTCAACAATATTACTAAACAAAAAAGAGTAGGCCAGCTCGAACGATGGAATTTTAGTCTCGTAGACAAGAGTATTTCTACAGCTATAATTACATTTACTTGTATTTTTCTTAATTCAGTTGTATATGTGCTCTTAAATTCAATAAATTTTGCCCTGCAGCTCAGATATTGTCACACTATCTATGTTCTGATCACACATGACGGTCTCAGGAGCAGCAAAATGTTGCTTATTTTTGTAATCAGCATCACTGAAATCCGACCAACACCTATGCAACCCATAGATATCCAAAAAGAGAACATTATTCTTTGTTCCCCACTTCATATTTCAGTTTGTCTACACACTATGAACACACATAACCCCAAAACTCATGCAACTAGTCGCCAAAGTTGGAATTCGCCGAACTGTTTAGTCTCACCGACGAGTTGCGCAAACGCGCGGAGAGCATGCACGGTGACCGGTAGCTCAGTTGCCTGCAACCTAGTGTCGTCATGTAAACTAGGCTTAAGGCTCAATCGCCATGTCAACGAGTGCACACAGATTTTGCAGACTATTTTGGAACATTCGTTGGCTCATATGGTAGACTCTTTCAGCAAGTTTCCATTTGCAGTGCCTATGAACTCTACCACATCACATAACACCATTCGAGTGTTGCCCTCCACATTTTGCATAGTAGGTTTGCCAGTATTTGTGTCGGACAATAGACCACACTTCACTTCATATGACTTTGAACAGTTTTGTGAACGAAATGGCATTCATCATCTAACAAGTGCTCCGTTTTATCTGCAGTCCAACGGAGAAGCAGAACGCTTCATACACACTTTCAAACAACAGATGGCAAAGCTTCATACTACCCACACGTGGGAGCAGGCGCTGCAACTCTTCCTCGCCTCCTGTCGCTCCCATCCACGAGAAGGGCCATCACCGGCGAAAGTTCTGCATGGCCGCCACCAGCATCAGATTCGTGTGTGTCATTTGCCCCGTGATTCTGCCGCTTTTCTTCCCACAGATTCACGACCTCACGGGAGTGCGTGGCCTCTGCAGCCGCCCGCTGGTGCCATCAGGGCACCCCACTTTTGGAACTATACACAAGGCTTCTTTCACTGACTTCGTTAGTTTGGGCCATCTTACCAACTTAACTATGTTAGCACTTTACAATACAAGATACAAAATTCTTAATATAATTTTATATGTACCGCTTCTCTTGTGGTGCGCCGTCTGTTCCGCTGATCCGCGTTGTCCCGAGTTGTGCCGCGCTGCTCCGCGCTGTCTCTGTGCTCTCTATGCCCGCGCTGTTCCGCGCTGCCGCGATGCGTCGGCCGCCACTCTGCTGGGCTGTGCCGACCCCGTCGCTCGCCTCGGCTGCCGCTGCTACGGCTGCTACCGCTGCTCGGCCCGGACCCCCGGTCTCGAACGCTGGCTGCTTAGGCACCTCTGTGCCTCGTCACTCCGCGTCGTGCTGCCGCTATCCTGCGTTGCCCTGCACCCGCGAGGACTACTTCTCTGGACTCTGTCGTAGTGGGGCTACTAATGCTGAAAGTTGCGAGTCGCCACAACTTCCTGCTAATTGCCACAGTCGTTGTAGCAAAATCTACTGGCTCCTATCTCCTTTTTGCCTATATGCCTTTGTGGTACCCCACACCTGGCACCAAAACTTTTATTTATGTCGCGTCCCAAGCGTGGGTTTTGCGAGGGATTGAGCGACACGGTTCGTAAACGGGAATTAGCCGGTTGACCTAATTGAGAGGGAGACTTTTGATCTGGCTAAGATGTTAAATTCCCTGGTGTGAAGGTACAAGGCTAGGATGTTGGTAGAAGTAAACTCGTATGGACGTTATAAAAGTTCTAATTTATTCATAAAGAATACAGATCACCCTAACTGCGTAGTGATTGTACCTACAGAATAGCCAAGCCCATTACAGAGACGGTGACTGACTTCCACCGTTCTGGCTGCCTGATAGAACTTTCCAGCACTTTGCTGCCCACACTAGCACCCTACGTCAGAGTCCCGCGGTCGCTGCCTAAACGCTCATCGGCGACTATCTCCAACTGTCTGCCTGCAGCCCGCCCTCAGCCCAAGTCGGCTGCTACTCACGCTGACTACCGTCGCTGCCTAAACCCGAGAGAGAGAGAGATCCCCGGAGCGGCGTGCCTCCGAGTTTTGTTAGCTCTTCCCCTTCGACCCCGCCAGCGCTTGGCATGACGTAGCGTCGAGTGCAACTTTTCCTTATTAGGGATTGTTTTAGTATTAACTTCAGTACTTTTCTTCAGAAGCTGGGTGGAGGGGTAGAGGGGCCTCTCCCTATATGGTCACGCACTGCGTCCTGAGCCCTTCATTGGCTCCTCATGACGTAGTGCGGTCCCCACCTAGGGCCCTCTTTCTTTCTCTCTCCGCTCCCAGACTTCTCCATCTAGCCAAGAGTGTTGATACTGTAAGTTATTGCTTATTAAGGGACCTGCCCAGAGCGCCCTTTTTATCTTAATAGCTGAGTCTGCTTCCTTGCTTATCGCGCGCAGCTGCCTGGCCGCTTGGACCGCCGCCTCGGCTATCTGGCTGCGTCGTTATCTTTTGTGACCCCTCTGACACGCCTGGCGTCCCCTGTTAACTCTATCTCCCCGTATGATTTCTGGTGTATCGTCTGAGAACAACTGCATTTAGACTTGGCTTTTCTGCGGTTACAACAATGTGCGTCCTGGCAGCAGTTTTCCCGAGGATGTTACTGTTTCCTCGCAAGCCAGATGCTGGGGTACGGTCGGAAGTATGCTGCCTCCACGGCCCTGGCTGATCTCTATATCCAGCATCCTGCGTCCAACCCTGTTGTAGTTCGCATCCTCCGTACATGACAATAGTGCTGCATTTCTGGCGGGAGAAATGTGGTCGCGTGAGCCATCACCAGCACAGATGTAGTAAGAAGATCGATATTAGGCACTGGATCAAGCGGCATATCAGGATAGAGGCCAAAGACAGACTCGCAAGGAACACGCCGGCAACTTCCTCTCGACTGGAAGTATTTAGGCCGCCGCAGCGGACCAGAGGGCTCAGTCTCAGTCTAAGTTACTGGCTACTCGCACTCCAGTTTGGCGTCTGTCGTTCATCACATAGTGGGACTTGTACTTCCCCCTCAATGAGGCTAATGAGGAATAATATTGAAGAGCTTGTGCCACAACATATGGATGCTATCAAAGTTAAGTAGCAGCTATCTGTTTAAGTAAATAAAGTACCCTGTTAATACATGTGTGCAGTTGTGGTGAAAAAAGAGGATACTGGCCACCAAAGAACATCCTCTCCCTTGATCTCTATGGTACAAGACTCTGCAATATCCTGCATGGAGAACTGGCTGTGAAGAAGCCGTGCCTGTGGTTGGTGTCGCGATTGCTCACAGTTGACCAAAAGTGCGTCCGGCACAACATTTCAACATAGTGTCTGGCGATTTTTAATCTTAATCCACAATGATTTTTGCGCTGATCTGTGACTGTTGTGATGCCCTGGCCATCACATTCTCCAGATCTCTCACCAATTGAAAACGTCTGGTCAGTGGTGGCCGAACAACCTAGTCACAATACGCCAGTCACTACTCTTGATGAACTGTGGTATCGTGTTGAAGCTGCATGGGCAGCTGTACCTGTACACGCCATCCAAGCTCTGTTTGACTCAATGCCCAGGCGAATCAAGGCCTTTATTACGGCCGGAGGTGGTTATTCTGGGTACTGATTTCTCAGGATCTATGCATCCAAATTGCTTGAAAATGTAATCACATGTCAGTTCTAGTATAATATATTTGTCCAATGAATACCCGTTTATCAGCTGCATTTCTTCTTGGTGTAGCAATTTTAATGGCCAGTAGAGCACGTAGAGCTGATCATCAGAAGCAATGCACCGTTACTGATGGAGATATCCAAATCGCGACTGAGACGAATATTGCTGATTTCAAGTCTTCTTCGACCTATTTGAACAAATTCAAGAAACCATATAGTTTACTTCAAGTGTAACTGTAGAGTAGATGTCATTAAGGTCACATGAAGATACAGCTTGCTATTATCGCCTTATCTACTATTTCAACCGCTGACCAGTCAGATTTCGTGGAAGAACTGCGAGCAAACTGCACTTTAGCATTTACAGGCGAAAAGAGCAGTCTGTTGTGCAAAATATTAATTTTATGACACATTCTTATACAACGACAGAGACGAATATGAGCGGATTACCGTTTCCGCAGCTTTATACCTGTCTTCAGAGACCTCAACGCGAATTATGACCAAAATATTAAAAAGAGGACTGTTTAATGACAAAACTGGAAAATAGGAAAGAAAAAATTTTAACGTTTCATTCGAAACTGTTTCTAACCAGCTCCAGAAATTAATTGTTGGACTCTTGTCTTGAACATAATGATACCTCTGTCTTTCAGGAGGACGCTGAAAAGACTGTTGATATAGTTTAGATTCCACCTGGAGCAACCAGTGTGATTCTTGATAAGGAATTTTTTCGTCTGTGGAAAATATTTTTAAGGAAACCTTCGGACAATATATTCTCCGATAGCTTCGTGCCGTTTGAGCTTTATCAGGAGAACAGTATTTTTAAACTGCATTCATTTGTGCATTACCAGTTGCAGTGGCAAATTTTATGAATTGGTTTATGTATGCCGAGTACGCCGCACAATAAGCAGAACAACGGCCAGAAGCATTTCCTCCTCCGCCGCATTTCTGTCTAAATAAAATTAGTAATTACTGTAAAATGCCTGAAGGCATTAATTTTTCTTTTGTCAGATGTGCTTTGTGTAAGGAAAATGTTTGTTTTTGTCATTCAAATGACACTTCTCTCTGTTATGACAACAATGGGAGATAAAGAAGGAATTCATTGTTATTACAATATACATTATCCAAAAATTATCATAAGCATTGTACTACAGGAGCAGTTATAAAATTATGTATGTGTATGAAATATTTCATTTGGATGAACTAACGTCACAACAGGTGGAAGTCGCCTGTATGAAGCATCAAATGCTATCTTGTTTTATTTGCCCCTTCTAGTCACCTTTGCAAGAATTGCATATGGAACAGTGTAGCTATCAATATGAACTGCCTCTTATTCAAAAGATTAATGATACGTGACATTTTTGTAGGGTTTAGGTACTTCAAATTCGCTTGTGCCATTCCGGATATTGGCACTACACGGCGCTACGTTCTATCACGGCCGATTGCTCGCCTGGCAGGAAGGGCTGTACAAACCGCTATCATAAGCGGTTCTTCTTGCAACAAAATCTAGTAACTTCAACGATTTTAAAAGATACTTGTAATGCGTCTTATCAGCTAAAATTAAGCAGTGTATTTCTTCCTGCACAAAAAATTTCATAGTCGGACTCGACATGTATTGGACCATTCCTTTGTAAGATAGCGGCCCTTTTAGGATCTGTAAAGAATGATACTGGGTGCGTAAAGTGGGTGTCAACTGTATCCACTGAAGCCATTGAATGTCAGACCAACTGGACCATGGAAGGCTGGAATACTGAGCATAAGTGACACGCACGCTTTTAACGGCCTATTAAATCTGCTTCTGCAGAACATTACCTTGGCAGCGGTCATGCTATGGGTATGACAACGCGGATATTCTGGTATTAACATCTATCTATTGTTACAGTGTTACTAAAGAAGCAATTGAGATTAAATTAGCATTTGACCTTATAAATACAGATTACGAACAACTTCAGTTGGAAGGACCACATAGATAATATTGTCGGGAAGGCGAGCCAAAGGTTGCGTTTCATTGACAGGACACTTAGAAGATGCAACAAGTCCACTAAAGAGACAGCTTACACTACACTCGTTCGTCCTCTGTTAGAATATTGCTGCGCGGTGTGGGATCCTTACCAGGTGGGATTGACGGAGGACATCGAAAGGGTGCAAAAAAGGGCAGCTCGTTTTGTATAATCACGTTATAGGGGAGAGAGTGTGGCAGATATGATACACGAGTTGCGATGGAAGTCTTTACAGCATAGACGTTTTTCGTCGCGGCGAAACCTTTTTACGAAATTTCAGTCACCAACTTTCTCTTCCGAATGCGAAAATATTTTGTTGAGCCCAACCTACATAGGTAGAAACGATCATCAAAATAAAATAAGAGAAATCAGAGCTGGAACAGAAAGGTTTAGGTGTTCGTTTTTCCCGCTCGCTGTTCGGGAGTGGAATAATAGAGAGATAGTATGATTGTGGTTCGATGAACCCTCTGCCAAGCACTTAAATGTGAATTGCAGAGTAGTCATGTAGATGTAGATGTAGATTGAGGTTTTTGCTTAAATTTTGCTTGGAATCCTGGTGACTTCTTGGTCAAAAAACGGAAGGACTGAATTAATGTTTCCTCGCCCATTAACAATTAATATATATGGTGTGTGTGTGTGTGTGTGTGTGTGTGTGTGTGTGTGTGTGTGTGTGTGTGTATGTGTGTGTGTGTGTGTGTGTGTGTGTGTGTGTTGTCTCTCGGCGTATGCCCAGCATACCGAGGACTTAAATGTCTTTGCTCAGCGCTCTCTCCTTCTGTTTGTGCCTTGAAAATGACATATTGTGCACTGTTCGAAATATCAGCTGTTGCTCGAGATATTATCCGGATGCTTTCCGATAAGTTGTTTAAACATTTTGTATATGCCAGAAGAAGCTCAAAGTTCACAGACCGTTAACCATCTTTCAAATCACGTGAAATATATTCACAGCTACGAATATAGATAACAATCAACTGTATAATGGAATGACGACAACGAAAATTTGTGGCAGACGGGACTCGAAACTGGATTTCCCTTTTATCGTGAGGGGTCGCCTTACCACTTTTTTTCTTCTTTCTTTTCGTTACTGTTCGTTGTATTTGGTCGTAGCGGACGTCACATGACATCCGTCGAACGTTCTTGTTGATACCTTCAGTTAGTTTTTCGTTATAGAGACCAGCCAGCTCTCTGACCGAACACTCTGAACGTACCATTACACAAATTGTGTAATTCGCATAGAGGGGGAGATAAATACGATATTGTTCAGAAGTACGATGCAACATTCCCTCGGAAATGCTTGCCTCTCTCACATGAACAGGCGCTGCAATACCACATTTATCCGTCGACACAGGGCAAATGACTTTCAATTAAGACGTCTCTCCTGTAACGGAATATTTATAATGAATGTAAGACTGTCTACATATGGATGTTCGGCTCTGATTGTGAATCGTGCTCGGATAGCCTGTTGAGGCAACCGGTCGCGATAAGCGGGAAACTCGGGTTCGAGTGCTGGTTCGGCACAAATTTTCTTTGTTGTCATTCCATTATTCAGCTGATGGTCGCGCACAACGCATGTGTGTCCGAAGGAATGCTGCGTCGTACTTCTGAACAACACCGGCATTGCAATACCGAATTCTCCAAAAGTCTCAACGGTTTTTCAACTGTAGTGGTACGGGTGCCTCTAGGAATTTAACATGTGGGAGTGTTGGGACTGTGGGTGTGAATGTTTACTCAATTCGTATAAAAAGAGAACCAGTCTACAGCACAATGGTTATTTTATTTAAAATAAACGGTTTCGGCCTAGACCTAGGCAATCTTCAGAATAGCACTGTGAAGGATAGAAATCATACTAGTTACATAAAGAAGTCAGAGACTTGAAATAAAGTAATGAATACTTACTAAAATCGAAGAGCTGTTACTCATCAACACAAGTTGACGATGTCTGGAACAGTCAATAGACCTTAGTCGCTGGAACTACTGTTGTTGGCTAGGCACCATTGTGTTATACGTATATAGGTCTGGTGAGGGCGTGTTTGTGCTGTATGACGTCAACGTCAGCCAAACACATAAATTACTTACCATCGAAGATGCAGTTTATCTAAAAGTGAATAATTATTTAAAAAAGTATGTCTATGGGACAGAGCAGATTATTGAAAGCAGGGAGTAACTGTAATAAGGTTATTTAAAAATTATTTCACTTATTTCTTGTAGTACCATTTGGAGGAAATAATTTATTTAACCAGTGTAACATATCCATAGCATCGGCTGTTTAATCAACAGAATGTGTCTATAGAATAAACAAATGGAATTATGTAAAATAATCATCATCTATGATAATTATACAGTAATTACACTATGTTCTCAATAATACGAAATTTAGTAGAACACTGGTGCACTCTTATTGCCTGGACTTGCGCTATCTACGAACGCCGTTGCCTTGGGGGACATCGTAGTAAGATGTATACCATGGACTCCCTATGTTACCATAACGACTGAGTTCGATCGCAGTTATCAAAGATGATCGGGATAATGTCTTCTTATGTGGGCCAGTACCATTTTTTCTACTAAGTTGCCAGCAAAAATCTGGTCATGTTCGTAATACAGGCCTGTTTTATAAAAGAACAGTAATACCTGGAAGCCCATAAACGGGAATTTGTGCTGAAATTACGTCAGCGTATAAAATATGGTGAATTAATAAAACTGGAAAAATTTCTAGAGTAACCACACATGTCGAAATTTTGTTAATAAATCCCCAACAACAAAATTATATATATATATATCTATCTGTTACGAGATTTTACTTTACAAAATGAAAATATCAGTAGAATTAGAGTAAAACAGAAAAGCATCAGTCTAGTTAAACGATGTCTTCAAATAATTCGAAGAAAGCTTTTTCTCGGAAATCTACCTGTTCATTCAACATAGTTGACGAATAATTTTTGAAATGCACTAAGATTTCTAATTCTTCCACAGTGTTCAGGAGTAAACCTTTTTGAATAGTATGCGGAATTTTGAACTTATTCATGATATCTCCTTCTGAATGATTATTACAATTCAAATGTTGTCCAAAGACAGATTTATTACGTGCTAGACCGGAGATATGTTCTTTGAACTGTGATGTAAAACTACGACCCGTTTGACCAATATATATTTTGTTACATCAATGAACGTTAATTTATATTATCCTGGTCCACTATGGCGATTGTTAGAATTGCCAATCACATGCTTGTGTTTATTTAAAAACATATTTTTAGTTGAAAAGGCGAGAATTGTACCAGAGTTTCTAAACAGTTTGCTTATTCTCTCAGATATCGTTCCCATGTATGTCACTTTTGTAAAACTTGTTTTGTGGGTAATTATGGCTGTTTTAACCGAATTTTTTTGAAACGTATTGTCAACGATACATAGACCATAGTCATTGTTGCTAAGCATTCGCCAGCTGTCACTTCGCACTTTTTTTCACAATGTATGTGATTCACATTGATTAATAAAACTGTTTCAAACGTCTTAATTGTAGTGAAGAAGATTTCAAATATCTCTTCTTGTACAATTCCTCCTCATCCTCCTGCTCTTCTTCTTGTTCAGTGTTCACTGACATCCACAAGGAATGTACTCTCTCTCTCTACTTAAAATATAACGAAAGTACTAACAACCTCCCTTTTTCGCACAGACGAACTCCATGAGATCCCCAGAGCTATATACATCGTCTCTCAGGTTGACGCCGAGTTCTTTGACTTCTGGAAAGCATTCGATGCACCCCCACACTGTCGGTTAGTTAAAACACTACGAGCTTATCAAATATCGGACCAGATTTGTGACTGAATTCAAGATTTCCTTACAGATAGAATTCAACACGTCGCTCTTAACGGAAGAAAAATGACCGATGTAAATGTAATTTCAGGAGTATACCGTTACTGTTTACAATATAAAGGATGTCCTAGAAATGTTGCTACCAACGTCGAGGGCTTATAGAGGATGTCTTGAGGAACAAATCGGGGATAAGAAATCGTGTCCAGAAACCTCATCCAACGACGATACAGATCGCCGAAGTTATAGGTGCCGGCTACTGCCACTAGCCCACCCCTTTCCTATGCTGATAGATCAGCGAACGTGACTTTGTAGACTGATGGACTGTAGGCGGAACGCTCGCAATGTTTTTTGTTATTCCGTGACTGGCTGTCACGATCGCCAGTAGAGAAAATGAAGCCAGCTGAAGCGATGGGAGCTACCTCCATCTTCTCCACTGGCGATCGTGGCAGTCACGAAAACTGAATAACAAACAAAACTCCGAGGCGTTCCGCCCGTGATCTATCAGCGTGCAAAGTCACGTTTGCTGCCGAAGGAGTGACCTAGTGGCAGGAGCTAGCGCCTATAACTGCGACACTCTGCAAGCTCCCTTATGATGACACTACTCGTTTTGTTTGCACATCGTTAACACTGCCTGTCTGTTCTATATATACTGATTGTCACTGAATTTATAATGACGGGCTAAGAAGGGAGATGCTTACTTTTGATACCATAAAGCCGCCGGTGTGGCCGACCGGTTCTAGGCGCTTCAGTCTGAAACCGCGCGACCGCTACTGTCGCAGGTTCGAATCCTGCCTCGAGCATGGATGTGTGTGATGTCCTTAGGTTAGTTGGGTTTAAGTAGTTCTAAGTTCTAGGGGACTGATGACCTCCGGTGTTAAGTCCCATAGTGCTCAGAGCCATTTGAACCATTTGATAGCATGAATGTGTTTCATTCTTTTTGTATGGCCTGCTGTGATGAAAGATCTTGGACACATTCTTACTATCGCCGACGTAACATTCTCTGACTATCACGCCCGATAATAGACAGGTTTTGGCACACCTAAATTTTGAGAACAATCTATCACCGATTGAACTTTATTTCCAGGTGATATTTTGCACCTACGGATATTTTATAAGGTCACAGCGGATAACGCAACAGGAATTTGGGGACAGTCAGAGAAAACTACGTGCCGACCTGAACTAATCTTGTGCCAAGAACTTAATATTGGGGTAGTAGTAGTAGTAGTAGTAGTAGTAGGCTTTTAAGGGACTCGAAGCTCCCATGCCGATCTCACAAGATTCCTCCAGCTGCTCCTGACTTGTGCTGCCTCTTGGCTGTTATTCAATCCCAATCTTTCGCATATGCAATCAATTACATTGTGCCAAGTACTCCTGGGTCTTGATCTTTTGCCAGGTGGCATCTCCTTGAATGTTCTTAACACAATTTGATCTTCTTTCATTCTCATCAGATATCCAGCCCATTGCAGTCTTCTAGCATTTATTATGTTTACTATCGTTGACTGTGTGATAGCTCGTGGATTTCTATGTTGTGTCACCTCTTCCAGCATCGTGTTTCATTGTCATAAAATGGACCAAAGATTTTTCTATAAACTTTATTCTCAAACACTTGTAAATGGTGGTGTTCTGTTTTCGTTAGGCTAAATGTTTCTGCCCCACAGATTAGAACTGGTCTGATGATTGTATTATATAACTTTATTGATACACCTGGGCATTGAGTCAAACAGAACTTGTATGGCGTGTACAGGTACAGCTGTCCATGCAGCTTCAACACGATACCACAGTTCATCAAGAGTAGTGACTGGCGTATTGTGACGAGCCAGTTGCCCGGCCACCATTGACCAGACGTTTTCAATTGGTGAGAGATCTGGAGAATGTGCTGTCTGGGCAGCAGTCGAACATTTTCTGTATCCAGAAAGTCCTGTACAGAACCTGCAACATGCGGTCGTGCATTATCCTGCTGAAATGTAGGGTTTCGCAGGGATCGAATGAAGGGTAGAGCCACGGGTCGTAACACATCTAAAATGTAACGTCCGCTGTTCAAAGCGCCGTCAATGCGAACAAGAGGTGACCGAGACGTGTAACCAATGGCACCCCATACCATCACGCCGGGTGATACGCCAGTATGGCGTTGACGAATACACGCTTCCAAGGTGCGTTCAACGCTATGTCACTAAACACGAATGAGACCATCATGATGCTGCAAACAGAACCTGGATTCATCCGAAAAAATGACGTTTTGCCATTCGTGCAACTAGGTTCGTCGTTGAGTACACCATAAGGCGGTCCTGTCTGTGATGCAGCGTCACGTGTAACCGCAGCCATGGTCTCCGAGCTGATAGTCCATGCTGCTGTTAACGTCGTCGAACTGTTCGCCGGCCGGTGTGTCCATGCGGTTCTAGGCGCTACAGTCTGGAACCGCGCGACCGCTACGGTCGCAGGTTCGAATCCTGCCTCGGGCATGGGTGTGCGTGATTTCCTTAGGTTAGTTAGGTTTAAGTGGTTCTGAGTTCTAGGGGACTGATGACCTCAGAAGTTAAGTCCCATGGTGCTCAGAGCCACTTGAACCAATTTTTCGAACTGTTCGTGCAGATGGTTGTTGTCTTGCAAACGTCCCCATCTGTTGACTCAGAGATCGAGACGTGGCTGTTCGATCCGTTACAGCCATTCTGATAAGATGCTTGTCATTTCGACTGCTAGTGATACGAGGCGGTGGGATCCAGCACGGCGTTCCGTATTACCCTCGTGAACCCACTGATTCCATATTCTGCTAACAGTCATTTGATCTCGATCAACGCGAGCAGCAATGTCGCGATACGATAAACCGCAATCGCGATAGGCTGCAATCCGACCTTTATCAAAGTCGGAAATGTGATGGTACGCATTTCTCCTCCTTACACGAGGCATCACAACAACGTTTTACCAGGCAACGCAGGTCAACTGCTGTTTGTGTATGAGAAATCGGTTGGAAAATTTTCAACTTGTAGGTGTCGCCACCGGCGCCAACCCTGTGCGAATGCTCCGAAAAGCTAATCATTTGCATATCACAGAATCTTATTCCTGTTGGTTAAATTTCGCGTCTGTAACATGTCATCCTCGTGGTGTAGCAATTTTAATGGCCAGTAGTATAGTTCCTATCTCAAGAAAATTCCCCTTAAGAACTGCTGTTCGTGTTATTTAAGTTTAGGGGTTTATGTTGGTTATTCATGAGGACTAATGCGACTTTGTGGCTACCCTGCACAGTAAATCTTTCGGATTGTTTTTCTTTCACAATTTTCCGTGTTTCATTTTGGTGCATATTTATTAGTTTGTTTGTTTTTCTTCCATATATGCAGATCAAGGTCAGATTTTACGAAGCAAGAGCGTGATTGCACACTGATTAACATTAATTATTAAACACAATGAGTATAAATTCAGTTTTATCTCTATTGTTGACACTTACATACCGCACAAGCAGTTGGTAATTATTTTGGATATTACATGAGTTGCAAATTTAAGCGAACAGTAATTGCGGACAATTGTTTCAGAGAAATTATCAACGTCAACTGAAATGCGCTTTACAAATAACGATCGCGCCGAGTCGCGACACACGTTTACCGATGCGCCTTCAACAAAGGGTATGCGCCTGCCATGGTGCATATGCGCAATCCGCTACAGTTTCCAGTTTCTGTAGGGATGTACACTTTTCCAGCAGCCTGGCACGCTACGAATTTGGCAGTTTTTCAGCATGAAAAAATAACACCATGCAGTGTCTCTTAGGAGCTCGTCATAAGTTCCATCCCCATCACACCTCTCTCCATCAAGTGCTGCCCGGAAATAGTTTTGCGAATCGTGCTTGCATAGGAAATACTCGATTTGCACAAGTATCTCAATCTCCTAACGGACCATCTTCCACAGCTGTTGGAAGTCGTTCTCCGTCAGACTAGAGAGGGAACCTATGGTATCAACATAATGGATGTCCGACCAATTATGCCTTCGTCTTTTCAAGGGTTGTTCCCAAATCAATGGATTAGATGAAGAGGACCCGTACCGTGGACAGACAGTTCTCCAGATCTGACGCCATTCTATTTTATACTGTGGGAGACACTTCCTAAAAGAATATACCAACGATATCAGCTGATATGAAACGGCGTGTTACTGCTGCCTGCGCTGCGATTTCCGCTGGAAAGCTAGAACGTGTCCAACAATGGTTGCGTGGCAGACTGCAAGCTTGTGTTGACGCTGGCGATGGTCATTTTGAGCACAGGCTGTGAGGGTGCATTGGTCCTCTTCGTGTCAGATTCCAAAAAGGTACAGTATTCACTTTTGATTGTCTTTCGTGTGTCCTAGGCAATGTCCCACGTAACTACGCGATACCTCCGGACGTATCTGAGTAGAGCTGCACTCACGCACCAATGTCTAATTCACGCTCGTCTGTGGTACCACATGGAACAAACAACTGTCGGTGCTTACAATACTCAAACTATGATGTCTCAAAAACTACTTGCGCTAGACTACTGCAACAAACACCATTGATATTCTAATTTATCTACTTTGATTCTAATACTGTCAACAGGCATAGTTTCACTGAAATGTTTATACTTTTTCTAGATAAATAAACACTTGAAAAGGATAACACCTTGTTTATAAGCTGCAAAGGCGGGCCTCTGCCTATCATTGCACTCAGCCAAATCCGCATATCAGTTACCTACCGTCCTACCATTCCCGATGGGTGATTCACCTTGTAGACGCCTTGCTGCTTACATTAGAAATAATATACTACATAACTTCTTGTCAATATATATGCTCGTGTTTCAGATATATATTTTGTAATGCTTATTTCTACATGGGTGGTTAATCTCTTTATAAAAAAACAGCAAAAGAAGAGGAAAAAAGAAAATATGCAAAACAAAGTTGCTGCTAGACGGCGCATCTCTGATAGGCGCCCCCTTTCCTACCTAGTCTTCCTAATGCCTATCACACTGCAGTGTCTCAGTTAGGTGAACGAAGTTCAGTTCTGCAGTAATCTGGCACATATGGCTCTGAGCACTATGGGACTTAAAATCTATGGTCATCAGTCCCCTAGAACTTAGAACTACTTAAACCTAACTAACCTAAAGACAACACACAACACCCAGCCATCACGAGTCAGAGAAAATCCCTGACCCCGCCGGGAATCGAACCCGGGAACAAGCGCGCGGGAAGCGAGAACGCTACCGCACGACCACGAGATGCGGGCTGGCACATATGATTAACTGGAACGAATAGTCATGTGGCTCTCATAATGGATGTTGTTGCATAGCTTAGTTATAAGTACCAATTGCAATTAGTTACCTTTGCACTGTGGCACTGTTTTATACTATATAAAGTACTAACTGTTTGGTTTTTATTTTTTAGCACCTTTTGATAATAAGGCTTGGCTGGAAACTAGTCATCAATTAATAAAGAAAATTAATGTTGCAACGTCGACGATTCTCTTCAGTTCATTGCATAATTTGGTAAACCCTGCCTCCCAGAATACTGGAAATTAGCAAAAAGATCATGTTCGATAATGTTCCTGGGTGCATTGTGTGTTTTCATCTCTCTCCATATGAGTGTACGTAATGTACACAGGAACATCGTCGAACATGATCGTTTTGCTGGTCCAGGTGTGAAGAGGCACAATGTTTCACGGGCGTACTGAATCATAAACTTTTGAGCATACTACACTCACCTCAACATTTTCGGGGCACTGTTCTCCATCCCCAAGTCCATCTTACGGGTGATATATTCGTCTCTGACTTAATTTTTATGGATGACAATGCGGACTGCATCGAAGTGAGTAGGTGAAGGAACATTAGGAACGAGAGAATATTCGACTAACGGTCTTCCGTTATCCGTGGCAATCACACGCCCTTTTTAGAACAATGTTCCGCCCTTTGTAGTGCCCAGCAGACCATCATAATTCGTGGTGACACCAGTGTTGTCTCTGAATAAACGCGTCATTTCTGTCTGTCTCTCAGCATATTTCTTTCAGTTACTTTCTACTGTACTGACTGTAGCAGTTCTGTACTGTAGCAGTTCTTCTTAAGTATGGTCAAAGTATCGTCGAGCTATATTACTTGGCAGTTACACGCCATGAAAAAGGTCTCGTCTAGTCACACAGGTGGTAGCACGCAGGGTTGTGCACATGTGACAGATGCAAACAGGCCCAATTTTGTGTTTAAGGGGCGCCATCATTCTGAAGCCAAAATTGTAAGTGATACCATTGATTTCTTCACATATGGCGTCTGTAGCCGTACTACATTTTTTGCCAATGTTAGTGAATCCATCTGCACACACACTATTACTTTGAGAGATATGTTACCACTTTACAAGAATATGTATCTGTACAAAAAATAAAAGCTGCAATTTGAAATGAATACAAAACAAGAAACGTTCTATAGTAATGCACTGGATATTTTATATTCTGCATATAAATCCCTAAACCCACTGATCAACAGACAGAAAAATATTGTGCTACAAACCTTATACGGAGATTGGTTAGATTTTCTCAACTGTTCACAAACTGATAAACTGTTATAAGCGTAGTGAAATAATTCAAACAGATATGAACAAATAAAGCCAACGCCATTGCCGCAGTAGTATCACCGGTTCCCGTCACCTCACAGGAGTTCATACCTCTCGGGCTGGGCGAGCACTTGGATGGGTGACCATCCGGTCTGCCAAGCGCTGTTGGAAAGCGGGGTGCGCTCAGCCGTTTTGAGGCAAACTGAGAAGCTTCTTGATTGAGAAGTAGCGGCTCCAGGCTCGTAAACTGATATACGGCGGTATGCTGTCCACATGTCCCTCCATATCCGGATCCACAGACGGCTTCGGGTTGAGGATGACACGGCAGCCGGTCGGTACCGTTGGGCCTTCATGCGCTGTGCGGGCGGAAGATAGCTTTAGTTTTATGAAGAAATAAACCGTAAATTACAATCTACTCAAAGATTAAACTGTAGCTGTTTGAAAGGCCAATCAGTATTCCAGGTGAGTACTGGCATGGTTTACTATATTGTTGTAGTGGCCTTCAATCCTAAGACTGGGTTGATGCAACTCTCCATGCTACTCTATCCTGTGCAAGCCTCTTCATCTCCGAATAATTACTGCAACCTACATCCTTCTGAATCTGCTTACTGTATTCATCTCTTGGCCTCCCTCTACGATTTTTACCCTCCACGCTTCTACAGAAACGCTTTCCTTGCCATAGCCAGTCTACATTTTATATCCTCTCTACTACGACCATCATCAGTTATTATGCTCCTCAAATAGCAAAACTCATTTCCTAATCTACCCTCACCATCACCTGATTTAATTCGACTACATTCCATATCCTCATTTTGCTTTTGATGATGTACTTCTTATATCCTCCTTTTAAGACACTACCCATTCAGCTCAACTGCTCTTCCAGGTCCTTTGCTGTCTCTGACAGAATTACAATGTCGTCGGCAAACCTCAACGTTTTTATTTCTTCTCCATGGATTTCAATTCCTACTCCGATTTTTTCTTTTGTTTACTTTACTGCTTCCTAGATATAAAGAATGAATAACATCGGGGTAGGCTACAACCCTGTCTCACTCCCTTTCCAACCACCCTGTTTCCCTTTCATGCCCCTCGCCTCTTATAACTGTTATTTGGTTTCTGTACAAATTGTAAATAGCCTTTCGCTCCCTGCAAATTACACCTGCCACCTTCAGAATTGAAAGAGAGCATTCTAGTCAACATTGTCAAAACCGTTTTCTAAGTATACAAATGCTCGAAACGTAGGTTTGAGTTTCCTTAACCTATCTTTTAAGATAAATCGTTGAGTCAGTACTGCCTCGAGTGTTCCAACATTTCTACAGAATCCAAACTGATCTTCCTCGAGGTCTGCTTCACCATTTTTTCCATTCGTTTGTAAAGAATTCGTGTTAGTATTTTGCAGCCATGCCTCATTAAACTGATAGTTCGGTACTTTTCGCATCTGTCAACACCTGCTTTCTTTAGGATTGGAATTATTATATTCTTCTTCAAGTCTGAAGGTATTTCGCCTGTCTCATACGTCTTGCTCACCAGATAGAGTTTTGTCATGGATGACTCTCACACGGCTATCAGTAGTTGTAATGGAATGTTGTCTACCTCCGGAGCCTTGTTTCGACTTAGGTCTTTCAGTGCTCTGTCAAATTCTTCACGTAGTATCATATCTCCCATTCCATCTCTATCAACGTCCTCTTCCATTTCCATAATGTTGCCCTCAAGCACATCGCCCTTGTATAGACTCTCTATGTATTCCTTCTACCTTTCTGCTTTCCCTTCTTTGCTTAGGTCTGGTTTTCCATCTGAGCTCTTGACATTCGTATAGGTGGTTCTCTTTTCTCCAAAGGTAGGCAGTATCTATCTTACCCCTAGTGATATCTGCTTCTACATCCTTAAATTTGTCCTCTAGCCATCTCCGCTAAGCCACTTCCTGACGATTTCATTTTTGAGACGTTTAGTGTTCCTTTTCGCCTGCTTCATTCACTGCATTTTTATATTTTCTTCTTCCACTGATTAAATTCATTATCTCTTCTGTTGTCCAAGGATTTTCATAAACCCTCGTCTTTTTGCCTACTTGATCGTCCGCTGCCTTCACTACTTCGTCTCTCAAAGCTACCCATTCTTCTTCTACTGAATTTCTTTTCCCTATTCTTGTCAACGATGCTCTCTCTGAAACTCCCTACAACCTCTGGTTCTTTCAGTTTATTCAGGTCCCATCTCCTTAAATCCCTGCGTTTTTGCTGTTTCTTCAGTTTTAATCTAGAGTTCATAACCAACAGATTGTGGTCAGATTCCACATCTGCTCCTGGAAATGTCTTACAATTTAAAAACTGGTGTCTAAATACATGTATCACCATTATATAATCAATTTGAAGCCTTAACGTCTCGTCAGGCCTCTTTCACGTATACAACCTTCTTTCATAATTCTTAAACCAAACGTTAGCTGTGGTTAAGTTATGCTCCGTGCAAAATTCTACCAGGCGGCTTCCTCTTTCATTCCTTACCCCCAGTCCATATTCACCTACTAGTTCTCCCTCTCTTCCTATCGAATTCCGGTTCCCCATCACAATTAAATTTTCGGGTCCCCTAACTATCTCCATAATTTCTTTTATCGCATCATATCTTTCTTCAATCTCTTCATCTGCGGAGCTAGTCGGCATATAAACTTGTACTACTCTGGTAGGTGTGGGCTTCGTGTCTATCTTGGCTAAAGTTATGCGTTCACTATGCTCTTTGTAGTAGCATATATCCACCTTCCTATTTTTTATTCGATATTAAACCAATCCTGCATTTTCGTTATTTGATTTTGTATTCATAACGCTGTATCCACCTGACCAAAAGTCTTGTTCCTCCTGCCTCCGAATTTCACTAATTCTCACTATATTTAGCTTTAACATATCCATTTCTTTTTTAATTTTTCTAACCTACCTGCCCGATTAAGGGTCTGACCTTCCACACTCAGATCCGTAGAACGACAGTTTTGTTTCTCCCGATAACGACGTCCTCCTGAGTAGTCCCAGCTTGGAGATCCGAATGGGGGATATTTTACCTCCGGAATATTTTACCCAAGACCACGTCATCATCGTTTAGCCATATAGTAAAGCTGCACGCTCTCGGGAAAAATTACGGCTGTAGTTTCCCCTTGCTTTCAGCCGTTCGCAGTACCAGCACAGCACGGCCGTTTTGATTAGTGTTACAAGGCCAGATCAGTCAATCGTCCAGACAGTTGTCCCTGCAACTACTGAAAAGGCTGCTGCCCCTCTTCAGGAACCACACGTTTCTCCGGCCTCTCGACACCTGCGGTACGGCTCTGAGGCACCCATGCCTCCTTACCAACGTCAGGGCAATGGGCCATGAGGGAGGAGGGTGGGGGGTGGGGGCGGAAGTGCTATGTTATAAGGAAAAAATTACAGGTAAATGTGATGTGCAGGAAAAGGGGTGAGGGGAATAACTGTACTACTTACAACAAGCATATTATCTTGGTGAGAAAAATATTATCTGGTATTTTAGCACGGAAGAATATTGGAACTGTGTTTGATCATTAAGGATTAAATCAGGATTCTGTGGTTGTTGCTTATGGGCAGCCATAATTTAAAATAATGTTAGTTTTGCCGGCCGGAGTGGCCGTGCAGTTCTAGGCGCTACAGTCTGGAGCCGAGCGACCGCTACGGTCGCAGGTTCGAATCCTGCCTCGGGCTTGGATGTGTGTGATTTCCTTATGTTTAATTAGTTCTAAGTTCTAGGTGACTGATGACCTCAGAAGTTAAGTCATATAGTGCTCAGAGCCATGTGAACCATTGTTAGTTTTCTGCGTTTATTTGCTCGTTTTGTCTCAACATCCGATTTTTACAACAAATACTGGAAACATCTGCCCTCAACATCGCTAGAATATTGACATCATCGAAGAAATTACAGCAGCAGCTTAGTCGGACAAACCGCACTGCTAGAGACAGCCAAAGATATTCGTTTACCGGACAAAACTCTGCGTGCTAGCCGCCGATTGACTATCATTTTGCGGTAGACGCATTAAGGTATATTTTCGAAGAATGATAATATGGAAAATCCAGAAGTCCCCTACTCGCTCTGATCCTGCTATTGTTTTTTTGCACCTTTTATAATGCTAATCCGCGAACAGCCTCATGTATCTTCTGACATTTTCTATTAGGCCAGTGAGTGAGAACACCACAAAAAACAGTTTTAGAGTGCCAGTTTACGATAATTTTTTTTTACCTCAGCTTCTTTTGTGTATACGGTAATTGTGGACGCCAAGCGCAGCTTGCGAGAAAGCAGATGTGCGGGAAACGAGGAAGTCCATGTGATTCAGAGGCTTTGCCGGTAGCATGGGCGGGTGCGGGCAGGGAATTTGATCCGGTGTACAGGTTCCGCATCTCTGTGCGGAGAGGTGCGGCTCGGCGCGGCGCAGAGCACGGCGTCGGCGTCGTATTGATCGCGCGTGGCCGCGGGGCTCGCCGGCATTACGGCAACTTGCCACTCGCCACTCGCCCGCCTCGCTAAACGGCGGCAGGCTTTTAACCGGGACAGCCGCGTCGCGGGCACGCTCCCCACACAACACTCGCGCGGTCGCTTTCGTGGCCTGCCCAGTTCTCTACCGCGTCCGGATCGCAGTTTGTAAACTGCCGCGTTGCACGTGCCTCGCGCATAGCTGCCCCTCTGCCCCTGTGCGTTAGGTGACCAATATGGCAAATGTGTTACACGGGGCTGCAGAGGTGTCAGGGGAACGATCGTGATCCACGCTGCTCTGTGGCGCGCCGGCGACACGCCTACCATTGCTCTTCTCATTCTGCACAGACGCCGCACAATGCCACACAAGATCGGCTTCACCGTCATTTATGCCACCGGTGAGTTTTCTATACATATGTCCTTTTTAATTCGTAAAAATGCACGCGATTTTATCATCAGTACGGAGGAGAAGATCAGCTAAAAAAAGAGATTGCTTTTTCGAGAAATCATTATAAGCACAAACGCATAAGCAATAATAGTTAATAAAGTTACTGATATGTAATAAATTAGTGAATGTCCTGGATTCCACTGTCTGGAGAGTTTTTACAATTATTATTTATTACTGAAAATTAAATCTGCGAAAGTCTGCTGTTAATTGTAAAAAGGACAGCTGATCGCCAAGAAGGTATGTCACGATTATTTATTTACGACTAGTTTCGATAATACAGCAAGATCCGGGTTATTCAAGAGTGGATTATTCAATTTTGTGGAACTTCCTGGCATAATTCGGCGATTTTTGGCAAAACCGAAAACGAAGCCTGAAGTATTCATTTGTAGTTATAGGGGATATTTTCGTCCAGGCTACACTGTTATACAAGGTGTTCCACAATACATGTTACTTATAGGTGTTGTTGAGGGGACTTAGTAGATTAAGTTTTACAAAAGGACCCCGTACCGGAAATGTCATACAAGGATGCTACAGAGAGTCTAAGTTATAGGTGCCGGTGCCTGTAAATGTGTGTGTATACAAGGTGATTCCATCACAATGTTACAAACTCTCCAGGATGATGGAAATGGATAAATGTACAAATTTCAAGTTAAGTGTGCCTGTGCTGCAAACGAAGGAGTCGAAAGTTATAAGTGAAAACCGCCGTGATACCTGTGTCAGTGGAATGCTTGTGCTGGTACTATTATTGTTAAGACTGCAGGGCAGACAACTTCCAGAAGGCGGTAGTGGTAGTAAGAACCAAACAAGAAAAAATTATATACTAAGCTGAAAAATGCACAACTAAAAGAGGAGCTGCGTTTCACAGTAGCGAAGATGAACAAGCACTCATAGCTCCTCTGGTGCGTATTTCAGAGCTCACGTTTATTGGATATTTTTTCCTTGTTTTGGTTCGTACTGACACCTCTGAAAGTTGTCTACCACGCTAAAATATTTGCAAAAACAGTACCAGAACATGTATTCCTCTGTCAGTGGTATCAGAACGGTTTCGCTTACAACTTTCGACTCGTTCGTTTCCGGTTCAGGGACCCTTCCATCAAACTGACACATTTTTCCTTCTCCATGATCCTAGAAAGTTTTTACCATCATCATTGAATCACCCTGTATATACATACAGGCGCCGCCACCTTTAACTCTGACGCTCTGTAACGACGTTGAGTGACGTTTCCGTACATAGGATCCTACGTAAAACCTGATCTACTAAGTCCTCTCTACTACCTCTAGAAGTTTGTAACATGGATTGTGAAACACCTTGTGCTCATGTTTTATTGGCGGAAAACGATGTGGGAACCAATCGCACCGTCAGACTTTTCTGAAATATGTCTCTGTTATTTCGCTTCTTGTCTCCAGGTAAACGTGGTGGCTCTGACCTTGTAAAGCGTCCTCGACCGATTTTCTATCTACATCCATCTACATGAAATACATCACTACCTGCAATTCACACTTAAGCGCCTCGCAGAGGGTTCATCGAACCACTGTCACTCGGTTTTTCGACCTTTTCACTCTCAAGCAGCTCGCGGGAAAAACGAACGCTTAAACCTATCTGTGCGATCTCTGGGTTCTCTTATTTTATTACGATGATCATTTCTCCGTACGTAGGTGGGGGTCAACTAAATATTTTCCCATTCAGAGGAGATTGCTTGGTTCCTTCCCTAGAAGCTAAATGTTAGTAATTTTTAGCCCATTCTTTCAGGTAAGTACTGCGTTTCCAATACAGTGCGCTTTCAAATGTGACATGTGGCTTGTTTTGTAAATAAATAGCAGTTCGAGGTAATGTTTATTTTGGATTGTCCGTGTTTTTCGGTTATCCATGCACTCTTGGGGCCACACTGACCAAGATAATCGGGAGATGCCTTTTTTATCATCTTCTGGTTGGCGTGGTGAAGTCATAGCGGCTTCCTAGAGTGAGACATCATATACGGTGGTCGTTAAGTACTGTACGAAGATATTGTAAACATACTTATATAACTGGTATACTCTAAGAATACTAAGTTCGCTTGCTTCAAATTATTGTCAGAATATGCAGATTATACAGGCATATTTCCGTACTGAACTTTGTACAGTGTTTAATGCGTCTCGGTATTGAAATTAGTCGTGAATAAATCAAATATTACAACCTTTTGGCGCTCATCGCTTCCTTTTTAGAAGTGGTTTTTTGGTAATTGTGGACCACGACCTACGCAATGCTTACCACAGTTGATTATTCAGATTTTTCGGAAAGAGCAGTTCGTCTTCAGACAGTACTCATTTTATTTCACTTATTTTACATTGTATTGACCATAAACTACCGGAAGCTTCCAGCTCTGGAAAACGTCGCATGGAGTGATGGCGGGCAACAGTAAGAGCAAGTATTGCGAAACAATGGATTGTTTTATTCCAGATCTTATGACAAGCGACAACAACTGTTTGCGCTTATTTTAACATGAAGAATAGTTTTGCATGTTAGCTGTGTTAAAAAACATTTGTCGTTCTTGAATGATATACCTGGAAATTCTTCACACTGCACAGAATTATAAGCAAAAGCGGATATTTTTTATCATTCTAATTTGGAAAGACAATCGGTGCAGAGCAGTACGCCTCAGAGCTTCTAATAGTTCTTCCTTAATGCTTGAGACTTGTAGTAAATTTCGTATAATTTATTGCAAAGCCAGAAACTGAATTGCAATTTGCAGAAAACATCGAAAAGTTACAAAGGAAAATTGAAGAATACAGCTCATCGGTTGTCTTACAATATCGCATTTTACTTGCCATAGTAGCTGTAGAAGGGAAGGTCCATTTTGAACTATATGCTCCGGACGTTTATTGCGATGGCTACCTGATGAAAGCACAAACTTCTCATTCAGAAGCCATACACGTTTCCAACGTAAGTTACATGCAAAAGAATTTCTCGCCTTAAAATGAGCGCTGTGCACCTTTAGTGCATGTTACCATAACTGCAGCCGCTAGTTTATGTTACGAGAGCTGGAACAAAACAATGCGTTGTTTTCCAATATCTGTCCTTACTGTTGCACGCCACTTGTTGTCGACACGTTTAACGAAATAGGAAATTTGCTGGTTTTTTTCTGTTGCCAGAATGTAATCGTCCTCATGTGAAATGTGTAATCTTCTCTGAAGATGAACTTGAATGAATTTTTCTTTTCAAAATACCCGAAAAAATAATCATGTTTAGTATGTCTTGTGCAGGTGGTGCTGCACAACATCCAACAATTTCAGATGGGACTCGGGGGCTAGTTATGGCACTCTGAAGCATGAAACACAGTGCAAAGCTTTTGTGAACATACTTGCATCATTTGCTTCGATACGAAAGCACAGAATTGCGCGCCATTCTCCGTTACATACTTTATACGTACTGCTATTATACTGTGTCTACTCTACTGTTATTCACTACAGAACAGGGGTTTCCAAACCTTCCCTCTGACGGAGCAGTTTGGGAGTCCTGGTACTTTGAGGGAACACTTTGTTTACTTTGAAGATTAATAAACTACTAAAAAATGGGAAGAACTTGTTTTATTCAGTGATTACTTCAATTTTAAATAACAACTATAACACATAAATAATAACCAAATATTAAAAATAATAATTATTATCGTCAAATGTCGGAAAAAACGCTATGTTATTAATAGTTTGGCTGCCGAACACCAGCGTTTCGCGAAACACAGTTTGGGAAAACCTGTTGTACATGTAGAGTTTTATATCTAGTGTATAAAATAGAAAAAAACGTCAGAGAAGAACTACCTTGTAATGTCAGAGAAACTGTAACATACCACTGTTGTTAGTCGTATAGAATATAAAACCTTAGAGCCACCCACCAAGAACCACGACTGGACCGATTTTTTATCTTCGTTTTGACCATCCAGGTTCAGGTGAAAATTTCGGTTATTCTTCTTTCTTCGTACTTTTCTTTTTCTCCTGTACTGCTTAATTTTCTACCCATGTTTCTTTTCCTTTTTTCAGTCCATGTTATTCCCGATTTCCCATTTTCTGCCTTGAAAGCTTTATAAATTTAGATTTTCGTTCTTAAAAAGATTTTTGTTGTTATTTCCTTTTCTTTGATGTTATTCCTTTACTTAATTTCTTACTTTGTAATCAATGCTGTTGTGGATTTCGTTTCCTAGAAATGCAAGAAGATTTATTTCGCAAGCACGTTCTCATTCATTTTGTAGAGGTGTCCAAAGAAATCTTTGATTTTCCATTACTTCATTTATCTTCTCAGTTTTTTATTTCTGCCTCGTAAATGTCAGGTGACGTAAACAGTAGCCCTGGTAATATCAGATGTTTGCACCGCTGCGTTCTCTCTCTCTCTCTCTCTCTTCTCTCTCTCGTCGACCTTTCCCTGGCCATGCGACTCAGAAACGCAATCATCCGCACGTACGCGCGCGCCCGCTTCACACACGCACACAGACACATACACACACACACTCATTAACGCGAGGCCAATGTATACATCCACAACTGCATACGTAAACAGGGCTTGCCTGCAGCGCAACTAGAAATCAATGCGTAGAGGGTAATCCGAGTGCTGTTATTCTTTTTTCTACACTCAATCTGTCACCTTAAATAATTTTTCAATGCATATCTGCATGTTGTTAGGAATGATGTGCTATGGAGAAAAACAGGACATACAGTGAGACACAACCCGGGCTCATGTTGCACATACAAATCCGTTTCTTTCGGATTTCTGGTATAAAATTATCAGCAGACATTTCTGAGTGTTCGGACCTCTCAGTCTCTGATGTTTACTTGTGGAGAACATTGTATAGCTCTCTATTAACGTAGCTCCCATGCGAAACTGATTTGTCATTTTCCTTTAGTTGGTAGTTAGCAACGCATAACTGTAAAATAATGTTTCTTTTCTTTTGTTTCCTAAAGGGTAAACTAAATAGAGTTTTACAATTTGGAGCTCTATCATTCTTATCAAATATTATCAATAAAACAGTTGAATGGATTATCCAATAGCAATATATCAATTTTCTAATGTCATCTTCCCACATTTCTTTACGTCGTTTTCTGGGACTTTCGTTAGTTCTTGGATCCAGAAAGAGCTGCACAGTTGGAAAGAAAATCGCAACACCAAGGAGTTGTGCATCATAAACGAACACTGTTAGGCGTGTTTCTACATGTCAGAGATGATGTCTATTCAGATTTCGCACCAGTTGCATAAAAATGGCGCTAGTAACATCACTATGAGGATGCAAATCAGGTTTGCTTTAAATAGACGCTCTAAAGATCGAGGGCGTTAGTAACCTTTGAGGCGGGACGTGACGAATGCCTTTAAGGCGACAAAGACGCCATTATCAGCACATTACTGTGTTTTAACGAGGTCGTGTAATAGGGCTACGAGAGACGCGATGTTGCTTCTGCGATACTGCAGGAAGACTTGGCAGGAATGTAGCCACTGTATGTGATTGCTGGCAGCGGCGGTCACGGGAATGTACTATTGCAAGAAGACCGGGTTCCGGACGACCGAAGGCTGCTAACGAGAGGGAAAACCCTCGTGTTCGACGAATGGCTCTGGCGCGTCATAATGCATTTGCAACAGAAATTTCAGAAGCCGTTAGCACCACAGTGACAAAAATAACTGTTACTTATCGGTTACTTCAAGGACACCTCCCAGCCAGACGTCCTGTAGAATGCATTCCACTGACCCAAAGTTCACGCCATTTGCGACTTCAGTGGTGCCAAGTGAGAGCTCACTGGAGGGCAGTTTGGAGGTCTGTGGCATATTCTGATGAACGATGTTTATGCCTCGGTGCCCTTGACGGCCGTGTGTAGGTTAGAAGGAGGCCAGCTGGCAGTCTGCAGCGCTCCTGTCTGTGTGCTACACACATCAGACCTACAACTGGAGTTATGACTGGGGTGCGATTTCGCATGAAAGCAGGAGCGCTCTCGTGGCTATCCCAGGCACCGAGACTCTAAAACTGTACGTCAGTTTGGTGATTCGACCTGTTGTGCTGTCATTCGTGAACAACATTCCGGGGGGTGGTTTCCAGCAGGATAACGCTCGCCCACATACCGCTGTTGTCACCCAACATCTCTACAGAGTGTCAACATGTTGCCTTGGCCTACTCCATCACTGGAGCATCCAATCTAGCATACACGGGATATCATCTGGCGACAGCTTCTAATTCATCCTCAAACTGCATTAACCGTCTCCTTATTGACCGATCATTTGCCACAGGCATGTAACTCCATCCCACAAACTGACATCCGGCACTTGAATACACCAGCATTTCACATTTGCAATGACGTATGTCGTGCTTACATTAACCAGTGATCTTGCAGTGTTAATCACTTACATATGTTACCAAGACATATGTATTCCCAAAATTTCATTGCTCTACATTAATTATTTTTTGCTGTTGCGATTTTTTTCCATCAGTGTGCTTTGATCCACTTGCCATGTATTCGTCTTCCTACAATCTCGCTCACATCCATTTCATTTTCATTGCTTTCATAATTACGTCTTTCACTCCTGTTTGGTCTCTAATCCATTCCTTTATTTTGTATCCTTGCTTGTGACAAGACAAGATAGAAAGTCTTTATAGAGGTCAGTGACCATGATGAAATATTTATACAAAATTAACCGCTTTATTTATCCACGTTGATCTTGCGTTTCGTCAGACTGCCATCATCGGACCTGTCGTAAGGAAAATAATGGAATAAACACAGTATATATTTTTTCACCCTTTACCAGAAAGAAAAGATGCGTACCAACAGACGACGGAAAATTACAGTGAAAGCAGCAGAAAATATACGCACCAAATTACAATGTAAAACAATTACAGTACATCACGTCAAATTTTAGTTGAAAGCAGTTTTCACTTGAGAGCTTGCAGTCACCAGTATGCACTTACAAACGATACTTTTAAGTACTGTTTGGCATAAACTGTACTGGTTTTCCACTGTGTTTTGGTATATATATTTTCTATGTGCGTTCTCTGTATTGTTTCCTTACCTACGCTAAACTGAAAAGGAATCTGGTTCCCACGGAAAGCGTACACTCTGTTAAAACAGGAACGTTATCTTGCGTTAGAATCCATTCTGGGAAAAAAGAAAAAAAAAGAAAACGAAGTCCACTCCCGGACCTATCTATGTTCACCCATTATGTTTGTATCCAATTAAATCCAACTCTATTTACATCATCTCGTTTTCAAATACAAAATGTGGTAATTTTGTATGTTGAATACTTTGAACGCACATTTGCCTTGGTCTTATAGATGAGTGTTGCTGTTTCACTGTGTCTGTTTTAACACACTGGTTCAGTTTGATCAGTTCGCGATGAAAGTGAAAGAGAATTCCCTGCAACAATTTTGATACTGTTACCTGTTTTCAGTAAAACCTACAGGACAGGAAAAATACATAATATCCATCTGTTGACCGATACAGGCTAAGACGCCCATAGGTAACGTATAGAGCTTGCAGTCTGTTATTAACTGTCTAACAAACATGTTTCTAAATCAGTTATAAACGTCTGTGTGTTAAATAACGTGTTTAGGGGAAGAATAAAGACATTGTGCTCCAGCAATGTGCACTGTGATTTATTTCGCCTCGAGAGGTGTTGCAGAAATGGTGGCAGTTCATAGAATAATCTCGATGTAGGTGACGCTTTCGTGTGAGTCTGTTGGTTCTAGTTCGAATTTCTGCTGACACTGGAGACAGAAGTCTCGGTTAATTACGACTAAACAAGAGACAAACAGGTTCTTGTACGCGACATGGTGTGTCTTGTGAGTACCGGTCGTAAAGTCAGGACTGCCAGTGATATTATATGACGTGTATGCCTGAGATATTATTATTGATTTACGGTGAGAAAAATGGTATATACAGAGAAAGTGATTAGCATAGTACAACACGCAGTTCCTCGTGTTCTGTTACAGTTTTAGATTACCGCCGCGTGAACCTTTTCTACCAAGTCGCGTTTATGCAAATGCGTTTCATTTCTGAACACGATACCTATTGACTTTTTACTTTATAAACTTATACAACTGACTAAAGTAGACTTATGATCTTCCAGCTGAAATCTAACAAGGATTGGCTTTAAACTGGGAGAGCATCTAAGTACTAACATAAATACCGAAACGGCAATACTTTCTCGGACAATATTATCTCATTTATGTGTTGTTCATACTTAGCAATCCAGAAAAGAAAAAAAGTGATTGGGTTTTAATTTATTCCCTGAAAACACACAGCATGTTCTAGTAACATTTTTCCAGGTATCTTTGAACTCTTTCGTCATCTGTGAAACTTTACCCACCGAGAGAAATAGCTGAAGCAGCTGGCTGATAATCCACGGCTACAAGCCCACATTAATAAAAATCTATGAAAAGACATTTCACTTGTACTTAAGTAACCATTATAAGCTCTGGAGGCCACCTTTATTTTATTTTTTACTTTGTGACGTTTGGTGATGGCTAGGGTCACTGGAGGCAGTGCAGAAGTTGCTGCATTGAACATTTGTGTTTGTAAATACTAATTGGATTTAGTGATACGTTTCGATAGGGTAGGGGTGATTGGCTTTTCGTCGCTAAATAATGGTGGACTACTTTGCATGTTAAGCCATTTGAATAAATGGAATTAAACATGTTCCTCAATTACGTCATCAACGTTTCGGAGTCTTTCAGATAGATCCTGATTTTCCAGAGGGATATGTTATCTCTTTGAATTTCCTCTGCTGTTTGTAGCAGAGACTTGTATGGATATCTCATTTGTTATTCTGCCTGATGCTTTCATATCTTTAGATGTCACAACTGGCATAGTTTTTGCCTTTACTTCTTTGCTCTCCTTCTGCTTGATTCACACAGGGCATCCTATCTAACTCTGGCATCTGCAAGAACTTTGCTGATTTTGGTATGACAAAAATTGATTCAGAGAGAGTGTGCTCCATCCGTTTATGGTACGGAAAATAACTCAAATGATATATGCTAAAAAATATATTGTTGCTGTTAGCAAGTCTGTTATTGAAACAAAAATCACAACCCTCGCATTATGAAGAACGGACGTGAGATTCACATTTTCCGAGAACGCCGGCCGGAGTGGCCGTGCGGTTCTAGGCGCTACAGTCTGGAGCCGAGCGACCGCTCCGGTCGCAGGTTCGAATCCTGCCTCGGGCATGGATGCTTGTGATGTCCTTAGGTTTAATTAGTTCTAAGTTCTAGGTGACTGATGACCTCAGAAGTTAAGTCGCATAGTGCTCAGAGCCATTTTTTCCGAGAACAGTGATGCACTACAATCAAAGAAGAGGCTTCACAGAGGAGAACAAGCAAGAAACCAGATGGAATGACGAACAACAAGTGCTATCCAAAGTTTGAAACATGTCCCGGGCATGACGATGATGTTTACAATGATTTTGCAGTGACTCGCCTGGATTCATGTCTTTGCGGTTCTCTTGCCCAGTTAGACTGAGCTTACTACAGAAAGAGTTTCATTTAGTTGGATGTGTGATAAGTTATAACCAGTACTGTGCATTTTGAGTTGTTGCTCAAACGGGAGAGGTCGATGTGTGTATTTCGTCAGTAACGGAAACATAGCTCCAGAACTCCAGAAGGTATATGGATTTAGAGATGGAAGACGTTTTAGCACCTTACATTGTCAATTTCCATTCTGAGAGTGTGATACTAGCAATGCGGACGATCCTGACTGCTAGACTGGGAGAAATGCAAGTGTTGTCGACGATGTAGTAGACAGGAATGCTAAATAACAATTTCAGTAAGACGTAGATTCCTAAAATACTGTATATGTTCAATGCTAGACTCCTGGTAGAGAAATCAGATTTAAACTTCAAGAATAATTTTTTGGTCAACTTTCAATAACACAAGACGTCGCTTAAAGAAAACAAACTGCTTGACTTTCTGTTTAACGAGAGAAAATATTAATGTAACAGTGAATATACCAAACACCAAAGGTTTTGACTAATACCTGAAGGGGATGAACACACTATGATGTTATCAAGAAAATTCCTTATGTGGTGCCCTTTTAATGCTGTCATCGGATTGCAACAGACAACGCCTAGTAACTACATGGGCCCTAATCGTCAGCTGCATTTCAGTACAATTTTCCATTGTTACAACCTCTCGATACACCACAGCATCATCTGCAAAAAGCCTCAGTGAACTTCCGATGTCATCCACCAGGTCATTTATGTATATTGTGAATAGCAACGGTCCTATGACACTCCCCTGCGGCACACCTGAAATCATTCTTACTTCGGAAGACTTCTCTCCATTGAGAATGACATGGTGCGTTCTGTTATCTAGGAACTCCTCAATCCAATCACACAATTGGTCTGATAGTCCATATGCTCTTACCTTGTTCATTAAACGACTGTGGGGAACTGTATCGAAAGCCTTGCGGAAGTCAAGAAACACGGCATCTACCTATGAACGCGTGTCTATGGCCCTCTGAGTCTCGTGGACGAATAGCGCGAGCTGGGTTTCACACGACCGTCTTTTTCGTAACCCATGCTGATTCCTACAGAGTAGATCTCTAGTCTCCAGAAAAGACATTATACTCGAACATAATACGTGTTCCAAAATTCTACAACTGATCGACGTTAGAGATATAGGTCTGTAGTTCTGCACATTTGTTCGACGTCCCTTCTTGAAAACGGGGATGACCTGTGCCCTTTTCCAATACTTTGGAACGCTTCGCTCTTCTAGAGACCTACGGTACACCGCTGCAAGAAGGGGGGCAAGTTCCTTCGCGTACTCTGTGTAAAATAGAACTGGTATCCCATCAGGTCCAGCTCCCTTTCCTGTTTTGAGCGATTTTAATTGTATTTTAAAAGCTGAGAAATCTAACTCCAGGTTGTCAGTATGTCTACCAGTCCGTATACACATTAAGAAGAACTTCATTTATTACTAAAAAACAGCAGCATACATAATCATGGGACAGGATCCAGACTTAATTTACATTTACAGAGAAAAAAAGAAAACAACAAAATGCATCATTTTTGTATCAGGGAATAAGATTGTACAATATATTGCCCAAGGAGATTAAAGACAACAAAGAATCCATATATTTAAAATGTCCAATCAAGCAAACTTCTCAAATAATACATTCTATACAGTTAGGGATTATTTAGATAAATCAAAGTAGAATAAAGAACACAAAACACCACTTTCTACCAGGGAATAAAACTATTCGATAAACTACCCAAGGAGATAGTAATAAATCACATAAAGAATCCAGGTATTTGAAACGTCCGTTGAAACCAATGACTAAACAGGCAGGGATACGATATACCACCCCACAGAATATTATCCGTCTTAGAGATTTGTATGAAATTAACGTACGTTAATAGTAAACAATTACGTTATTATACAGCATAAAGTAAAAAAAATGTTCAAATAGCTCTAAGCACTATGGGACTTAACATCTGAGGTCATCAGTTCCCTAGAACTTAGAACTACTTAAACCTAACTAACCTAAGGACATCACACACATCCACGCCTGAGGCAGGATCGGAACCTGCGGTCCGGACTCAAGCGCATTAAGTCAAATATAATGAATATCCCTGCAGAGTCTTACCTGTCCCGGCCTCAATATCTTGTTCATATTCGGGGGAGAAACAAGAAGAAATTAACAAGAAGGCAAAAATATTGTTATTATTTTTATTTTTGGCACAAGTATGTGACCAGTGTGTACAGTGTGGTGTATGCGTGTAGTGTGTGTCGTTTATGTAATACACAGAAATAAAGTAATTTTTTGAGACTATTGATTAACTTTTGTTAAGGTTTCGTGGTCATTTGTTGACAAACTGCCCATCTCGGCTTCTTAAGCCACCGTTTGTATGATGAGTTTTCTAACGTTACGCCAGCACGAGTGTCTGGTAATATACATATGAAATCCCTGGGCTAGCAGGACAGAGCGGAAGCGGTTATATTTATGGCAAGGGGCCAAAATAAGTTACTGTCAGTAGCACTCAACATGTAAACTTTATTTCTTAAAACACACAATCACACAAGCAAGAATCAAAAATATCAAGGTTTTAACTAAAGACCTGCTTTGATTTAATTTAGAGCGGCTGAAGGCCACATCGAGAATCCAAGGCACAAGTCCTAAGCAAGGAATTGAGGTACAGGAGTTCTTTTGGAGGTTTCACTTCTTTAGAAATTTTTTTGTGTTCAATATAAATATGCTGAAAGCCTTAGCTTGAAGTTTTTCCCATAGAACTCGGCTGAAGGCCTCACATTAATCATCAACAGTGTTACGGCTTAAGGCAGAGACAAATATTTCCAAAGTTTAACCTAAATAGGCTGAAAACTCGGCTGATGGCCGCATATCAACAAAATAATTTAACGGCTTGAGGCCTAGGAAGAAAAGCTTGCAATACGAAAAGGCTCAAGGCCTTATCTTAAAATATTTCGTGTAAGACTCGGCTGAAGGCCTCATACTACAGAATAACAATCTTATGACTTAAGAGCAAGACAAGGATTTTGAATTTTTAATTTAAGAGAGATTAAAACTCGGCTGAAGGCCACACACCATGCAGAAAACAATTTTACGGCTTAAGGCCTAAAGGGAAGAGCTTCTAAATTTCAACTAAATTAGGCTAAAGGCTTTATCCTAAAATGCTTCACATAACTCTCGGCTGGAGGACACATACGAAACCTAAACAATCTCACGGCTAAAAGCCCAGACAAAGAAATTTCCAATTTTTAATTTAAGCTGGAAAACTCGGCTGAAGACCACATAAAAACTAGAAAATATTTCTTACTGCTTAAGGCCTAGACAAAATTTTCAACTTTTGATTTGAAATGGCTGAAAACTCGGCTGAGGGCCACATACCAGCTTGGAACCAATTTACGACTTAAGGCCTAGTCACAAGGAATTTTCAATTTTAATTTTGGAAGGCTGAAACTCGGTTAAAGGCCACATACCAAACAAGAAACAATTTTTTTACAGCTTAAGGCCTAAGAAGAGAAAGCCTTGCAATTTTAATAAGCTAAAACTCGGTTGAAGGCCACACCGAGTATTTAGGACTAAAAACGACATCACTATCTAAAACACAAGGAGCGGCGCTCTGAAGGGTCAAAGAATCAGCCCAGGAAGGTAACACTAATGCACGTTTAGGTGAGACAGGCAGCCAGACCGACAACCTCTTAATCAGAAGGTAACCCAACCTAAAGCCAGTCGACGAACCAACCAATAAGATCAGTTCTGCTCTACCCGACCAGCAAAACGACAACAAGATGTCAATAGTACAACGTTCTGGATAATCCAGCCAAGTCAGAATAAACGCCCAAAACTACCAACAACTGTCGAACTACACGCCATGCTGGAAGACATCAACACGACGAGGAAAATACACTGCCCAAAACTACGTCAACGACTAGGCAGGTCACTGGAATGTCAGCGACCAAAAGGCAGAAGATACCACTGTTACACTTCATTAATGAATGAATTAATTAATTAAATTAAGTTAAACACCACACAGGAAGACGGCTGCAACTCTAACCAACTTCTATGCACACACGTTGTTGCTCGCAGAAATCTACCAGAAAGCGACAACCAGGATCCAATGAAGAAATATGATAGCAGTTGAGGCTTGACAGTAGGTTAATTCAGCACTCAATTTTAGTGTACAGTATCGGTGGGCGACTAACTTCGTAACCCTCGCAAGAAGCGCCTCACAATTCCAACAGGTGTGTTGGCGGCATCTAAATGCTCTGCGATGCTTGAGCCACACCAGCTGGGGCGCCGACCGATCTACCCTGTTACGGCTCTACCAGGCATTAATCCAGTCTCGGCTGGATTAAGGGAGCCTGCTTACGGCTCAGAATCCCCGTCTGCGTTGCGGGTGCTGGACCCACAGCGGAATCCGACTTGCCACTGGAGCCTTCTGGACCAGCCCTGTGGACAGTTTACTGGTGGAGGCAGGTGACCCTCCCCTGCGGTTACGGCGCCAACGTTTGCTGGCCGCTTATACTGCCCATGTTTTTAGCTTGCCTGGGCATCCAAACTATCGTCTCCTGTTCCCGCAATCGGTCGTCCATCTGCCAGAACGTCGGACCCGGTCAGGTTGTACGATCACGGTCCGCGTCAAAGAGCTTCTCTCCGGGCTTAGGGTTCTCAGTGTTCCACCTGCTTTCCGGGCCACTTTGCGTACACCCCCATGGTGTGTTCCTCGCCCTTGCCTTCGGCTCGACTTGGCACAGGGCTCGAAGGACTCAGTCCCTCCAGAGGCCTTCCGCCGCCTCTTTTATTCCATCATAGCAACGTATCAGGGCTCTGGCGTTGTCTACACGGACGGTTCGATGGTTGCTGGTCGTGTCGGTTATGCACTAACTCTAGGGGACCATTCCGAACAATGCTCCTTGCCGGCTGGCTGCAGCGTTTACACTGCTGAGCTGGTCGCCATCTTTCGAGTCCTAGAGTATATCCGCTCCTGCTCAGGTGAGTCTTTCGTTATCTGTAGCGATTCCCTGAGCGGTTTACGAGCTCTCGACCAGTGTTTCCCTCGTTCTCGTCTTGTGATGGCTATCCAAGAGTCCCTGCATACTCTTGCCCGTTGCGGCCGCTCTGTGGTCTTTGTTTGGACCCCTGGCCATGTTGGGATGCCCGGCAATGAGAATGTTGACCGCCTGGCGAAAGAGGCCACCATTACACCATCTCTGGACATTGGCCTCCCGGAGACAGATTTGCGAGCGTTCCTACGCAGCAGAATTCTGGACCTTTGGGACACTGAATGGCGCGTCCTGCCTTCACGAAACAAACTTCGGGCCATTAAGGAGGCTACCGGTGTGTGGCGCTCCTCCTTGCGGGCCTCTCGCAAGGAGTCTGTTGTCCTCTGCCGGCTGCGCATTGGGCACACATGGATGACGCACGGCCACCTATTGTGACGTGAGGACCCACCTTTATGTCGCTCCGTTTTGACAGTGGTCCACATTTTATTGGACTGTCCACTTTTAGCTGTGCTCAGGCAGTCGTTCGGACTGTCTGACACGCTCCCTGCCCTTTTAACAGATGACTCTGCTATGGCCGACTTAGTTTTACGTTTTATTCGGGCATGGTTTTTTTATCATTTAATCTGAGTGTTTCTGTTTTATTTCATTGTTTTTGTTGATTCTGCTCTTTGGCCTACGATTTTAAACTGGGTTTTTAATGTGTTCTCGGTGGTTGGCTTTTCCTTTTTTATTCTTATGGTCGGCCAACCACTGCCACACTCTGTGTGGTTTTACTTTGTTTTGTCTGTTCTTTGTCTGAGTATTTCTTCTCCTGTGTCGTCTGCCGTCTTTCCTGCTGTTCGTTTTTCTTCTCTTTGGGTGGTTTTAGTTTTTTTGGAAAAAGGGACCGATGACCATAGCAGTCTGGTCCCTTTAATCCCCCAAACCAACCAACCAACCAACCAACAATGCGTGCACACCGCCAGCAGCTCCGGTCTGACCACGCACCACGGAGACTTCCTCGCTGCTCTGCCCCAACCGACCGACTGCCACACTCTGCACAGACGGAATATATATCCGCCACAACAAAGATAGTACAGCAGTACTAGTATCGATACACGCTGCTGGTGCCACTCACGGAGAGACGACAGCAACGTTATGGCGGTAACCGAAGAAGAAATAAGACACCACTGGACTGCAACCAACGATAAATAAACAAGGCATGACGCGAGCCAGCCACGGCTCAAACGAAAAACATTTTACGCAGCCAGTAGATTACCTATTGCTCTTTAATAATACGCTGTATGCAAGTATCAATTGTGTTCTTATTTTCTATTTGTGACAACAAGCTTTGTGTAAAAGATCAATTGCAAATTTGATTACTCACAATGTGTATGTTGTTGGGTGGTTCGCTGAGGAAATGTACATCTCAACTATTACACATATGTCAAGTAGGGGTGAGAGGGTGCCAGTGTTAGAAACAATGTCCTGCAAAGCGGTCGAAGGGTTCATCTTCATCTCGTAGAGCGAACATGAAACATGTTGGCTTCTACGAAGAATTTCCTGTTGTGACTGGGAAGGGCTGTAATTATACGTTTCATATTACGGAGAGCACACGTAAACATGCGTTGGTACACCCTCAGGAGTATTGTTTTTGTAAACAGAGCACCATCTTTCAGTATTATTGCAGAGAAGCCCGTTGCACTTAGCTAGATATGTTAAATAAGCAAGCGTCTGATGAGGGGCGTACTCCTCCAGTATTTCAGTTTCCTATGTTACACGACTGTGATAAGACAGATGTTTGCTTTAATTCTGTAAATTTTGTATCTTATTGTGTATGTACGTATATATTAGTCGTTTGAATACAGAATGTAAGGTGTAGACAATGAGGCAGCGCGATACTTGATGTGCTTGTGTCCCAACAGTCCAATTTCCTAGTCCAAGTGCGGTGACAGCGAGGCAGTACTAATGCTATACTGTGTGAGTGCGTTTACGCAGGGGTTAACCAACACCTACAAGACTCTGAGAAAAGGCTACCGTCAATTATGATACGCTCACATAAATTGAACATTACAAAATTGTTAAGGCTTTCCTGGCCACTTGTTGACAAACTGCCTATTGGCTTCTGTCTCGGGTTCTTCAGCCGACGTTCATCTAACGATTTTTCTGACGTTTCGCCAGCACGAGTGGCTGGCATTGTCAAAGCTTCACCCTCCATTGCCGGTGGTGAACTGGAGCCGAGCTCGCGACCGCAGACTATATGTACCTGGCGCGCCAACGTGCGATGGCTTCTCCGCGGTCATTTCCGGTGCGGTTCTCCTCTTGCTACCTGCGACGGTCGTCCGCTGCAGTACGGGAAGCCAAGATCCGTTTACCTTAAGGCTTCCCTCTTTCTTGTTCAAACTGTTCGCGTGTTTTTGTATTTCTACAGCTTCTCTGAACAAGCGCGTGAGATAGTGCTTCTCTACAGCCAGAACTTCCGTGTCGGCGAATTTTATTACGTGGTCGGTCTCATTCAGTGCGTGCTCTGCCACGGTCGATTTCTCCACCTGCCCCAGCCTGCAATGTCGCTTATGCTCTTTGATCCTGGTGTTAATGGATCGTCCAGTCATTCCGACATATACCTTTTCCGCATGTGCATGGTATACGGTATATTCCAGACATTGCAAGTGGGTCTCTTTTGTCCTTCGTCGATCTAAGACACTCTTTGATCTTCCTTGTCGGTTTGAAAATCGTCTTTACGCCATGTTTGCGCAATATACGGCCGATTCTGTCCGTTACTTTGGGAATGTACGGCAGAAAGGCCGTACCCGACATTTCTTTTTCTGGCTCCTTACTTTGCCGAATGTTTGGCTCTGTTACACTTCTAATATAATTTGTGGAGTACCCATTGCTCCTCAGGACAGTTTCCAGGTGTTGCATTTCTCGTTTGAGGTGTTGCGGCTCAAATATTCGTCCTGCTCTCGTTACGAGCGTACTAATCATGCCTCTTTTCTGGCTCGGGTGGTGGTTTGGCAGTTTGCGCAGGTATCGGTCCGTGTGTGTCGGTTTTCGATACACGCTGTGTGCCAGGTTTTCGCCGTCCCTCGTGACCAGCACATCTAGAAATGGTATTTTCTTGTCCTTTTCTACTTCCATGGTAAATGTTATGTTGGCATGGAGGCTGTTCAAGTGTCTTAGGAAGTCACCGAGCTGTTCTTCACCATGGCTCCACACCACGGAAGTATCATCGACGTACCTGTACCACACCTTAGGTTTGCAAGTCGCCGAGTCCAGTGCCCGTCCTTCGAATTGTTCCATGAAGAAGTTGGCCACCACTGGACTGAGAGGACTACCCATGGCGACGCCTTCCAGCAGTTCGTAGAAATAGCCATTCCAAGTGAAATAGCTCGTGGTGAAACATGCATGGAAGAGCTTTCTGATGTCTTGCGGGAAATGGAACCTATGTGCGCCAGAGCGTCACTCCACAAATTATATTAGAAATGTAACAGAGCCAAAACTTGTAGACGTTCACATGATGTAGTTTCCGCTTGTAGAATCGGGGTACTACCACTGACTAACTGGTCATCGTAGCTTATGTTTAATGAGTGTGTTTTCTGGATATACCATGTCGCAATAAAGAACCAGGTTGATTGTTAGTTAGTAATTAATTGAAATTTTTCTATCACTTCGGTCTCCAATGACACCAGAAATTCCAAACGAAAACCAGCTCACAGGAAATCGTAATCTGCAACGACATTATTCAATGAACTGCGGTCATTTCGACAACACTTCGTGAGGTGAAACAAGTCATGATACACATTTCAAGAATAGAATGAAGTCATTCATCTTCCCCTATATACAGGGTGATTCAAAAAGAATACCACAACTTTAAAAATGTGTATTTAATGAAAGAAACATAATATAACCTTCTGTTATACATCATTACAAAGAGTATTTAAAAAGGTTTTTTCACCCAAAAACAAGTTCAGATGCTCAATATGGCCCCCTCCAGACACTCGAGCAATATCAACCTGATACTCCAATTCGTTCCACACTCTCTGTAGCATATCAGGCGTAACAGTTTGGATAGCTGCTGTTATTTCTCGTTTCAAATCATCAATGGTGGCTGGGAGAGGTGGCCGAAACACCATATCCTTAACATACCCCCATAAGAAAAAATCGCAGGGGGTAAGATCAGGGCTTCTTGGAGGCCAGTGATGAAGTGCTCTGTCACGGGCTGCCTGGCGGCCGATCCATCGCCTCGGGTAGTTGACGTTCAGGTAGTTATGGGCAGATAGGTGCCAATGTGGTGGCGCTCCATCCTGCTGAAATATGAATTGTTGTGCTTCTTGTTCGAGCTGAGGGAACAGCCAATTCTCTAACATCTCCGGATACTGTAGCCCAGTTACAGTAGCAGCGTCGAAGGAAAAGGGACCAAAAACTTTGTTGGCTGAAATGGCACAGAAAACGTTCACCTTAGGCGAGTCACGTTCATACTGAGTTGTTTCCCGCGGATTCTCAGTGCCCCATATACAGACATTGTGACGGTTGACTTTCCCGTTAGTGTGGAAAGTTGCTTCATCACTAAACACTTTCTGTTGAGCGGTCGCCATCTTAGCATCAACTGACACTGACGCCTAGTCAACAGCGCCTCAAGCGAACAAATGTACAACTAAATGAAACTTTATAGCTCCCTTAATTCGCCGACAGATAGTGCTTAGATCTGCCTTTTGTCGTTGCAGAGTTTTAAATTCTTTAAGTTGTGGTATATTATTTAACAAAAAACATTCATACATGGTTTAGGAAAACGTCTGTAAGACCTTTAGTGGTAGATTGCAAACTCTGTAGGCTACTTATGGGAATCTTGGCCTGTATCGGTCAGCAGATGGATATCCTATGATTTTCCTTCGTGTATCGTTTAGTGAAACCAGATAATGGCATTAAAATGGTAGTACGGAAATCCCTTTTAGTGTCAGCGCCACCGATAAAACTCAACAATATTCGACAACATTGTTGATGACTAAATTACAAACAAACACCGTCCGAACAGGCCGTATCATCCTCAGGCTAGTGGCGTCACCGGCTGTGGCGGAGCGTGTGGTCAGCAAAGCGCTTCCCGGCCGTACATACTAAGAGTCTGTGGAAAGCGTTGGGGACACTAGAAAATCTGAAAAGGGTAATGCATCGACTCAGTCAGTACGTAGTGCCAGTGAAGTGAAATGGAAATAAGATGAAGATTTATGATCAGCTGAATATCGGTTATTATCAACAGCAGCACAAATGATATAACGAGAGTGAGATTCGTTGTTGTTGTTGTAGTCTGCAGTTCTGAGACTGGTTTGATGCAGCTCTCCATGTAACTCTATCCTGTGCTAGCATCTTCATCTCCCAGCAACCTACATCCTTCTGAATTTGCTTAATGTATTCATCTCTTGGCCTTCCTCTACGATTTTTACCCTCCAAGCTGCCCTTCAATACTAAATTGGTGATCCCTTGATCCCTCAGAACATGCCCTACCATCTGATCCCTTCTTCTAGTCAAGTTGTGCCAGAAACTCCTCTTCTCCCCAATTCTATTCAATACCTCCTCATTAGTTATGTGATCTACCCATCTGATCTTCAGCATTCTTTTGTAGCACGACATTTCGAAAGCTTCTATTCTCTTCTTGTCCAAACTATTTATCGTCCATGTTTCACTTTCATATATGGCTACACTCCATACAAATACTTTTAGAAACGACTTCCTTACACTTAAATCTATATTAGATGTTAAAAAAATTCTCTTCTTCAGAAACTCTCTCCTTGCCATTGCCAGTCTACATTTTATATCCTCTCTACTTCGACCATCATCAGTTATTTTGCTCCCCAAGTAGCAAAACTCCTTTACTACTTTAAGTCTCTCATTTCCTAATCTAATTCCCTCAGCTTTAACCGTCTTAATTCGACTACATTCCATTATCCTCGTTATGATTTTGTTGATGTTCATCTTATATCGTCCTTTCAAGACACTGTCTATTCCGTTCAACTGCTTTTCCAAGTCCTTTGCTGCCTCTGACAGAATTACATCATCGGCGAACCTCAAAGTTTTTATTTCTTCTCCATGGATTTTAATACCTACTCCGAATCTTTCTTTTGTTTCCTTTACTGCTTACAGATTGAATAACATCGGGGAGAGGAGGCTACAACCCTGTCTCACTCCCTTCCCAACCACTGCTTCCCTTTCATGTCCCTCGACTCTTATAACTGCCATCTGGTTTCTGTACAAATTGTAAATAGGCTTTCGCTCCCTGTATTTTGCCCCTGCCACCTTCAGAATTTGAAAGAGAGTATTCCAGTCAACATTGTCAAAAGCGTTCTCTAAGTGTACCAATGCTAGAAACGTAGATTTGCCTTTCCTTAATCTATCTTCTAAGATAAGTCGTAGGGGCAGTATTGTCTCACGTGTTCCAGTATTTCTACGGAATCCAAACTGATTTCCCCGAGGTCGGCTTCTACCAGTTTTTCCATTTGACTGTAACGAATTCGTGTTAGTATTTTGCAGCTGTGACTTATTAAACTGATAGTTCGGTAATTTTCACATCTGTCAACACCTGCTTTCTTTGGGAAGTCTGAAGGTATTTTGCCGGTCTCGTTATGAATAGGAAAACTGGGGAGAGTGTCAGTTACTGCAAACAATACAGAGATAGGATTGTTCTCATAAGAATCAACAGCAAACTTTTGCCAACGACAATAGCTCAGGTATACACGCCGACGTCACAAGGAGAAGATGAAGAGATAGATTAAATTTGTGAGGTTACTGAACATGTAATTAAGTATGTAAAGGGAGATGAAAATCAAATAATTATGCGTGACTGAAACGGATTAGTACCGTTAGAAATAGAAGAAAGAGAGAATATGGACACGAAACTAGCCTGTAATGGGAAAAGGTTCCTTCAACATTTACCGCGTGCAGGTTTGAGAACTCGAGAAGTTTTGGACGCCAAAAGTAAACAGTAGCTTCTGATTTCATCGATAGTATAAATCGTGAGATAACATTTCATGTGTTTATCACACTTGAGGAAGATACAAAGGGCGTTCAAAAAGTTTTGCTCAGTCGTTTCTAATTTTTTTATTTTTTGCTGGAGGAGAATGAAATTTGTTTTAAACATACTTGGAGCATTTGGCTATACATTGAGCCTACTCAGTGTAGCCTCCATCAACTGAGACGCATCTGTTCCAACGTTCTTTCCATGAAGTAAATGCACTTTGGTAAAATTCTGGGGATTGACTTTTACACTATCGCTTGTCACAGGAGAAAAAGTCTTTCTCACTGTCAAATGTTTTACGGTGGGCCTTCAGACAACCAGAGAGGTATAAATCTGACGGAGCCAAGCCCGGACTATAGGGAGGATGGGGAACAATTTTGCAACCCATTTTCCTGTTTTTTGTCCTATGTCATAAGGGCTGTATGGGGTTTGGCATTGTCATGGTGTAGTCTGATGAGCTGACCCTGAAGCTGTGGTCTGTGGGTCTTGGTGGCACGTCGCAACTTGTCCAATGACAAACAACAACGGTCCCAGTTAATTGTGGAGCCAGGTTCCAAAAAGTCAATGTAAATCAATCACCGACCGTTGTCGCAACCCGACATCTACTTCACGGTCCATTATGGCTCACCTGTAAATAAAAGAAAATACTTTTGTATACCAACCAATAGCTAAATGTCCCAAGTATGTTCACAAAAACATTCATTCTCCTTCTGCAAAAAATAAAAAAAATAGAGACGACTGTGGAAAACGTTTTGAATGCTCTCTCTGTACAATGGACCTCTGTGCACAGTATGACCAAGGTGGCCACCACATAATGTGTAAAACCCCACCCGTCACTTATCTGGTTTTGGCGTGTGTTCACCCCAGCTAATTGACTAATAGATCAACAGAGAGTGCAAAACTGCCGCAATATCGGATAACGCAAGGAAAGTAATAAAGCCCTGTGACTCCTTATTGAACTGCGGTAGCAGTGTTGACATTAATTGATTCAGAATTGATCACTTTTAATTAAAAAGGTGTGCACATTGATGTTATATTCAGCTATTGAACACCAGATGCAAATGTTAAACACAAAATTAATTAAGAAAGTGACTTGGGATTTCAACTACTTGATTGAAAACAGATTCAGTCGATTAGCACAAATTTATTTTAACTCCCGACCTTCAATCATCACATTACATAACTCTTCTGTCAGGCAGTGGTAATAAATTGCGTTTACGTGGAGTAAAGCGCGATAAATCAAAATTAATTCCTATCGATTGACCCAGGCGTAATGCAAAGTGCGAGAAGAATTCCCCAATACACGGCCCATGAAACCCTCGTGGAAACTTTGCAGACATGATCCAACAAATTAATCAGTGGCCTAATTCAAGCCGGAGCGGGCGCAATATCACCGAATTCAGCGTGGCAGGGCGTCGTCGTTGTGAGGACGTCGGCGGCCTTGTGGTGCTGCAACGCTGCGCTCGTCTGTTCACTCCTAGCTATCTTGCTCAGTACATAGCTGAACCAAAACTTTCTGTCTCCAAGCTCGATCGTTTCATTTGCTAAGTCCTAAACTGCAGAGATGCTGACTCTTTCTCAGGCAAGCTGAGTAAAGAACGCCACGTCTGCACTCTAGGCAAGCTGGGAACGGAAGACCACTACGGATACTTCTCCCAGTCCGCTCTTCGCCTCGGTTTCCCCTCCAGCAAAATCACTTACGCCAATTGCAGCGCAAGTAGCGTTAATTATGCGTCGCTTCCCAATGCCGACCAATGCCTGCTCTGGGAAGTGAACAAATTCCCACAAAATTTCCCTTTCTCTCAACTTCTGCTATTTAGCCCCTCAAGGTTAGCGTCTACACGAAACACCAATTTTTCCAGAATTCTGACGCCCAGGAGAGTACTTCAAATTCCTTGGTCCTACATTCCCATCAAAGGCTGGCGTATTTCATTCTGTCGCTCTTCACCTGATTTACTTCAGACTCTGTGAACCGTGAATTCAGCGTGAACTTTGCGCGGCTTTCTCGCACGTTTCACTGAAAACCGGACAACTGACATTTATCAACAGGCGTACAAGTTCTCCGTCTGCTTCCCGGTACACCACCCACTCACTGTCACTCACCTTAAGGCAGCTGGAGGCCGCACCCCGGTACTGCTTTCTCAGAGCTTGAGACTCCCTAAGCTGCCCATTGTCGCTTCTCTTCGCCGCTCCCCAGCCGGCCACAGTCAATTCTGAATACTTCCCTGGGATAAACTAGCCTCCATTAAATAGACGCTTTTCCACAAAGTTTTCATGTCGTGTGAATTACTTTAAAGCCATCACCCGACATTAATTATGCATTGTGCCTTGTCAGTCATTTTTGTTCAGCCCTACTGTTCGCTCAACGTGAGTTAGGTGATCTTTAATGCCTTAGAGTAAGGGGCATAGTTCTTGCCATCTTATAAATGCACGGAAAGGAAGGAGCCTACACACGAAACCCACTTGATTGTCGGGGAATACAACTATCCTTCCCATCATATGCGAAACGAGTGTCACTGCTTCCACCAGGAACTTGACGAGGGGAATTATTACTACTACCACGAGGACGCGACGACCACCCGGCAACCACCACCACCACCACCACCACCACCACCACCACCACTACTGCTACTACTGCTGCTACTACAACTATTTACAGTGTGCACGGCCTTCCATTCGCCCAACTGCCCGACGCGCAACGAGACCGCACACCTACACTCCTGGAAATGGAAAAAAGAACACATTGACACCGGTGTGTCAGACCCACCATACTTGCTCCGGACACTGCGAGAGGGCTGTACAAGCAATGATCAAACGCACGGCACAGCGGACACACCAGGAAGCGCGGTGTTGGCCGTCGAATGGCGCTAGCTGCGCAGCATTTGTGCACCGCCGCCGTCAGTGTCAGCCAGTTTGCCGTGGCATACGGAGCTCCATCGCAGTCTTTAACACTGGTAGCATGCCGCGACAGCGTGGACGTGAACCGTATGTGCAGTTGACGGACTTTGAGCGAGGGCGTATAGTGGGCATGCGGGAGGCCGGGTGGACGTACCGCCGAATTGCTCAACACGTGGGGCGTGAGGTCTCCACAGTACATCGATGTTGTCGCCAGTGGTCGGCGGAAGGTGCACGTGCCCGTCGACCTGGGACCGGACCGCAGCGACGCACGGATGCACGCCAAGACCGTAGGATCCTACGCAGTGCCGTAGGGGACCACACCGCCACTTCCCAGCAAATTAGGGACACTGTTGCTCCTGGCGTATCGGCGAGGACCATTCGCAATCGTCTCCATGAAGCTGGGCTACGGTCCTGCACACCGTTAGGCCGTCTTCCACTCACGCCCCAACATCGTGCAGCCCGCCTCCAGTGGTGTCGCGACAGGCGTGAATGGAGGGACGAATGGAGACGTGTCGTCTTCAGTGATGAGAGTCGCTTCTGCCTTGGTGCCAATGATGGTCGTATGCGTGTTTGGCGCCGTGCAGGTGAGCGCCACAATCATGACTGCATACGACCGAGGCACACAGGTCCAACACCCGCCATCATGGTGTGGGGAGCGATCTCCTACACTGGCCGTACACCTCTGGTGATCGTCGAGGGGACACTGAATAGTGCACGGTACATCCAAACCGTCATCGAACCCATCGTTCTACCATTCCTAGACCGGCAAGGGAACTTGCTGTTCCAACAGGACAATGCACGTCCGCATGTATCCCGTGCCACCCAACGTGCTCTAGAAGGTGTAAGTCAACTACCCTGGCCAGCAAGATCTCCGGATCTGTCCCCCATTGAGCGTGTTTGGGACTGGATGAAGCGTCGTCTCACGCGGTCTGCACGTCCAGCACGAACGCTGGTCCAACTGAGGCGCCAGGTGAAAATGGCATGGCAAGCCGTTCCACAGGACTACATCCAGCATCTCTACGATCGTCTCCATGGGAGAATAGCAGCCTGCATTGCTGCGAAAGGTGGATATACACTGTACTAGTGCCGACATTGTGCATGCTCTGTTGCCTGTGTCTATGTGCCTGTGGTTCTGTCAGTGTGATCATGTGATGTATCTGACCCCAGGAATGTGTCAATAAAGTTTCCCCGTCCTGGGACAATGAATTCACGGTGTTCGTATTTCAATTTCCAGGAGTGTAGTACGGGCGTCAAGTGGTGTGGGCGGAAGGGCGTTGGTAGGAGCGCGCATGTATGCATCACGCTGTTGAAACCGCTTTATATTATGCAACAAATATAAGTTTTTTTAACACGGATTACGTTCACTGATTGTAAAAAATGGATGTTCCATTCTCTGCTGCATCCCCTTAGGAGTCGATCATTTCATTTTTAACTTTATTTTTTACTTTTTGCGTTCTGTAGTAGGCTATTTTCTTCCTCAGGTTCCAGGCTATCGCCATACCAATTTCATCGAAATCGGTTCAGCGGGTTGGTCTTTAAAATGTAGCGGATAGAGTTACTTTCGTATTTGTAATGTTGTATTGATTTTAGAGATTTTTTTCTATACCACTAACAGGTTGGGGAGTTCTTCTGCTGTCTATGGGCCAATAGAGCTTGTCTGTCATACACTTTCAAATGACTGTAATGGAATAATCAAATACAAGGTAACCTCTACAGAATCTACAATAGCAGAACACACAAAATTTCACAAGAAACATGCTTCACAAAAAATAAAGAAACGTTGTTTCTACTCCAGTGTAATTACGTGAGTTTACGTCACATGGACTGTTCCATTTCAAAGGAATTCTTGAACTCTCAGAAAGGTGGCATAATGATATAACGTTTGTCACTTTCCAAACTGAAACTTACTGCAAAAATATTTGGTCTATGTATTAAAAGTAAAGGCCAAGTATTGCGTTGTTTTCATCAACTCTGTCAAGTAAACATCGTGTTGTGGCTGTAACTCGGATTTTCACAGAGGTTTGAGTCACCTTTACAATACGTATTGGCTATTTTAGCGAAACAGTAAGCTACACAGTTTAAAGAAAATTCAGAAATTGTTGAGTTTTGTTAAAAAGTACATTGCTGTGTTTACACAAATCGAGGATGACTGAGTAACGCAAGAGACAAAAGAGATAAGAGTATAAAGCATGTTGTAAAATATCTTCGTGGGCTATATCATTGGCCGTGGGCCATTTGAAGTGTTTAGAAAATGTTTTGGTTTATGCAGTGTACCTTGTAGAGCACGAACGGCAGTCACACTATTATACTTCCCTGCGTAACTAGTAAAAATCACGTCTATTTTTCTTCCAATATTAATTGCTACATTCTGCCAATTGAAACTTGTGTATCAGATACCGTAAATTTGATGAGAGCTCGACTGAAACGGAAATTCTAGCACAAACATTATTGTAGCACTCTGTCTCCATTCCTCCGTGAATCCAGCTACAGAGAGCACTCGTGAGCACGTGGCACAGGGAAACCCCTGCGATTCCAGCTCTGTTCGCTGCACTACTATCTAGAGGACGCTTCTGGCAGGGCAGAGAATGTCCTGCACCTGCACATCACACAGACGAGAAAATTACAGATACAGAGTAACGTAAGCGCGACTTTGAAAGATACTGCAAATCGCCCGAAAGAAGACAGACCACAGGATCGTGTGGGATGCCTGCTAAATTCTGTATTTCCTGAGGTATTTTTGTTCTGTCGTTACAATGCGTTTCGCCTTATTAAAGTAAAGCATCATCAGAGGTCTGTAATTAAAAATATTTCCAGTCTGATTTGTTTTCTAGATCGAAAAACAGTTCCTTAACAAACTGTTGGTTTCTACTTACTGTAATTTCTCCTTGTTTTTTCGTCTACATCAGGAAATGCTGCCATCTACCACGTCTTTGGTTTCTTTCTTCGTTAGGCACTGATAATTGTGCTCTAATTTTATACTGCTTTACAGAACTATGCATTTTTACGTTTAATAAAGAACAGTTTCGTACATCACTCTTCACTGTTTATTTGTATACTTCAGTGTGAGTGTTGTGTTTTGTAGAGTTGTCAACATTTCCACTAGTTCTTCTTTCATTCATCCATTTTTTTCGTTCTCTGTAGTTCATTATATGTTTGTTATTCCTTTTGATTATGTTACTGTATATTTGTATACTGTGTAGGAGTAAAGAAGAAATAGTGATGGAGTATTTTTGTGATTAGGCGGGTGATGGAAAAGCAAAGATGGATGTACGTAAGTGCATAGTTGTGTGACGGAAAGTGAGTTCAAGGCAAAATGTGAGGGGCAAGAAGTGTAATACAATATACAAGAAGAAGGTTTCAACACTGGTACACCTATTTCAGGAATACTAGTCAATATTTTCATGAAAAATATAGAAAAACTAATATTTGAAGACATAATAACAAAGCAAGGCTACAACATCATCTACTGGTACAGGCACATGGTGACATAATGTGCTTGGTAGATGAAGCTAAAAATAAAATACAACACCTACACAAAGACATAAAAGCTCTGCACAAGCACATAAAGTTTACAATCGAAGAACAACTTATTCGACGTTCTAGACATAGCCTTAAGAAAAGACGAACACAAACACCCAATTGACACTACAGAAAACGCGCGTCAAGTAACACTATCTTAAATGCAACCTCAAACCACCAGCAGAATCAAAAACAGGGCGCAGTTAGATATATGTTAAACAGACTGAACAGGATCCTCCTAAACATGTCTGATTACCAAAAAGAGCTGGCCATTATAGAACAAACAACATTAAAAATTGACATAAAAGCACTGGTAGACAAACTGAAAAGAAAAATAAATACACGAATAATGAAGAAAGCAAAACCACGTCAACACATAAAACCTACACTACCACAAAAATGGCATACAATGACCTACCATAAGGAATTCACATATAAAATGGGTAACATATTAAAAAAAACATGGCATAAACATTGCTTGCCAAACAAACAACTCATTATAAAAACATGTACCGAAACTGAAATCAAAACCAGACAGATACCAACAATCTAGTATCTATTAGCCCAGTTGAAGAGACTGTGAAAAAATTTATGTACTGGAATGACTGGCAGGACATTTGACACAAGATATAAAGAAGACATCAGAGCACTGAAATATGGTACAAACCATTTAACATTTACAGACCATCATTAACAGAAATACCACAGACAAAACACTAATGAAAAATATATAAATATCGTAAGAATCAGTAAGGGCATACAACTCCTCGCTTCCCAAGAAAATTTCCATGTTAAAAAAGTATTAACACAAAATAAACAGCTGCTCAGTGAATCTGTAAATATTGAAAATCGGCGAACATGTAAAATAACTGAAGAATCACACGAACAAGAGAAGGGCTTTTTCCATCCTGCACCCTCTCTGTCAAGATCCCCGCCCAACAGTTTCATTTCACTTCTTGCCCCAAACATTTTTTCTTCAATTTACTGTCCATCAAACTACTATGCACGTATGTCAACTCATCTTTACTTCTCCCTCCCCCAACTACTCAGGAAGAAAACTCCATCACTATTTTTTCATTACTCCTACACAATATATAAATATACAGTAACATAATCAAAATGAACATCACGCATATAATGAACTACATAGAACGAAAACAAATGGATAGATGAAAGTAGATCTAGGGGAAATAAACAGTGAAAAGTGGTGTACGAAACTGTGCTTTGTTAAACGTAAAAATGCATAGTTATATAAAGGAGTATAAAATTAGAGAACGATTATCAGTAGCTAACGAAGAAAGAAACCAAATACGTGCTAGCTGACAGCGTTTCCTGATGTAGAGGGAAAAAAAAACAAGGAGAAATTACAGTAAGCAGGAACCAACAGCTTGTTAAGGAACTTTTTTTCGATTTATACACTACTGGCCATTAAAATTGCTACACCAGGAAGAAATGCAGATGATAAACGGGAATTCATTGGACAAATATATTATACTAGAACTGACATGTGATTACATTTTCACGCATTTTGGGTGCATAGATCCTGAGAAATAGGTACCCAGAACAACCACCTCTGGCCGTAATAACGGCCTTGATTCGCCTGGGCATTGAGTCAAACAGAGCTTGGATGGCATGTACAGGTACAGCTGCCCATGCAGCTTCAACATGTATCCAAAGTTCATCAAGAGTAGTGACTGGCGTATTGTGACGTGCCAGTTGCTCGGTCACCATTGACCAGACGTTTTCAACTGGTGAGAGATCTGGAGAATGTGCTGGCCAGGGCAGCAGTCGAACATTTTCTGTATCCAGAAAGGCCCGTACAGGACCTGCAACATTCGGTCGTGCATTATCCCGCTGAAATGTAGGGTTTCGCAGGGATCGAATGAAGGGTAGGGCCACGGGTCGTAACTCATCTGAAATATAACGTCCACTGTTCAAAGTGCCGTCAATGCGAACAAGAGGTGTCCGATACGTGTAACCAATGGCACTCCATACCATCACGCCGGGTGATACGCCAGTAGGCGATGACGAATACACGCTTCCAATGTGCGTTCACCGCGATGTCGCCAAACACGGATGCGACCATCATAATGCTGTAAACAGAACCTGGATTCATCCGAAAAACTGACGTTTTACCATTTGTGCACCCAGGTTTGTAGTTGAGTACATCATCGCAGGCGCTCCTGTCTGTGATACAGCGTCAAGGGTAACTGCAGCCATGGTCTCCGAGCTGATAGTCCATGCTGCTGCCAACGTCGTGGAACCGTTGTTGCAGATGGTTGTTGTCTTGCAAACGTCCCCATCTGTTGACTCAGGGATCGAGACGTGGCTGCACGATCCGTTACAGCCGTGCGGATAAGATGCCTGTCATCTCGATACTAGTGATACGAGGCCGTTGGGATCCAGCACGGCATTCCGTATTAGCCTCCTGAACCCACAGATTCCATATTCTGATAACAGTCATTGGATCTCGACCAACGCGAGCAGCAACGATACGATTAACCGCAATCGCGATAGGCTACAATCTGACCTTTGCCAATGTCGGAAACGTGATGGTACGCATTTCTCCTCCTTACACGAGGGATCACAACAAAGTTTCACCAGGAACCGCCGGTTAACTGCTGTTTTTGTGTGAGAAATCGGTTGGAAACTTTCCTCATGTCAGCACGTTGTAGGTGTCGCCACCGGCGCCAACCTTGTGTGACTGCTCTGTAAAGCTAATCATTTGCATATCACAGCATCTTCTTCCTGTAGGTTAAATTTCGCGTCTGTAGCACGTCATCTTCGTGGTGTAGCAATTTTAATGGCCAGTATCGCGTTGATGCTGCATGGGCACTGTACCTGTACACTCCATCCAAGCTCTGTTTGGCTCAATGCCCATGCGTATCAAGGCCGTTATTACGGCCAGAGGTGGTTGTTCTGGGTACTGATTTTTCAGGATCTATGCACCCAAATTGTGTGAAAATTTAATGACATGTCAGTTCTAGTATAATATATTTGTCCAATGAATACCCGTTTATCATCTGCATTTCTTCTTGGTGTAGCAATATTAATGGCCAGTAGTGTTCCTGACATTTAAATCTATACTCGATGTAAACAAATTTCGCTACTTCAGAAACGCTTTCCTTGCCATTGCCAGTCTATATTTTATATCGTCTCTACTTCGACGATCATCAGTAAATTACAAGAGGGAATACAAAATTTTGACCACTTTCCCTTGACTGTCTTTCACGAAAGGTGTACCTTCGGTTTAGGGAATAGAAGAAAGTCACAAGACGCCAAAACAGGACTATAGGGATGGTGATGGATGTATTTCACACTAATTTTTGGAAGATATTCAGCCCGCATCTCGTGGTCGTGCGTTAGCGTTCTCGCTTCCCACGCTCGGGTTCGATTCCCGGCGGGGTCAGGGATTTTCACTGCCTCGTGATTGCTGGGTGTTGTGTGATGTTCTTAGGTTAGTTAGGTTTAAGTAGTTCTCAGTTCTAGGGGACTGATGACCACAGATGTTAAGTCCCATAGTACTCAGAGCCATTTGAACCATTTTTTTTTGTTTCACAGGTACGTGCTGTTTTGCGCCTGATACAGTTTTGCAAAGTTTTCAGAATATACCTGTAGTGTTTTCCAGTTAGCGACTTGTGTGCAGGTACGACATGCTGATAAACAATTCCATTAATATCAAACAGATGAGATGACCATAAATTTCCCAACAGAAGCAACCACATTTGCTTTTTTTGAGGTTAGTGATGTTGCTTCGATTGTCTCCCTTCTTAAACAATTTAAACCATCTTCGGTCTGTGCAGTAGAACAATGTGTATCCACAGGATGTATGGCTTGTAACTGAAAAAGTGTAGTGATGACCTCTCCATTGGCAAAAGGTGCCGGATTATTCCCCCATTCGGATCTGCGGGAGGAGGTAACCAAGAGGAAAACATTGGACAACTATCGGAAGGGTAACATACTACGAGTCTGTGGAAAGCGTTGAAACACCACTTTCGTCTCAACATCTCTCCAGCTGAGCCCCATGCCATGTTAATGGAGAGTTTGTTCTGTTCTACTGCACGGCGAACAAAGGAGATGGAGACCGTCAATTTCTGAGGAGACAGTGTTAAAGGTTGAGCAAAGCATGCGTGAAGATCGGCGCATCACCCTGGATGATTTCTGCACGTTGGTTCCTGAGGTTTCCCGAAGCGCCACTCACAGAATTTTAACGGAAACGTTGAACTACCGGAAGGTGTACGCAAGATGGGTGCCCCACATGCGGCAACGAGTTGATGCTTCCCGGGCATTTCTTCACCACCTTGCAGCGAACACATCACCTTTCTGGTCTCAATTGTCACGGGTGACGAAACCTGGGCAAACCACTTTACACCTGAGACCAAGCAACAATCAAGCCAGTGGCGTCATCCTCCTTCGCCAAAGCCGCGGAAATTCTCTTTGGGATCGGAATGGGGTATTGTTGGTCGACTTTATGCCTGGTGGGACCACAATTAACGCTGACATGTACTGTGAGACTCTGAAAAAACTCAAACGGGCTATTCAGAACCGGAGAAGAGGAATGTTGAGCAAGGGCGTACACGTTCTCCATGACAACGCTAGCTTACACATCGCTCGGCAAACCTTTGGTCTCCTGCGACAGTTTCAGTGAAACATAATCACCCAGCCACTATAGTCCTGACTTGGCGCCCAGTGACTATCACTTGTTCCCTAGGTTAATAGAACATTTGGCCGGAAAGCGATTCAGCTCCGATGACGAGGTGAAAGAAGAGGTTTTTAACTTTCTGAACAGTATGGCGGCAAGCTGGTATGCCATGTGCATACAAACACTGCCACAGCGTCTACAAAAATGCATCGACAGAAATGGTGATTATGTCGAAAAAGAGCTAAATGTTCAAGCTGTAAAGTGATGTAATCCATTGTAGAAATAAACAGGTTATGTACTCAAAATGGCTCTGACTCAACATCTGAGGTCATCAGTCCCCTAGACTTAGAACTACTTATACCCAACCAACATATGGACATCACACACACCCATGCCCGAGGCAGGATTGGAACCTGCGACCGTAGCAGCAGCGCGGTACCGGACTGAATCGCCTAAAACCTCTCGGCCACACCGGCCGGCGGTCTATGTACTAATAAAAAAGTACGAGACCTTACTTTTGGGATTATCCTCGTAACTGAGACCAAACAAATACCGAAAAATGCTGGTTATTCAGAACAAAAATACTAGTATCGATTTTTACCAGTTGGTTTTTTCCTGTACCTAGACGATAGTGAACATGTCTCAGCTTGCCCGCTTCTGACAGCCGAGTGCCAACAATTAAACTAGTTCGCGTATTTGTTATGCACTAAGCTAGGAGATTATCATAGGATTAAATAAATTCTAGCGCTATGAATTACGACAGTACAAAAATTATAATCATTGTTTATTGAACAGCCCTCGTATATAAGAGGCAACAGGCTTTAAACTTCTTTATTAAATATTTTACCTAAACTGCTGAGTGAAATTGAATGCAAGTGAACCTTCTTTCTCTTTACTTATTCTTTTATGATGTCAACACTGTCCCACAATATTCTAGCGCAACGCAATCTGACGTCTCAAAAAAAAAAAAAAAAAAAAAAAAAAAAAAAAAAAAAAAAAAAAAAAAAAAAAAAAAACTTCAAATTAATTCAAAAGAATGGCTCAGACTAAAAAGAAATCCTAAAAATAACCTATACATTTCATTAAGCTCTTACCTCCTAAAAATCTTCATTTTGCGAACTACTGCAATACATGGAGCGCCAATACTGGCAGCTAAGTAAAAGATTCGAACTACTAAAGCCACTAACTACTAATAGGCATGTGGGTTAGCAAAGGAAAGATTTTGTTGCAAATTAAATAATGTATTATTTACATGAATAATGTGACATCCATTTCAGACACGAAAATCAATCGTCATTGACATCTAGTACAAAGGTATATAATCACGAATAATATTCAATCTCCAAGTCGAACCTGTGCAGATCGTTGGCCTACGCTAACACTCCAGACCTCTACCCTCCATCAACGCTAACGTCTCACATCTGACATCCATCACTGCTGGCTGTTCACCTCCAACTGCCCAAAAGTACTTCCATCACTGCTGGCGACTAACTACCAACTGTCCAACACTACTGCCGATTAACTTCCAACAACGATTTAATATAATCCATTATGGAGTCGAGGTAGCAGTTGTCGTTATACTGTTTATCACTGTTAGCATTCAACCGCGATTCTTACACATATATTTTAACCACGCGTTTCAAGAGACAATGCTCTCATCATCAGGTTGTAAAGTCTATGTCATAAAATTAAATGGACTAAAGAGGCAAAATACCATCACAAATAGCTGGGAAGTCCATAGAGTAAAACAGAATTAAAAGTATATTGGACTGTGGGTCCTCGTCTTACGTTGAAGTTGTTGACACAAGTCGATGGCCGTCCCATAGCTACCAAATACGATGTCGCACTGCGCCGGCTCGGGAGCTGTTGTGAACAGTCCAGCATATTTGGTAGCTATGGGACGGCCATCGACTTGTGTCAACAACTTCAATGTAAGTCGAGGACCCAGAGTCCAAAATACTTTTAATTCTGTTTTACTCTATTGTAATGGTATTTTGTCTTTTTAGTCCATTTAATTTCACGACATAGACTATACAACCTGATGGTGAGAGCATTGTCTCTTGAAACGCGTTGTTAAAATACACTCCTGGAAATTGAAATAAGAACACCGTGAATTCATTGTCCCAGGAATGGGAGACCTTATTGACACATTCCTGGGGTCAGATACATCACATGATCACACTGACAGAACCACAGGCACATAGACACAGGCAACAGAGCATGCACAATGTCGGCACTAGTACAGTGTATATCCACCTTTCGCAGCAATGCAGGCTGCTGTTCTCCCATGGAGACGATCGTAGAGATGCTGGATGTAGTCCTGTGGAACGGCTTGCCATGCCATTTCCACCTGGCGTCTCAGTTGGACCAGCGTTCGTGCTGGACGTGCAGACCGCGTGAGACGACGCTTCATCCAGTCCCAAACATGATCAATGGGGGACAGATCCGGAGATCTTGCTGGTCAGGGTAGTTGACTTACACATTCTAGAGCACGTTGGGTGGCACGGAATACATGCGGACGTGCATTGTCCTGTTGGAACAACAAGTTCCCTTGCCGGTCTAGGAATGGTAGAACGATGGGTTCGATGACGGTTTGGATGTACCGTGCACTATTCAATGTCCCCTCGACGATCACCAGAGGTGTACGGCCAGTGTAGGAGATCGCTCCCCACACCATGATGCCGGGTGTTGGCCCTGTGTGCCTCGGGCGTATGCAGTCCTGATTGTGGCGCTCACCTGCACGGCGCCAAACACGCATACGACCATCATTGGCACCAAGGCAGAAGCGACTCTCATCGCTGAAGACGACACGTCTCCATTCGTCCCTCCATTCACGCCTGTCGCGACACCACTGGAGGCGGGCTGCACGATGTAGGGGCGTGAGCGGAAGACGGCCTAACGGTGTGCGGGACCGTAGCCCAGCTTCATGGAGACGGTTGCGAATGGTCCTCGCCGATACGCCAGGAGCAACAGTGTCCCTAATTTGCTGGGAAGTGCCGGTGCGGTCCCGTACGGCACGGCGTTGGATCCTACGGTCTTGGCGTGCATCCGTGCGTCGCTGCGGTCCGGTCCCAGGTCGACGGGCACGTGCACCTTCCGCCGACCACTGGCGACAACATCGATGTACTGTGGAGACCTCACGCCCCACGTGTTGAGCAATTCGGCGGTACGTCCTCCCGGCCTCCCGCATGCCCACTATACGCCCTCGCTCAAAGTCCGTCAACTGCACATACGGTTCACGTCCACGCTGTCGCGGCATGCTACCAGTGTTAAAGACTGCGATGGAGCTCCGTATGCCACGGCAAACTGGCTGACACTGACGGCGGCGGTGCACAAATGCTGCGCAGCTAGCGCCATTCGACGGCCAACAGCGCGGTTCCTGGTGTGTCCGCTGTGCCGTGCGTGTGATCATTGCTTGTAGAGCCCTCTCGCAGTGTCCGGAGCAAGTATGGTGGGTCTCACAGACCGGTGTCAATGTGTTCTTTTTTCCATTTCCAGGAGTGTATATGTATAAGAATCGCGGTTGAATGCTAACAGTGATAACCATTCCAACAACGAGTCCAACAAGCGACAGAGTCTCTTACAAAGTGCAGTCAGAGATCCAATGCAAAGCGCTACACAGCGCTGCAACACAGAAGCAACCCACTTGCAGGCTTCACAGTAAATAAATAAAGTTAGTAGATGGAAGTATTCAGATCGCGTGCACAGATCGCGGAACGCAGCGGCCGTGTTTGAAAATGATACATACTTAAAAACGGCGCTTCATAAACAAGGTGTGCCACAGGAGGGAGAGTGAGCGGCTGATGACGGCGTTCGCAGGTGAGGACGAGCAGCACCGCGCCACCGAGCTCAACGTGCACGGGCCCACGGTGCGCGGCTGGCAGTCGGCGCAGGGCTGCGGCTACCCGCAGGAGCTCGTGCTGCAGCTGCACGCAGAGGCCGTCGTCAGCAGGATACAGATCCTGGCGCACCAGTTCCTCATCCGTGAGTACCACGCGCTCTGCAGGCTCTCAAGTCACACCAAACTCAACTCGTTTCTTTTGCTTCATTAATCCTTTCATCTCCCCACCCCCAAACATTACGTCGGAGGTGGGGGGGGGGGGGGGAAGGAAGAGAGAGGAGAGGAGGGGGGGGGGGAGGACTGTCTACTGTTATTCAGGTACTCTTCCAGCAAATGAAGTTCTTCATATGTGCCACAGTACTCAGCAGCATCAACTGCACAGAGGGTAGTGTCTCCGTATACAAGAATCTACTCACATTAAAGAATGAGATTTTCACTCTGCAGCGGAGTGTGCGCTGATATGAAACTTCCTGGCAGATTAAAACTGTGTGCCGGGCCGAGACTCGAACTCGGAACCTTTGCCTTTCACGGGCAAGTGCTCTACCAACTTAGCTACCCAAGCACGACTCACGCCCCGTCCTCACAGCTTTACTTCTGCCAGTATAAGTGGCTAAGCCACGTCTTTGCAATATCCTTTCTTTCAGGAGTGCTAGTTCTACAAGGCTGGCAGGAGAGCTTCTGTAAAGTTTGGAAGGTGGGAGACGAGATACTGGCAGAAGTAAAGCTGTGAGGACGGGGCGTGAGTCGTGCTTCGGTAGCTTAGTTGGTAGAGCGCTTGCACGCGAAAGGCAAAGGTCCCGAGTTCGAGTCTCGGCCCGACACACAGTTTTTATCTGCCAGGAAGTTTCTACTCAGATTGCTTATATTCTTTATTTCGTTACACGAACGAGGAAGCTGCACTGTGACTTTACTTTCAAAATCTTTTCTTAAAGAATTTACTTTATTTACTAGCGATTCATCAAGAACATTAACACATTTAATCACACTATGTGAGCGTGGAAGTAGTTGCCAGTTGGTAACTGTTCAAAGAAATTATTATTTTTTCAATAAATGGAAACTTTTATACCTAAAAGCCCCTTTTTTAAAAAACAGATTTAAAATTATAATCAGAAAGCACCCTGTAAATATCAAGTTACAATTTACGCTGAAGCAGAAATAACAAAATTTTTCGTTTTTGACAGTATGAGCTTTCAAGCTGAGAAGCTTGCCGCTCCCTTTTAACACGGCCGTAGTCACGACCGTTCACAACCACCTATGAAAGACCACATTGGTGCAAATCTGCCACACATCTGATTACTTTCAACTAAAAATTTTAACAACTCACACAAACACATAAACTCACTCCGACTGACTCACTGATCGACTGCCGAGCTCATAGCGCCCCTTAAATGCACGTGAACAGCCAACTTTTCCCCTTTCCCACCAGAGGGAGACACCAAAGCTGCGATTTCCACCGCTGTGCGCTCTTCAAAACAGCAATTTTTACGACGGCTCAGAAGTAAATCTGTAAAAGTTCATATCAATACGACCATATGAATGCTCTTTTTATCTGGTAAAGACTCGAAATTCTCTAAGTTTAATCAGTTTTTCTTCTAATATCACTGTAGCATAATTTGTCATCGCCTCATGCATACCTTGCATATGAGGTGATGGGTTCACGCCAAGATTTGCCAGGTCATATTGTGCCCTTCCTAACATCGGAGCACGTGATTGTATCCATTCAGATTCATGCACACTCGTCTGGTTATCTTGGAGTGTTTCCATCAGATCAGTAAGCTCCTTGCTTACAGATGTACATCTACACGAAAATCTACATGATTACTCTGAAATTCACACTTAAGTGCTTAGCAGAGCGTTCATCGAACCACCTTCAGACAATTCCTTTACCGTTTCACTTTCTAACAACGTGTGGGAAAAACGAACACTTAAATTTTTCTGTACTAACTCTGATTTTTCTTATTTTATTACGATGATCATTTCTGTCTATGTAGGCGACAACAATATATATTCATATTCCAGGATGAGATTTTCACTCTGCAGCGGAGTGTGCGCTGATATGAAACTTCCTGGCAGATTAAAGCTGTGTGCCCGACCGAGACTCGAACTCGGGAGCTTTGCCTTCCGCGGGCAAGTGCTCTACCATCTGAGCTACCGAAGCACGACTGACGCCTGGTACTCACAGCTTTACTTCTGCCAGTATCTCGTCTCCTACCTTTGGTAGAGCACTTGCCTGCGAAATACAAAGGTCCCGAGTTCGAGTCTCGGTCGGGCACACAGTTTTAATCTGTCAGGAAGTTTCATATCAGCGCACAGTCCGCTGCAGAGTGAAAATCTCATTCTGGAAACATCCCCCAGGCTGTGGCTAAGCCATGTCTCCGCAATATCCTTTCTTTCAGGAGTGCTAGTTCAGCAAGGTTCGCAGGAGAACTTCTGTAAAGTTTGGAAGGTAGGAGACGAGATACTGGCAGAAGTAAAGCTGTGAGTACGGTGCGTGAATCGTGCTTCGGTAGCTCAGATGGTGCCGGCACGGTAGCTCAGCGTGTTCGGTCAGATGGTTAGCTTCCCTCTGTAATAATAATAATAATAAAAAAAACTGAGTTAATCGATCAACTACGAACTTAACCGGATGTCTTACGACGTCCGCCCCGAGCAGATGAAACGAACACAAGCGAAACATAATGAGATTAAAAAAAATAAAAAGATGGTAGAGCACTTGCCCGCGAAAGGCAAAGGTCCCGAGTTCGGGTCTCGGTCGGGCACACAGTTTTAATCTGCCAGGAAGTTTTATTTTCATATTCACGGGAGAAAGCAGACAAATGAAATTTCATGATAAGATTATGCCACAACGAAATACCCGTTTGTTTTAATGGTTGCCATTGGCCGCCCCTACTCGCTTTTTCTACTCATTTCCGTGACATGTCCTCTGTTACTTGTCGCTCGCCAATGAGCAAAATCGTTCCCTAGTCGAGTTAAATTTCACGAAATCACTTCGCCACGCTATCTTTGTTTGATGCTAATGTTTTTACAGCACCATGCACTTCTTCTGATATCTTATTGACGGTCAGGTTATTGTAATGTATCCTTCATCGGACAGCAGTGAGCAAGTATGAAATTGACGAAGTTAAATGAATCTGTTCAATAGTATGCTTACAATAGGATAGGGATTTGGGAAGGCATGTCGTCTATTCTTCACCCATCTTCTTTCTTGGTCTCAATCTTGCGAATCTTCAAATTCTGTTCTTTCTGCTTTTTCTCTGCTTCTTACTTGCTTCTTGGTTCTTATCTGGGCAGGATATGGAAATATTTATTGATAACTAGTCGCTTTGAAGTTCTCCTCCTAGTAACACTTCGATAAGAGACACTCATTTCAACATTGTTGCACTAACAAATAAGAATTATTTCCAAGAATTGCTTTGACAAAGAAATATACATACACAAGTATTGAGATATTATCCTAACAAATGGTACAAATGTTAAAAAAATTGCTTTGACAAAGAAATATACATACAAACTTATTGAGGTATTATCCTAATAAATGGTACAAATGTTAAAGAAAGGGAAAACATCCAACAAGATAATTTTTGTTCTTTGTTTTTATAAGGAGAAAATAAGTAAAATATAGTTATTCTTTTATTTTTATGAGGAGAAAATAAGTGGCATATTGTTTCTTTATATACTGTCCATTTCAGAACTAATGACTTATTGTTATCCATAGTCTATTTTTTACTTAAGTCCATAGTCAATGACTATTATTTTGTAGTTTATTAGCTGTCTGGTGTACTTAACTTAATTAGTATTTCACGCGTTTCTTTTGCACAATTCCTGCATCACATAATTTGATTTCACACATTTACACAGACCTATGAATGTTTAAGCATGAGGTTGGCCAATTTTTTTTTGCATGAAGGTGATGGACTTGAGGGAGGTGGATGTGGGCAAGTAATTGATGTACAGCTTTGTTCGTCGTTCCTTGTTGGCTTTGCAAGTGTGTGTTGCTGTTGTGGAGGTCCCATAATGGAATGGAGCTGTGAGTGCAGAATCTCGTAGTTTACTGGCTTTGTATGCGTGAAAGTCATCGTTATGTATCGCTGAAAGTGGTCGTTTGTCGTTGTAATACTTCGCAGACAACTAGTTTACAATAGGATAGGGATTTGGGAATGTATGTCGTCTATTCTTCACCCATCTTCTTTCTAGGTCTCAATCTTGCGAATCTTCAAATTCTGTTCTTCCTGCTTTTTCTCTGCTTCTTACTTGCTTCTTGGTTCTTCTCTGGGCAGGATATGGAAATATTTTTTGATAACTAGTCACTTTGAAGTTCTCCTCCTAGTAACAGTTTGATAAATTGTTTGGGCCCATCATTTTTACTTTGTGGAAGTTCTTCTTCAGTTTCGTGCATCAGCGTGCTCTTTAATAGCAGTAGTGTGACTTTTACGCATATTTTTTTGCCAGTGGTGGCTTGCCCAAGCGGTCTTCTCGTCGGGCCGTTTTTTGCTCGCTCCGCTGTGTCGGGGCGCAGAGACCCTTCCGGCGTTCGCCGTCCAAACGCCGTCCCGCCACGTCTTAGCAGGGGTCTGTCACTGTGCGGCTCGGTGTTCCATCCCAGCAGGGTTCCTCCTAATGGGCAAATTTATTGCCCATTTCCTATACAAGGGCCTTCTGTTGGTTTTGCTGTCCTTTCCCTTCTCTCGACGCTCCTGCTATGTAGGAATCGTGTCTTGCTAATTACGTCCTTTTCTTTCTTGATACATCTCGCGTTGCAACTTGTGGGTCGTTGCATCTCTTCCTCTTTTACAATGGTTCTTACAAAAAGTTTTACTTATAATCATCTAACATATATCTAGTACCTACTTGTTTTACGCCTTCTTAAAAAGCTTTACAAATTTCGGCTCCATTTCCATGTTACAATTCTAAGATATTTGGAGTCTTAACGTCTACTCAAGAAACCTCAAATTCGTTTATTATTTTTTTGTAGTGTCATGGTGTATAGCATTTTTGTATTTCATGCTGTTAGACTATCTACGCTTTATCCCTTCACCTTAATCTATGGTACTATTGGTATTATTATTGAAACTACTTTCTTTTTCCCACCTTCCTTTCTCTTCATTCTTCTTTCTCCTCGCGATCTTATCTGCAACATAATCTTGAAATATTGTGCTGATTATTTATGCGTAATAAAATTAATCTTCAAACTTGTACTGAAAGTGTTTAATACTGCCAGCCTTAGGTAAAAATACCTCTGCTTTATCTCGTAAAATACCCTCCAATTCTCTTTTACTGTGTTCCGAAATACCTTGAACTTCTTGCAATTTTTCGTCGATTTCTTTGTGGACTTGAGGCGATTCCCCCTTTTGTGCATACCATTCTAATTCTTCATCCTCTTTATCTCACATCATTCTTAATTGTTTGTTTATAACTGGTATTCTAATTTTAGCTTTTGCTGAAAGAGAAGTGTGACATTCCCGAATGTTACGCTACCTTTCCCCATATCTGTTTTCGCTCGTCTCTCATTTAAAAATCTGCACCTATAATCAAATCTACAGATAGTTTAGGTATAATCACGAAGTTGGCTTCGATCTTTTGACCTTGGCACGAAAGAGTTAACCTTGTTTGTCTCGTAACTTCCGCAGTATTGCTTCTAATAGGACCTCTTACTTTAATCTTACGTGTTTTCAAAACTGGCAATTCCCCATTGGCATTACACTGCATGAATAAATTTTCTGAGATCGCAGTCAGTTCACTTCCGCTATCAATTACAATATTGACTGGGATATGCTTTACCATGGCATTCACAATTGGTTGAATTTGAAAGGGTTGGTTCTGTTCTTCTTCTTCTTCTTGCATCAACAAATCCTCCACTGAATCACACATGAGTCTTTTTAGGAATTTCCCTTGTGAATTCGAACTTTCTGTAGGATAAGCTTCGACTGCTACTTCTCTCTCTTTTATTTCCTCTATTTCTTCCTTCATTTACGTTTTCTTCTACATCTTCTACTTTTTCCTCATCCTCGTCTATCTTCTCCTTCTTTGTCGCTACTTCCACATAATCGCATCTAAATGCACTAATTATCGCTTCATAACTTCCTTCATTATATACGTTGGGTTGTGTGCCCACTCGTAATTTATTTACAACTTCTGTCGACTGTGCATTATCCTCATTGAATTCGCTTTCCCTGGTTTCCATCTCAAATAGCTCTGCAATACTCATTACTTCGTCCTTTCGTCCTACATTCGTTGTGCATGCCTCTGGTAATTCATCTTCCTCGTCAGTATTCTCCCAATTAATTTCGTCCCAACACGATATTGTTGTTTTCTTGTCTTCGTTTTCATGTGGTTCCTGCGGATTTGTTTCTTCCTTCTTCTCTTCTCGTGATAAGATTTTCACTACTCTGTTCATGGTGCTGCAATTGTACTGGGTCGGTGCGTCATTCTCTTTGGCATGGGCGCTTAGCTGTCAACTCGAACTTTTATTGGGGTTTGGTAGACTTACCTCCACGTCTTCTATCTGTATTCGCTTTTCTTGTTCAGCTTGTTGATAGTGGTTTCTTTGTTGATAATTTGTCGGTCTATTGGTTCTCCAGTAGCCGTTCCGGTTGTCGTTATTCCCTCTGTAATAGTTGTTGCCGTTCCTGGGTGAATTATACTTATTGCCATATTCTCGTCTAAATCCATAACCGGTTCTTTGTTGAAATCTATTGTCGTTTCTTGGTGCGAAGTTATCACGTGGTTCGTAATTACTGTTTCTTCGTACTGTGTCTTGTGGATTCCACTGCTTTTTGCTTTCGTTTTCACGTGCGCTTCGTCTTTTTCTTGCGTCATCTTCCGAAAATATGAACTCTAGTTCACTCAGAATATCTTTAAATGCTTCGACGTCATTGCCTCCATGAACTACTAGTGATTGCTGGTATTCCAATGGTAGCTTCATCGCGCATAATTTAATTAACTCTCCGTCACTGTATGGTACATCTAAGCATTGATTTTTGTTTGCCATTACTTCGAAAAATTTCACGGGACTCTTCTCTCCTGAATTTTCAAAATATGGGTTCTGTAATAATTCGTACTTCACTCTGTTCTGTGCTTCGCTGGACCAATATCGCGAGAGAAACTTCTATTTGAAATCTTCTTAAGATCGGCATGTCGCTGCAACATTCTGCATGGTTTCTGCAACTGTTCCTGACATGTGTGCACATATAAAGTCTAATTTGTGTGCTAGCGTCCAGTGTTTTGGTAATCCTACTCGGAATTGATCAATAAAAGTTCGTGGATGTAATGAGTTTCCTTCGCGAAAGTGTTGAAATTTTCTGACTGTGAGGAAATGATCGTTGTCGTACTTCGTCATAGTACCATATGAAATTCGCGATTCTTCGCCACTTTTGTTTCTGATCATTTCTCCCGTCTTTCTTTCCAGTTGTGGTAGATCCATTGGATATTGTCCACTGTAACTTTTGCCTACCCTTGCGTAGTATCGTTGGAGTGGTACGCAATAATTTTCTTCCATCGGTTGTGAAAGTGTAGCTGAATACATTGCACTGTACTCTTCGCGACCTGGCTTTCCATTGTCACATATGTTACTTTCCGCCTGTGATTGGAATCGCAAATGCGTAATATCTTCGTTAATTGCTTGTTTTCCGGTGCTGTTACAGATACGGATGTGGTTGCAGACTCTGTGCTTGTTCGATCCTGTTCACTACGCTCTTCAATGGTTTGCAACAACTCTCTTCGCAATTTCTGAAATTGTCGCTTCGTTTGCGCTTCTATTTTGACTATGCGGTTATCATATCTTTTCAGCGCTGCTTTTGTGATACGTTTGTGTAACACACTGTTTTCAACAATTTCACGCGCTGTACCTGCTGCTTGTCTAGTAATTTCGTTTATCTGTTTCTCTACTTTCTTGACTTCTCCCTGGGTGTTGTTACGTAATGTTTTGATCTCGTCCTAAATGTGATTACGCAATGTTCGTACGTCCGCTTGTACCTTGTCAATGTCTGTTCTCAACTGATTGTAACCTGTTATTAAGTTTCCTATCACTTCTCGAGATTCTTTTGCCTCATTTTCAATATGACTTAGGTGTAAGTGAATTTTTTTGTTTTGTTCTTTAATCTCACGCATTTGTCTCGTGGTTTCCGCATTCTGAATTTGAATTTGGTTCGCTATGTCTTTATTTTGCCTTGTCATAGTTTCCGTAATTTGTTGTAATAATTCTGCCAGATTGGTGGGTCCTATTGCGTTTTGTTCCGACGTTCTACGCTCTGTGTTTTCGCCCAAGTGTTGGTTCGCAACCGATTGCATTGACCTCTGCTGTGACACGTTTCTGCTCGCATTCCTTGTACTCTGTGGTGAGGGAGCTCTGATTACTTGTACTATGGGTTCTACGTATTCAAGACACAAGTTAGAATCCTCATCGCCTGTCTCTCTACTTTCCTGCTCCTCTGTCGTATGCTGGCCTAGGTTTTGTGTGCCTTGGCGTACATTATCCTCGTTATGGTGCGTTATATGTCCTATTTCTCGCGATACTGCATCGTTTGTTGTACTGTCCTCTATTCTCTGTCCATTTTCATGCTGGATCTCTACCTCAATTCGGTCAAGCTCTCTATCTGCCATTGCTAATCTTTCCGATTCCCTTATTTTCTGTTTTAAAAGCAATTCACGCGCCCTACTTCGCGTCAACATGCGCTCATACGATCTCACGAGTTTCATAACCTTTTTGTTCACACGACTTGACACTACCAAGACTGACAATCCATTCACTTACTTGTTGGGATAGAACCAACTTGTCAACGATGTATCCGCCACCTGTGCGCTTGCATTGGAGAGATAACTTAATTCTAACAATATTAAAATTCATAACTTAATTCTGCTATTGTCTCTGCTAGACTGTCTATTTCAATACTTTCTTACTATCTATCGCTGCAGCTACTGCTTTCGACTATGTATAACTTTAGAAAAAAAATTTTTTTTACTGCGAAAATTTTTTCAGCATGTATTTTTCTGACCTAGTTAGGCATGTGGTCGACCTTCGATTATGGTGTTTTACCATCCTGGCAGGGTCGCCATTTTCTAAACATTCATGGTGGTGTCTGTTTGTTCTATCTCGTGTCTCCCTACCACTTTCGCGCAACGACTCTCTGAGCGTGTTTTTTAGGGAATTGACTAGTTTGAACCTGGGACCTGTTGCTGGTAAGGAGACGCCAGACCACACATGACATGTAGAATTCAGAAGAGTTCAGTGAGACTAGCGATGATATAACCAAATACTAAATGATCTCAGCATCAGCTCCACTGCACTCCCTGTAAAAGAATCTTAATACTAACTAAATTTTTGTGGAAAGGCTTTCCTATTTTTAGTTAGCTGGTAAAATAACGTCGAAAAAGCAATTAAGTTTACCATTGGAAATTTTATTCTAGTCACAAAACATCGTTTATAAATTGCACTATTGATAAAAGGAAATGTTTTAATACAGGATGGTAAAAACCAACTGCGTTCAACAAAAATGTGAACGAATATTCCCTGAATGGGTTTCTAAGTTCTACAATCGACCGAAGGATGACCTATGCCATATCACATCTATAATCTAGGTTTAATTTAAGTTTCACAAAAGAGAAAACTATCAAAATGGTCTACAGTGACCCTCAATTATCTTTAATTACTTATCTAACTTGTCGTAAATTACAGTGGCTGATGTGGCTTCTCAATAACTATATAAAAGAAAAATCATCCGGTTTCAGATCTGTTCTTCAAGTGGCAAATGTGAACACCATGAGTTTTAATTAACGATCGACAGATGAGACTTCTGCAGTTCTGAGTGAAGCCTTATGCACTCAAAAATGCGGCATCGCGTGCGTTCATTACCTTGTCGGTGTTTAGGCAGCGTCAGGGCAGCGGCGGGCAGCACAGCTCCGCTCACCTCGCCATCTCGGGAGCAACTCTCCTTCTAACTTCTCCTTACTACAATTTACCGAAGTTGGTTAAAAAAAAAACTATCTGGCTGTGTTTTCATCTGACCAATCAGCTCCGCCTACAAAAATTCTGTCTATCCAATGAGAAACGTTATACTTTTCGTGGTGGGACAATGTTTTTAAAGTTTGCAACGTAACAGAGACGTTAAAAAGTCTCATGCTAAAACCTGCAGCTGGTGTGGTCCTTTTAGTGTTATCGTAAGATCTATACTGTTCTTCTGGAGGGCTCTATCTTTTAACATGGGCTGGGCAGTGGTCCTAATGTAACAGACACGCGAAAAGGCTTACGCTAAAACTTGCAGCTGGTAGCGGCCCTTTTTGTGTTATCGTAAGATCTATACTGTTTTTCTGGAGGGCTCTAGCTTTTAACATGGGTTGGGGGGGGGGGGGGGGGGGTAGTCCTTGACGTAACAGAGACGCGAAAAAGTCTCACGCTAAAACGTGCGGGTGGTAGTCTCAGACGTAGGCTGGCGACGTGGGTGTCCAGTCCGTCCCTTATCGTAGGGCCTTCTAGCTTAACACGGCTCTGCTCTCGGCTTCTGTTCTCGTTTCTCCCTTCGGAACTGCGTCGGTCTCACGGTGGGAAGGTACGACATGCATTTAGGTATTCTTGTGTTAGTCTGTGGTATTCCATTTGCTCACTCGTTACTCGTATTACTTTGGTTAATTTAATGTCACGATTTATTCGGAGCTATGTGACATACTACTGGATTTGTTTATCATAACAGGGTTTTCATGGAAGGTGTTGGATTTGCCTGACACCTTAGACAGTGAGCAAGTATGAAATTGACGAAGTTAAATGAATCTGTTCAATAGTATGCAGTGCAAGAAGTTAAGATTTCCCGTCGGAAGGATACATCACAGAAGCGGTAGCATGACGCTTAGGATTCACTTCCAGTCGTCTGAAAATATTAATTATCTCTCAGAGTATTAATATGAATTCCTGTAAGAAAAGCGAAATCGCTATCTCTTACAGTCTAGTGAGTGTTTTCGGCCGTGGGTAGCGATGAAAGTGCCATTGTTCAATAAGAAGATTGACCGCTAAAATTCTTACTTTAATTTACACCTTAAATAGTGGTAGCAAAACTGAATTGATCTTCGTATTTAAATATGTTGGTTCTGTTAGGAATACAATGCTCAAGTAGCAAGACGTGATCGGCGATCGGTCTGATTGCTTTCGAACAACGAAGTGACCCTTCCTGACACACGGTCCCTAAAAACAGATAATACACAGCCCAAAAACATCAACGACGAATTTAAGGTGACTATACTAACGGCAGACATTTTTGATAAATACGCCAAATGATTATTCAGAACAGTACAAAGTACAAGATTTACCAGTTACTCGTATCGATGGGTGCATTACGAGGCCTGACAAACGAGAATGATAATAGAGAATGAGTTTCTTCCCCTCAACAAATTTCCGTTTTAACAACTGACAGAAATTTTTCTTACATATCGACACCTTTATCGAAATTTTATTCATTTACATAAATATTCCTTGCCTTTTTTACTTTTAATGAAGCGTCTACTTTCTTTTTATCTTACTCTTGGATAGGTGTACATTTTATTATGACAGTACGAATAAATAAAAAGAATCACATTATTTCGCTTCTTACACTTGAGTATCTTTAGCAGTGGTTCAAACCAGCAGTTCAGCAAAGAACTGATCCTTTTGTAAGGTAAGTTGCTCGCTGATTATTTTGTCTTGTTCTAGAGACATATTCGTAACGCGGTCTGAGAACTCTTTCGGAAAGGGTTTCTTGGCTCTGGCAGATTACAGTTATTTCTGTGGTTAAGCATGAAATTGCTCCTGGCAAGTGCTGATGGGCCCACTTAAACTCGGGTATCTCATTACCTAAGACGGTATGAGATTTATGAGATTTCCTCGCTCAACGCAGTTTGAGACCCTGAAATTTCATTCGTCAGTTTCGCACGCGACTGGGAAATTTCTCTGCGCAAGGCAGGTTGAGCATCCGTTAAAATGTTTTTAGTCGGCATGTTTACCTGTTTTCAGACTTTGCCTTCTGTTCCTTAGACACTACGTCAAGCCGATCAAAGATTGCAGTTAAGGTCCCGAGTAATTTCTCAATTCTTCGGAATAATTCCGATATCAGGTCCATTATTTTCCGTCCCAGAAGAACAGATGTTTATTTTGTTTACTGAAGAACTTTCAGTTCATTTCGACGTAAGATTACCTTAGGGAGGACACTGAGCAATTAAGAAGATTGAGCACGTACTTGCTATCATAACAGACAAAGTATAAGTTTAAACATAGTTTAAGGACGTTTAAGAATAACCTCGCAAAAAATTGGCCATTATTAGTAAACCAGTCAAAATATCCTCTTGCCTTTATTTCTATTTAATATAGGTAGTCAATACTTTTAGGGAAAAGTGAAAACTGCCTGTACACATTGGATTTATTCAATGAAATCCGCGGGAGTATAAGTATTTAGCGTGCCTGATATCAAATAACTCAATACACTAGTACAAAGTCTGACATGTCAATACGAGCTGTGTTCATCCTGTCTTCCAACAGAAGTACTCAAAACTGCGAGCTGAACAGATATAGTATATTCACTTAATGATATAAACAGGAGTAGATGTAGTTAGTGCGTTTGATATGAAATAATTCAAGAAATTGTGATCAGAATTGCACGTACAGTTTGAGTTACTAAAGATGAGAGAGGACAGGCGCTGGATTGATCAATGATTGATGGGCGAAATATTTTGATCAGTTTTCTGATTTTATTCCTAGTAAGTAATAAGTACTGCTGTTGTTTTCAAATTAGAAACCACGTAAGGGCAAATGCATTGCCAATAAATATATTTGCTGCAGGAATTCTCAATAACGAAATTTTTCTGCCTGGTGGACCGAATTTTGTGCAAAGCTTCAACTCCAAACCTCGCCCATGAAAAGTATGAGCGACATTTACTGGCATCTCATATGCAACATGCTGTTTTGTCATCGGCTGCAATGACAGGAAACCGCTCAAAGTAATGAAACAACTTGTTCGCACACGCGGATGCTGGCTTTACATTCTGCGTCACGTGGTGCTCGTTATGGGAGCTGTTAACGTGTAATACAACTATATACTACACGAAAGGCTGCGCATTTCTTCAAGTGCTCTGTTCATATGACATCAAACAATTCCTGCCTCGCGCTACAACACTTTTAATTTCACAGATAACAGCTGAGCCCTACGTTAGAGTAATGGCGTCTCTCATCACATTTATGGACACAACGCGGTCTTTCGGTAGCACACACCAAACTCGGTTATTCAAGAAAGAGTTGCGCATTTTCTTGTCTTATGTAAATCGGCAATTAACAGTAGGATGAAAATACGTTTTTTGTGATTAATGATTAATTTATTGCCTTTAAGCAACACAGAGCGGAAGTATGTTGTGCTGATGCCGTTCCGATGAGCTTTAATCCTAAGAGCTTTCGGAAATAATGAGCCATCAGCTAGTTATAATTGTAACTGACTCCTCCCAGTTGTAGTGTGAATGAAGAGGAAGACCTTTTTCGATTTGAGTCAGAAACAAATACAGCATATGGTCATTACGAATAAAAGCAAATGAAAGAAAGAACAGTCAAATTATACTCCTCTTCACCAAAATTCTGCAGCTGCATTTGCCCTCGGAGTCACAAGCAGCAGATAGAGGGCATATTTGAAACTCCAGTATGTACTCTATGTATTAGAGTGGTACGCACGTGGAATGCCGTTTCTGGAAGTTACATCTAGATCTTCCAACTCCAAAACGATAACAGTTGAATAAACTCACTGTTCATTTATGTTCATACCCAAGAGGGAGAGCTTGCAAAGGGAGAGGGCAAGTAAAGTTATTCTTAAGCCGAGCAACCTACAATTGCTTCCTTACTGAAATGGTCCTGAGGACAATTTTTCTGGGTCTCAAACTTGGGGCTCTTCGAACTTGCACATGGGTTTTCTGGTGAGTCTGATTTGTTCTCTCCGCGTTGGCAATTACTTCACGACAACAATCTGCTGGCGCTACGTCTGCGAGCTGGTAGAGATTTACGAGTGGCGTAGGTTTCAGGTATCTGAATAAGAAAATAAGAATACATGTTTCGTTTAGTGCCTTGTGAACTATGTTTGCGTTTGTAGACTTGTACCACAATGGCCATGAGTACTCCGCAGCGCTGTAACATGCTGCCACAGCCGTCGTCCTCAGGGTTCGTGTTCGAGAGCCTCACGTACTGCCAGTGATATTGCGAAGGACATTATTTCTGATTTCCAACTTCATTTTCGTATTCTTTCAATGCTGCTTGTACGTCAGAGTACGATCCAATGAAACGCACAGAGTTGCGTCTTAGCTGGGTTTGGACGACGTCGATTGTTAGAGTAGCAGATACACAACTCTCTTAATGCATCTGTTAGGTGGGCTTCAATATGTCGTTATTGCCAGTTCGTCAGCGTAAAGGAAACACCGTGTTTTCGCTGGACGTTGATGGTCATTGGTGTAAATGTTAAATGACATTGATGAAACAAACCTTCCTTGTAGTAAACCGTTTCTTTGACATCTCCTTCGACTACGATGACCCCGAAAGCCCATATAAAATCTATTCTGAAATAAACTTTGAATAATTTTTGTGAAACCGTAATCTTTAGTTATCTCGTAGATCTTCTGTGACGATAGCGGTGATTGACGCTGTCACAAGCAGCCGTCAGATCGATAAAAGCTACTCGTATAGTTTTCAGAGTCTGAAAGTATCTTCAAGAAAGAAAGAAAGAAAGTTGAATACGAACTTTCGTTGGGATCACCTCGGATCACACTATGCTTTAGTGAACTTGGCACAGGACTTCACTTTCTTTAGTGGCCAACATTCCGTCATTTTCTATTAGTTCGTTTTTGTGGAATACTGCGTCCAGTGGGGCAACGTGTCTTGCTTTTGGCTGTCCTTCCTAGGTGTCACTAACTTTCAGTGGAAGTGATATCTGTCGAAAATGTATGAAGGTTTGTAAAAATGGGCATTACCGTTTTGGTTTCTTCGTCTAAAAATTCAAATAACAAGTCTGCTGTGACCCTAAAGGCGTGCCCTACTCCCGCGCTTACAATCTGCGATTTTTGTTCTACTCTACTGAAAGCTTGTTTGTTAGATTTATTTTTTATGAATGCTTTTCACGAAACTGGATTTCAGAATTCTTCTTTCTTTTCTACCTCCCCTTTATTGCTACCTTAGAACATACCTGTAGCCTCCGCATCATATAAAACGCCTACTAGCAGGATTATTATACAAAGACGTACGTAATTCTGGCAAGGCCATTTGTAGATTGTTCGTGATGTTTTGTAGGTTATTTTAGTTGTTTTTTTTGTCGAAACTGCACTGAGGTGGCAAAAGGTGTGGGATGACGTTATACATATATACAGATGGAAGTTGATGGCCATTGGCATACACAAGATGTTAAAGGGCAGCGCACTCACCGAGCTGCCATTTGTTCTCAGGTGATCCATGTAAGAAGGGTGTTGTTGTTGTTGTTGTTGTGGTCTTCAGTCCTGAGACTGGTTTGATAGAGCTCTCCTTGCTACTCTATCCTGTGCAAGCTTCTTTATCTCCCAGTATCTACTGCAACCTACATCCTACTGAATCTACTTAGTGCATTCATGTCTTGGACTACCTCTACGATTTTTGCCCTCCACGCTGCCCTCCAATACTAAATTGGTGATACCTTGATGCCTCGGAATATGTCCTACCAACCGATCCCTTCTTCTAGTCAAGTTGTGCCACAAAGGTCTCTTCTCTCCAATTGTATTCAATACCTCCTCATTAGTTATGTCATCTACCCATCTAATCTTCAGCATTCTTCTGTAGCACCACATTTCGAAAGCTTCTATTCCCTTCTTGTCCATGTTTCACTTCCATATATGGCTACACTACATACAAATACTTTCAGAAACGACTTCCTGACACTTAAATCTATACTCGATGTTAACAAATTACTCTTCTTCAGAAACGCTTTCCATGCTATTGCCAGTCTACATTTTATATCCTCTTTACTTCGACCATTATCAGTTATTTTGCTCCCAAAATAGCAAAACTCCTTATTACTTTAAGTATCTCATTTCCTAATCCAATTCCCTCAGCATCACACGACTTAATTCGACTACATTCCATTATCCTCGTTTTGCTTTTGTTGATGTTCATCTTATATCCTCCGTTCAAGACGCTGTCCATTCCGTTCAGCTGCTCTTCCAGGTCCTTTGCTGTCTCTGACAGAATTACAATGTCAGCGGCGAGCCTCAAAATTTTTATTTCTTCTCCGTGGATTTTAATACCTACTTCAAATTTTTCTTTTGTTTCCTTTACTACTTGCTCAATATACAGATTGAATAACATCGGGGAGAGGCTACAACCCTGTCTCACTCCCTTCCCAACCACTGCTTCCCTTTCATGTCCCTCGACTCTTATAACTGCCATCTGGTTTCTGTACAAATTGTAAATAGCATTTCGCTCCTAGTATTTTACCCCTGCCGCCTTCAGAATTTGAAAGAGAGTATTCCAGTCAACATTGTCAAAAGCTTTCTCTAAGTCTGCAAATGCTAGAAACGTAGGTTTGCCTTTCCTTAATCTATCTTCTAAGATACGTACTAGGGTCAGCATTGCCTCTCGTGTTCCAATATTTCTACGGAATCCAAACTGATCTTCCGTGGCTTCTACCAGTTTTTCCATTCGTCTGTAAAGAATTCGCGTTAGTATTTTGCAGTAGTATTAAACTGATAGTTCGGTCAATTTTCACATCTGTCAACACGTGCTTTCTTTCGGATTGGGATTATTATATTCTTCTTGAAGTCTGACGGTATTTCGCCGATCTCATACATCTTGCTCACCAGATGGTAGAGTTTTGTCGGGACTGGCTCTCCCAAGGCTGTCAGTAGTTCTAATTGGATGTAAGAAGGTATCCGACATAATTATGGTGCACGACGGGAATTAATAGAACTGTGAATGCGGAATGGTAGTTGGAGATAGACGCATGGGACATTCCATTTCGGAAATCGTTAGGGAATTCAATATTCCGAGACACACAGTGTCAAGAGTGTGCCGAGAATATCAAATGTCAGGCGTTATGTCTCACCATGAAAAAGACAGTGGTCGATGGCCTTCACTTAACGACGGAGAGCAGCGGCGTTTACGTAGCTGTCAGTGCTAATAGACGCGTAACACTGCGTGTAAAAGCCGCAGAAATCAATGTGGAAAGTACGACGAATGTATCTGTTAGGGCAGTGACGCGAAATTTAGCGTTAACCGGCTGTCATAGCAGATATCCGACACGAGTGCCTTTGCGAACAGCGCGACATCGCCTGCAGCACTTCTCCCGGGCCATTTCGGCTGGACCCTAGACGACTGGGAAACCGTGACGTAATCAGGTAAGTCCAGATTCCAGTTGGTGAGAGCTGATGGATGGGTTCGAAAGTGGCGCAGACCCCAGGAAGCCATGGATCCAAATTTTCAACGAGGCGCGGTGCAACCTGTTGGTGGCAAAATAATGGTGAACGCTGTATTTACAAGTAACGGACTAGGTCCTCTGGTCCAACTGAACCGATCATCGACTGGAAATGGTTACGTTCAGCTACCTGGAGACCACTTGCAGACATTCATGGACTGCACGTTCCAAACGACGATGGGGCTTTTATGGATGAAAATGCGCCTTGTCACTGGGCGATAGTTGTTCACGACTGGTTTGAAGAACATTCTGGATAATTCGAGCGAATGATTTGGCCACGCAGATCGCCTGACATGAATCCCTTTGAAAATTTATGGGACTTAATCGAGAGGTCAGTTCGTGCTCAAAATCCTGCACTGACAACACTTTGGCAGTTATGAATGGCTATAAATGCAGTATGGTTCAAGACTTCTGCAGGGGACTTCCAATAGCTTGTTGAGTCCATGTCACGTCGAGTTGTTGCACTGCAATGGGCAAAAAGAGGTCCGACGCGATATTAGGAGGTATCTCATGAATTTTGGCATCTTAGTGTATTTTTCATAATGATTTCTTCTATATACTTACTTTTATGTCTATTTTATCTGGGGTATTGGTGGGGCGTCTTGTTTGCTAGTCATTATTTCTGTTTTCTCGAAGGATACCTGTAGGCCAGTTTGGTTTATGATTTCACATGGCAGGTTGATTTGGTACCTAGCGTTTTCTATGTCGTTTGACAGAATGCCGATCTCGTCGGCAAATGCTAGAGAGTCTGTCGCGATTCTTTTAAATTTTATTCTTAGTCTCAGTGTAGTTGTTGTGGTCTTCAGTCCTGAGACTGATTTGATGCAGCTGTCCACGCTACTCTATCCTGAGTAAGCTTCTTCATCACCCAGTACCTACTACAACCTACATCCTTCTGAATCTGCTTAGTGTATTCACCTCTTGGTCTCCCTCTATGATTTTTACCCACCACGCTGCCCTCCAATACTAAATTTGTCATCCCTTGATGGCTCAGAGCAGGTCCTACCAACCGATCCCTTCTTCTAGCCAAGGTGTGCCACAAACTCCTCTTCTCCCGAATCCTATTCAATACCTCCTAATTAGTTATGTGATCTGCCCATCTAATCTTCAGCATTCTTCTGTAGCATCACATTTCGAAAGCTTCTATTCTCTTCTTGTCCAAACTATTTATCGTCCATGTTTCACTTCCATACATGGCTACACTCCATGCATATACTTTCAGAAACGACTTCCTGACACTTAAATCTATACCCGATGTTAACAAATTTCTCTTCTTCAGAAACGCTTTCCTTGCCATTGCCAGTCTACATTTTATATCCTCTCTACTTCGACCGTCATCAGTTATTTTGCTCCCCAAATAGCAAAACTCCTTTACTACTTTAAGTGTCTCATTTCCTAATCTAATTCCCTCAGCAACACCTGACGTAATTCGACTACATTCCATTATCCTCGTTTTGCTTTTGTTGATGTTCATCTTCTATCCTCCTTTCAAGACACTATCCATTCCGTTCAATTGCTCTTCCAAGTCCTTTGCTGTCTCTGACAGAATTACGATGTCATCGGCGAACCTGAAAGTTTTTATTTCTTCTCCATGGATTTTAATACCTACTCCAAATTTTTCTTTTGTATCACTTACTGCTTGCTCAATATACAGATTGGATAACATCAGGGAGAGGCTACAACCCTATCTCACTCCCTTCCCAACCACTGCTTCCGTTTCATGTCCCTCGACTCTTATAACTGCCACCTGGTTTCTGTACAAATTGAAAATAGCCTTTCGCTCCTTGTATTTTATCCCTGCCACCTTCAGAATTTGAAAGAGAGTATTCCAATCAACATTGTCAAAAGCTTTCTCTAAGTCTACAAACGCTAGAAACGTAGGTTTGCCTTTTCTTAATCTAGCTTCTAAAATAAGTCGTAGGGTCAGTATTGCCTCTCGTGTCCACATATTTCTACGGAGTCCAAACTGATCTTCCGTGGCTTCTACCAGTTTTTCCATCCATCTGTAAAGAATTCGCGTTAGTATTTTGCAGCCGTTATTTATTAAACTGATTGTTCGGTAATTTTCACATCTGTCAACGCCTGCTTTCTTTCGGATTGGAATTATTATATTCTTCTTGAAGTCTGAGGGTATTTTGCCGGTCTCATACATTTTGCTCACCTGATGGTAGAGTTTTGTCGGGACTGGCTCTCCCAAGGCTGTCAGTAGTTCTAATGGAATGTTGTCTACTCCAGGGGCCTTGTCTCGACTCCGGTCTTTCATTGCTCTGTCAAACTCTTCACACAGTATCATATTTCCCATTTCATCTTCATCTACATTCTCTTCCATTTCCATAATATTGTCCTCAAGTACATCGCCCTTGTATAGACCCTCTATATACTCTTTCGACCTTTCTGCTTTCCCTTCTTTGCTTAGAACTGGGTTTCCATCTGAGCTCTTGATATTCATACAAGTCGTTCTCTTTTCCCCAAAGCTCTCTTTAATTTTCCTATAGGCAGTATCTATCTTACCTCTAGTGAGATAAGCCTCTATATCCTTCCTTTAAACATGCCTGCTTAGCCATTTTCACTTCCTGTCGATCTCGTTTTTGAGACGTTTGTATTCCTTTTGCGTGCTTCATTTACTGGATTTTTATATTTTCTCCTTTCCTCAATTAAATTCAATATTTCTTCTGTCACCCAAGGATTTTTATTAGCCCTCCTCTTTTTACCTACTAGATCCTCTGCTGCCTTCACTACTTCATCTCTCAAAACTACCCATTCTTCTTCTACTGTATTTATTTCCCCTATTCTTGTCAATTGTTCTCTTATATTCTCCCTGAAACTCTGTACAACCTCTGGTTCTTTCAGTTTATCCAGGTACCATCTCCTTAAATTCCCACCTTTTTGCAGTTTCTTCAGTTTTAATCTACAGTTCATAACCAATAGATTGTGGTCAGAGTCCACATCTGCCACTGGAAATGTCTTACAATTTAAAACCTGGTTCCTAAATCTCTGTCTTACCATTATATAATCTATCTGATACCTTTTAGTATATCCAGGGTTCTTCCATGTATATAACCTTCTTTGATGATTCTTGAACCAATATTTAGCTATGATTAAGTTGTGCTCTGCGCAAAGTTCTACCAGGCGGCTTCCTCTTTCATTTCTTTCCTCCAGTTCATATTCACCTACTACGTTTCCTTCTCTCACTTTTCTACTACCGAATTCCAGTCACCCATGACTATTAAATTTTCGTCTCTCTTCACTATCTGAATAGTTTCTTTTATTTCATCATACATTTCTTCAATTTCTTCGTCATCTGTAGAGCTATTTGGCATATAGACTTGTACTACTGTCGTAGGCGTGATCTTCATGTCTATCTTGGCCGCAACAATGCTTTCGCTGTGCTGTTTGTAGTAGCTTACCTGCATTCCTATTTTTTTTATTCATTATGAAACCTACTCCTGCATTACCCCAATTTGATTTTGTATTTATAATCCTGTATTCAGCTGACCAAAAGTCTTGTTCCTCCTGCCACCGAACTTCACTAATTCCCACTATATCCAACTTTAACCTATCCATTTCCCTTTTTAAATTTTCTAACCTACCTGCCCGATTAAGGGATCTGACATTCCACGCTCCGATCCGTATAACGCCAGTTTTCTTTCTCCTGATAACGGCGTCCTCCTGAGTAGTCCCCGCCCGGAGATCCGAATGGGGGACTATTTTACCTCCGGAATATTTTACCCAAGAGGACGACATCATCATTTATTCATACAGTAAATCTGCATGCCCTCGAGAAAAATTATGGTCGTTTTTTCCCCTTGCTTTCAGCCGCTCGCAATACCAGCGCAGCAAGGCCGTTTTGGTTAGTGTTACAAGGCCAGATCAGTGAATCATCCAGACTGTTGCCCCTGCAACTACTGAAAAGGCTGCTGCCCCTCTTCAGGAACCACACGTTTGTCTGTCCTCTCAACAGATACCCCTCCGTTGTGGTTGCACCTACGGTACGGCTATCTGTATCGCTGAGGCACGCAAGCCTCCCCACCAACGGCAGCGTCTATGGTTCATGGAGGGGGGGGGGGGGGGGCAGTCTCAGTGGGACGTAGCCTTTTTCATAGTTCTTATGATCTTCTCGAGAGCGCAACTGAAAAGCAACATTGGGTGACCATAATATTGTAATATGCTTGTTTTTACCACGAAGGAATGCGAGAGACACACTAGAAACTTCACCTTGGATTTGTCGTACGTCATTGTGGCTTTGCCAATGGCCAGCAGGTCAATTGCGAATTTGCCAAGGATGTTAAACAAGACTGAAACGCCTGGTTAATTCCGCAGCACAGAACAAGTAGTTGAGATTGTGGAAAGGAGCCAAAAATGAACGGCTGTCAGTTACACTCGAACACATATAACTTTATTTAGTTGCCCAAACATTACAGTGCAAATTTCCGAGCTTAACTATCGACTGAATATGTCACAATCTTATGGCATAAGGGCACAACCTCTTTAATTTAAAACATAACTACAATAAATTTTCAAAACGCAGAAAGCGCAAGGTTTTATCCTTAAATAATATTTCAAATGAGGCGGAAGGCCCAAACAATCTAAGACTTGACAAGTAAGGAATTTTAATTTTAAAACGGCTGAAGGTCCATGACTTAAAAACACAACTACAATAAATTTTCAAAGGCAGAAGGCCCAAAGCTTCATCCTTAAATAATTTTAAAAAAGGAGGCTGAATGCCCAAACAATCTAAGACTTAACAATGAGGAATATTACCTTTAAAATGGCTGAAGGCCCATGATTCAAAACACAGCTACAATAAATTTTTACATGGCAGAAAGCCCAAGGCTTTATCCGTAAATAATTTTTTTAAAATGAAGCTGAAGGCCCAAACAATCTAAGATTTAACAAGTAAGGAATTTAAATTTTAAGACGGCTGAAGGCCCATGATTGAAAAACACAACTACAATAGATTTTCAAAAGGCAGCAGGCCCAAAGCTTTATCCAGAAAAAAAGTTTGAAATGACGCTGACGGCCCAAACAATGCAAGACTTAACAAGTAAGGAACTTTCAATCTTAAAGCAGCTGAAGACCCATTATTTAAAACCCAACTAAAAGCATACAAATTCAAACCATCGGCTATGAGCCATTAAAATATACAATCAAACACCAAAAGAAAAGGCAGTACAGCCAGCGGTGCCCAGAAGATTCAGGGGGTCGGTCTGCGCTTGAAATATCAACGTTCGCTTAGGGGAGACAGGTAATCGGCCCAACTATATCCGATGCGCGGCAACCGAACCAAGAGATAGTCAACGGACCCACCGACAAGACGATTTGCTTTCCACCTAACCAGTACACAAGCAACTCCAAAACCGAAACGTAGAAGGCGTGGCCGCCCACAACCAAGTATGCATAAGCTATGAAAACTACACACACGAGTTGGACAGCGAGAGAAAAGGACACTGCCTAAATTTTATGTCAGCGACCAGGGCATATAACCGGGACGCTAACGGTCATAAGACAGAAAATTCTGCTGAAGCACTTGGACTTCAAATAATCAAAAACCTTCGCCAACTCGAACACTCGCTGTTGCTCACGGGAATACCCCCAACAGCCAACCATGAATACCAATGGCACAATCTGAACAGACTGACTTCGGTAATTAAATCACCACTCAACTTTGATGTCGTGGGTCGGTGAGCCATGAACCTCGTAGCGGTCGGATCTGCTCCCACACACTCAGTCACTGCGTAGAGACCGCCAGCGGGCCTGGCCCATTGCACCGCGCGGAGATTTCCTGGCTGATCCATACCAATCGACCTACTGCCGCACACTGGCTACTATAATCACCAGATTGTCTCCTATATCATTTATATAGATTAGAAGCAGCAAAGGACCTATAACAATTCTTTGGGGAACACAAGATATCACTTCTGTTTTATTCGATGGCTTCTTGTAGTTAACTACGAGCTGTGACCTTTCTGACAGGAAATCACGAATCGAGTCGCACAACTGATATTTGTAGACAAGCAATTTTATTGAAAGTCGCTTTTGAGGAACGGTGTGAAAAACCTTCTCGAAATATAGACATATGAAATCAATTTGGGATCTCCTGTCGGTAGTATTGGTATGAATAAAGGGCTAGTTGTGCTTCACAAGAAGGATATTTCCTGATTTCCTGCTGATTGTTTGTCAATATATCGCTTTCTTTCAGTAAATCGGTATGCATGCCACTATCCTACGGTAAGGGGTCAAAGTATGAACATTGCAGACATCCTTCTGCTTAGGCAAATGGGAAAAAAACGGTTGGTTCTTGCTGCATTTGGTGCGATCTGCGGTGGGCTTGATGGCACTTACGGAGGCACCATTAGTCCATTTGCAGCTCTTCAGGAAACTCTACAAAAAGAGTTCTTTTACTCCGTTTTCGCCTTCACTAGCGAACCAAAATCCAGCCGAGAATTCCAAGGTGTCTATGCACAGCAAATAGCTTAAATTTTTACGATAAAGTCCTACGATCCTCTTCTCGAATAGCGCTCAACATTTTCTTGATATGTTTATCAATTTCTAAGATACAAGGGTTTGAAGTTAGCGTACTTCTACACGTGAAATCCGGTATAAGGCAAAATCTAAATAATAAATAAACGCAGTAAATTGCTCAGATTTTAACAGAACATTCTCTAGGTATTTATCTAAAAGTGCCATTTCCCGTTTTCAAAAATCTTTACCAGTTATCGAGTAACATCACAAAAACTTATTTTTTAGTAACCAAAACAGAACGGCTGCTTCTGACACGGCTGTGCACAGTAAATGGCTGTAATTTTTACGATGTACTCTTAAGACACCTATGAAGGACATGCCGTCAGCATCTGCCGTTCTTGCCACGTACTGAAGAGCATTCAGCCTCCATTTAGCAACTATCAGATCAGTCCTGTTGTCATATCCACCAGTTCACCATGCTATAATTCACCATAATTTCAAGAGTATGAGTAGTACGAATCTCGAGAATCGTTGTTTCTTTGACGTTTCACTAGGTCGTCAATGGACACGTTAGTCGCCACAAACAGAAGCGAGACTTATTACTGAATACGACAGTATGCCACTCAATGTCCCAGTTGCCTTTCGCTCTTCACCGTCCAAATACCAGCTGTAAGTGGTGTGATGTCAGCCGTGAACGACCCTTAGGAACTCTAGCAACTCGTGATGTCACCCAGCTTCCGGTAATCTTTCCCGGACGGTTCGTGGTGTCACTGTGGCTGTTAACTCTGCCCGAATTTCAGCTGTTATTATCCTTCTAGTAGCCAGAGCCAACCAATCAATCGTACGACGCTACTTTTCCTGTCCATCTAGTCAGCACTCAATACGCAGTCATTGTACAACAGTCGACTGTCAGTGCGAAGTGAAGGTATGTCCGTTATGCAAATGCGTCGATCTTTCTTTAAGTCCGAAAGACGGCGATAAGCTCCACGTTCAACTCTTCCTGGACATGCTGTGTTGCTGTCATCACCTAACAACTTCCTGCAACTTTAGACACATCTGTTAGCCATCATTTGTGTTTATGGATTTTTTTCTGTATTGAAAATATTTTCACACAAGAATGAAATTTTAATCAATACGCGTACATCCCACAGGCATGGAAATGTTGGAGTATAAGTTTGCTAGCATGCGATCAAAATATTCATCGTGTAATACTGACAGTTTCCGTTAGTTTAGTTTATTAATTGTGACACAGAGGAAAAAAAGATATAGAATTCTCTGGATGTCCATCTTTTCAGTGGTAGTTGCGGGACACCGGCTGTTCAGTACAGAACGTCAAATCAAACACCTTTCAGCTATCTAATTTCCGAACTGTTATTTTATCGGGATACCAGTTTCGGCGATGTACTACGCTATATTCAGCTCCCTTGACCGACCTATAGGAAGATTCCAACCTCGATTCCGGTCTAAATAGGGGTCAGCATTCATAGGTTGGTATCTGTAGATTTCTATTTGATATACAGCCATCACTTCAAACATCGTCTGTCGACTCACATGCAGGCGATGTTTGAAGTGATCTCCGTACCAAGTAGAAATCTACAGATACCAGTTTTTGAATGTTGGCCTCTATTTTGACCGGAACCGCCTGAAGATGGCGTAAGATATCGCCGAAACTGGTAGCCCAATAAAGTAACAGTTTGGAAATTATAGGGCTGAAAGTTGTTTGATTTGAGATTCTGGTACAGAATTAGTTGTCGAAAGCTACTTCCAACTACTGGTTTGTACCTTGACCTTGACCCAGTCCATCTTCCCGAAAGTTCTAGATCATGGTGTAATTGATGGAATAGACTGGATGAGTGAATGAATAAATAAATTGGGCCCTGAAGGCGATGCATCGACTCTCCACTGTGTGTGTGTGTGTGTGTGTGTGCATGTGTCTGTGTGTGTTAATAATGTAAATGAAACTGGACGACCAGTTAAAAAAAATGAATAAATATTTGAATCATATGCTTTATGTCTGAATGTCTCTCGTGAGGTCATGTCCTTTACTGCACACTCAAGACCCCAATCCGTGTGTGCTTGTTTGTGACGATGCCAAGATATAAGTCACTTCATAAAGTAAAATACACTTTTCTCGCAGGATCAGAGATCGCTTAACATGTAGACATCAGAGATTTTTAAACATAAAACGTCATTAATTGAAGAATGCGTCCTGATCAGGCTATTAACTAAGATCAGTATTATTCTTATATCCTTTTTTGCTATCGTAACTTGGTGATGCAGTTTAAATACGTTTGGATACTGAGGTATAAGATAGGATACGGACATAACGATCCACAATCTTATATTGGTCGATGTAATAAAATGGAAATTTCTGGATTGGTAGCCAGATTTCGTACCGCTCTCCCTAGGTCACCCGGGCGACTAATAACTGAATAATGAATGAAGTGAGAAAACTATCCAACCAGTGTCAGGTGTAAAGGTATATTAACAATCCCTGACCATCGTTTCAACAATTGTAAAATTGTCTTCTTCAGAAGTACAGGGACACGAAGAATCACGTATTGGCGACGAAAAATTTCAGAGCAAAGAAGCTCACGTCATGTAAAGTGGTATTTGTGACCATCAGTAAAACCAAATGAAACCCATTAAGAAACATTCCCACTGGAATTGGGCTAACACCCAAACCTCCAGATGCCAGACACTCAGATCGGTACCAAACGTTATTAGCGATAGAGTATCAACCAAAACACCGATTTAGTTCGTGTTGTGTGCTGTCGTCCGATAGAACACGCGTAAAAGGCAATTAAAAGTATCACTATAGCTATGGAGCACATGAAAAGTGTATCTGTAGTGACTGTATTGTAGATCTCGCGTGGGTGAGTAGGTAGTGCGTTCGGTCCGGACTGATGACAAGTTTTGTTAACTGTTTATGCATGGAGCTGTTATATGGGAGAACATTTTATTGACATGTAAAAGGGCTTTCCGGAGTTTGTGGCAATGTTCTTTAGGCAATCTGCTTTCACTTCGCTAGTTGAACGTTGTGTACTTATTATTGATCTTATTATTTTGTTTATTATTAATTATTATTGTTACTATTACTTCCGCACGTGTGATGCAATTATTTCCTTCTTTTTGTGTTCTGACTGTGTATTTGTGAAACTACAAATGTACTTACCGGTCTGTTACTTTCAAAGAAAAGAAGCAAAAGTAGACTGCCAAGAGAGCATTGCCGTAAACTCCAAACAGTCCTTTTACATGTCATAAACACGTTGTCCCGTATAACACTTTAATATATAATACAGTAAAAAAGAACTTCTTTGCCGTTTGGGTTTGAACCCAGGACGCTTAGCATAAGGATTTAAGGTTCTACCAACTTCCCCACGGAAGCAACATGTGGACTAACTTATAGTTGTGCTTTTGATGTACTCCAAATAGTCCTGGTGGTCTTTTAATTAATGTTTACGCTCGTTCTGCTGGGCGACACCACACAATACGAACTAAATTGGAGTTTTGGTTGATACTCTATCGATATAAAACGTTTGGTACCGATCTGAGTGTCAGACATCTGGAGATTTGGCTGTAAGTGTAAAAGTCTTCACATTCTACGTACTTTAAAAGTAAAGACTTTTACGCTAAGCTCAGTCCAATCGAAAGGTTTTTAACGGATTTTATTTTCTTTTACTGATGGTCAAACATACCAATTACTTCAAATGAGCTTCTTTACTCTGAAATTTGTCGTGATCAATATGTGATTTTACCTGTCGATGTACTTCTGAAGCAGAAAGTTTGTTGAAACCATGATCAAGGTTTTTTTTTATAAGACTTCATACCTGCAGCTACTTGGCTAATTTTCTCACATCATTCATTTACATTCACCGTTGCTGAACAGCAATTATGTTCAAAATTTTAAATATTGCAACTGAATAATAAATTTAAAACAATCATCGTGACATGGATTGTCGTCACGTCAGAGAGAGTTTCGTAACGAAAGTAGTTTGGTAATATATTTTCGATAAGTAAGGTTAAGCAGATGGAAATGGATATTACACAGAATCTATGAAAGCAGTGTCTCTGAGCCACCGTCCGTTCTTACCACAGAAGCGTTACAGACAAATGCAGCGTGTTTTAGTCGGGTGCAGGAATAGGCGGTTGGCAAACGACGGAAGGAATGCGACTACCGTGGCAGTTTGTAACCAGCTGATGTCTGACTAGTACCGCACTGATCACACGCGCCAAGGTAGAGCAGAGCCGTGGACCAGTCTCGGATACCGCTGCCGGGGACTGCGGCGATCAGCTTGACCTCCTGGGTCGCCATATCGAGCGGTGGGGACCCAGCTCCCGAGGGGCGCACTGCTGGCGCGAAAGCGGCAGCATGTGCTGCAGTATAGGAGCAAACTGTACTGTGTTACCGAAGTGGCAATGGAATCACAGTGTGCACTGGACCACCTTCCGACCTTGACCAATGGCGTCATCGCAAACATCGTAAAGCAATGCGAACGTGATTTCAAAATGGCGGCCATAATGTCGTAGTCACTCTTTACCAGGACGCCTAACTGTGTATGCATCAATTACGGAATCGTAGAAATCGTTAATAATTGATATTGAGCTTAACGGAAGAAACGTGGAAAATTGTGATTTTGGGCGAGGACAAACTAAAATCCGAAATAACAATCACAAAATTACGGAAATACTAAAATATGTACACCAACACAACGAGAAAATCACAAATAACTGTTGGTACCAAAATCACAAAGTTAGCGACAACCAGTGGAAACTGGATCGAAAACATCAATTTAGCTGTATTGATCAAGTGAAAAACCCGATTGTAATACAGAAAACCAAACACCGACACCAATACGGATAGACCAAAATCACGGCATTTAACAGCACGCGTTATCTAAACCATCAGTTGACCTATATATCTCGACTGAAAATCTTATGCAGGAAACAAAATAAACTTGATATCGCTTAAACGTGTGGTAATACACGCTAAGGCGAACTTGCAGATGATGATTTAACTTCATTCTATCGCTTTGAATAATGTTATCCGATACTTACAATGGTTAATGTTGCTTTCCTTTTACTTAACGTTTAAGAATTCAGTCTTCTTTTACTGTCAAACTTCTGCAGACTTACGTATTTCGTAACTGTTCAAGTATTAGCTTTTCTTTGTTTAGTTATGTTAATATTATCACTCACTCTATCAGCTTCATTACTTTCCAAGTTGGCTCTCATGTGAGAAAAAATAAGTGTCGAAAGGAAGACGTATTTATAAGAAATTACAAGTTGAAACTTCCTGGCAGATTAAAACTGTGTGCCCGACCGTGCCTCGAACTCGGGACCTTTGCCTTTCGCGGGCAAGTGCTCTACCATCTTTTTTTTATTATCAGATTGACTTGGTATATTTCACGAGAATTCAGACAACCATAGTCAAATCATCATTTAATATTAGCTGCAAAAAGAAAATCAACAAATTAGTTGAAACACAAATAAAACATTTCTTCTGAAGGGGAAGACCAACCCGTTATCCCACCCGTATGAATTTTGGGTGTATATATATACATGCAAAAGAGAAAGAGAAAAAAAAATTACGAAAAAATACAACAAGGGAGGGGACTCAAGCTCAGGGAAGAAACAGGAATCACAGGGGAACTTAACCAACACCTTGACGGTTAAACACAAGAAAAAGCATATTCACAAAAAGCGTTCGGTATTGTGGTAACCGCTGCCATTTCCAATGCGCAGTTGACAAATAATGATGAAAAACGCGGGGATCTGCGTCATTACCGCCTTCAATGACGTAGTGGACATAGTAACCCAAGAGCCAGACAATCGTGTTCGTTTTCGTCTGAGGAAAATAAGAGATGTCCGGATGTAAGAAGATGTCGTCTGGGAATGCGGTTTCAGGCCCTCTAGTAAGAAAAGCTAATTGACGGCGGACCCAGAGCCAATGATCCCGTCCGCAAGCAACTAGCCTGTGAAGTAAGGTGTCAGTTTGATGACATTCCTCACACTGATCAGTCGGACGAAGGCCAATACGAAAAAGACGATCACCAGTAGGTATCAGACGGTAAATGACCTTATACCACGTTGAAACAATCTCCATCGGCAAAATGGGAAGACTAAGATGAGACCAGACCGTTTTCCATGACGTTGACGGGGAAGCAAGTTCAACAGAAGAAGGGAAACATGCTGTACCCCCACGGATTTGTAGCATGTTGGTAGTAATATGCGTCATAGAAAGTATATCATCACCCAGAATACCGACAAGTACAAAGTATTCACGAATGTGCCGCAATTTAGGATTAATCCGTCCAGCATCAACAGGAGGGGTCAGACTGGCCGGCCGGAGGCGGGAAAGTAAACGAGAGGTGACTGAATGCGGAGCCCGCGTGCAGGTTAAAACATTGCGGCGGGCAAATAAGATGGACGTCTTCACTTTGATATCTGAAAGACCCAATCCTCCAAGCTTCCGAGGCCTGGCCACAACTTCATACCGGACACGGAAGACATGGCGGCGCCACAGAAATCGACTAGACAGCTGTTTCAGCCGGCGGGCCATCATCGCGGGAAGCGGGAAGACCTGCGCAACGTAGTATATTTTACTGAAAATATAGGTCTCTAAAATCCGTGCCTTGTGAAGGAGGCTAAGGGAACGGCGGTCATGTTCAAGGATCGCCCCGTGAACACGATTCGTAACCTCACGCCAATTTAGTGCCTCCATTTTGATCGGATTACGATCCACTATGATCCCCAAGGTCTTATGGCGATCGACAACCGTCGCCCAAGGAATGACGACATGATCAAAGCCTCTCAACGGCAGGAACGTGCATTTGCGATCATTAATGCGGGCACCAGCAAGACCACAAAATGAATCCAAGGTGTCCTTAAGCCGCGGTATGTCCTCGGCATGTCGTACTAAAACCATGACGTCATCGGCGTATGCACGGACTGCAAAAATTTCCCCCAATATATTCCAGCCACGTAATTGCATGGTGAGATGGCGAAGTAAGGGCTCTAAGGATAGAACAAAAAGTGACATGGATAAGGGGCTTCCCTGGGGTAACCCCCGTCTGATCGATATCCGGGGGGTAGGGTGACCGTTCACAACCACCGAGACACTGATACCGGTAAAAAGATTAGTTAAGACTTGTCGAGCATCATTATTAAAGCCGACAGCGGTGAGCACTCTCGATAAAAAATCATGGCTGACGCGATCGAACGCTTTTTGGAAATCAAGAAAAAACAAAGCCCCTGGGATATTAGCGGCAGCCGCCACCGAGATTACATCGCGACATTCGAGAACGGAAGTCAGTATCGTGCGTCCAGGCACACAGCTTTGGTGGGCGGCAATAATGGTATCGAGCAGCTTAGAGAGACGGATATTAATTGCTCGAGCGACAAGTTTATAATCAAAGTTAAGGAGAGTAATAGGACGGAGGGAATCAATTGCAGGTCGACCTGTGGATTTCGGCAGGAGGACCATTCTGCCTTCCTGAAAAGGAGCAGGAAGTGAGACTCCCCGCATCACTTCATTTACCATTGACGTTAAGGTGTCACCAATGAGCGGCCAAAATTGAACATAGAACTCCTTAGGAATACCATCTAATCCAGGCGACTTGCGGGACTGCGATCCTACAACAACATCATATATGTCATCCTTCTGAAAGGGACGCAGAAAGGCGTCGTTTAATTGAGGAGTGACGACGCGAGGCAGCAAGGAGGTAAAGTCGTCAAGAGAGGTTTCCGCCGGGACATGAGTATCGTACAGATCAGTAAAATAGGTGTAAACGAAGTCAGAAATGTCACGGTGAGAGGTGAACACGCGGCCGTCAGCGGTTGTGAGGGAGGCAAGGCACCCACGTTTCCGGCGCGACCGTAAACGGACTAGATGGTAGAGTGACGTCAGTTCCTCTTGCAGAAGGGAACGTGGTTGAGACCTCGTCCGCAGGCCCTCCATTTGAATGCGTTTGAGCTGCAGCAATTTGGCTTTGATGCGCTGTATATCAGTAACCCGTAGGGGAGCATGCGTAGCACTATCGTACAGTTGACGTAAGACAGAATAGTAAAATTCTTGCGTTCGTCGATCTTCTGCCACCTTCGCAGCCCCAAAACGCATGAGAGCCCTACGGATGTGTGGTTTTGCATACAGTGTCCACCATGCCACGGTAGACGGGTACCGGTCCATAGTACGAGAACAACGAGTCCAAATGTCCTCCAGGACGATACCAAGGGAGGTATCTTGCAAATACGCGATATTGAGCATCCAAGGAGGACGAAACAATTTTACCGGTTGTCGCTCGTAATTAAACGTAACGGCTACAGCGCAATGATCAGTAAAACAGGCTGGTATCACATCAACAGCCAGAAGTTGCCCACACAAGGAATCGGAAAGGTAAAAGCGATCGAGGCGACTGCTAGACGTGGGAGTAAAGTAGGTATGTCGCACAAGTGTAGGATAGCGAGAAACCCACACGTCACGCAGGTGCAAGGAGCGCACGAGGTCGTCGAGTTCTTTACTGAAATTAAAATGAGGAGACTGATCTACCGGCCGTAGAACACAATTGAAGTCCCCACCTAAAATTATCTTTGTCGGGGATTTACGAAGCAGGTAAATGACTTCTTCTTTATAGAAACTCGAACGTGCGGTAGTACAACCCGAACCAGAAGGGGCATAAAGAAGGAGTAAACTGAGATCATAAAACGTGCACCCGATCCCCCTTCCACTGTCGAGTACTTCGAAATTCATCAACGGAATGCCTTCTCTATAAAACAAGGCAGTGCCCGTAGAAAGTTCGGAAGCGACATTAAAAAACGTCGAGAACCCAGGAATGGAAAACTGGTCGAATAGGACTTCCTGTAAAAAAACAACATCTGCCCCAGACTGATAGATAAACTGTCGCAAAGCAGCGAGCCGAAGCTCAGAACATATTCTGTTAATATTCAGAGTAAGAAATGTATATGCTTGCATGGAACTTCAACCCAGAAAGAAGAACAAAGATCGGTAGAGAGCCGTCAGCTGACGGAGCAACATACAAGTAATCATACCAGAAACAAGCGCTGAACCACAGAGAGAAAAACTACGAAACAGAACCCTCATCTTCCCACTGCTTTTTCTTCGGCCGTGACGCGGCTCTCTGTGGCTGTTTACGGATTCGACTGCTGCTCCGCGGTGCCGACGCTGCAGCGTTCGGCTGCGTGGGAGCATCATGTAGACATTCCGTGTCAGATTGCGGGAGAGAGGCCTCTACATCCCACTCGTCCGCAGACATGGGTTCACGGTGGGACAGTTGGTGAATAACAACGGGATCCACTGGCTCTGGAGAATCAATCAGTTGTTTGATGGGAGGAGGCTGTGACCCAGAGGGGGCGACAGAAATTCCAGAAGGCGGATGCGAAACAGAGTCAATAGGAGAAGTGTCAGAGAGAACCGGAGAAGACACGTGGCAACCAGAAGCAGGTTCCGTCACGGGCGTCTCCGAAAAGGCTGCCGCGGCAGCAGGAACAACGTCAGATAAGGTGTCAGGGAGCTTCTGCAAAGGCGCGATAGCACCTGTGGCATCCTCATCCACGATTTCCGACTGAGAAAGAGAGTCCTTTACCGGAGGCCCATCGGAAGGGCGAGCCAATAAGGAAGATTCATCAGCCGCATCATCCTGTGTTCGCCGACGCTTGTTGTGAGAAATCAGCGCGGGCACATCGGAATTAAGGGCAGCAACATTCCTACTCAAGGACAACGGGGGAAAATCACGGCCGTTGTCGGGCAACGGATCACTGCGTCCCTCAGTAACAGTGAGCGATTCAGTCCGAGCTCCTTGCGGGAGAAGATCAGCTAAAGTCAATTTTTTACGCTGTTCGTATGTAGGTTTTAATACCACCACACGCCGCGGACAATTAGTACGGAAATGACCAGTTTCATTACAATAATAACATGTTCCTTCCTGGCCACTGTACGTGATACGGACCCTATAACCACATACCTGTAGGTGAGAAGGAATAGGTTTCTTGACCACCATTTCCACCGACCGAATACCACTATATACCTGTAAGCGGTGCTGAGCAGACCAGCGTTCCTTTCGAATATGGCGTACGTCCCCATAAGGAAGCAAAACGGACTTCAGAAAACAGTCGCCAACCTCGGGCGGAAGGTTAAATACCCGAACATTCGTATATATCACTTCTGCATTTGCCAAGAGAACCATACTAGTGGAACCATCACGGTGCGTAAAGGGTACCTGAGAACCATGACGAGAAAGTAGCCTATCAACCTGGAGCGGGTCAAGAAACTTAACAAAAAACACATATAATTCGCTGTCGAAATATGCGGTATGCACCTGATCAGTAGTGACCTTAACTGTATCGACTAACCAGTCATGTATCTCCAAAGAGCCGGGCTGGACGTGACGCGTGGATTTGTCAAAGGTAAAACTGACTGTACCTGTACGCGGAACTTTCGTGGGAACCATGGTGGACATCACGGCGAGAGACGACGCCGCGACAGGAAGGGCCGCACGAACACCAAACACCAGCCGACAACCAGCGATGCGACGCGCACGGAGACCAACACGGCACTAAACTGACAGGAGGAAAACACGCTGCGCTACGGTAGAGGCGGAACTAAGAGCACAACCTAGTCGCCCGACGCGCGAAGCGAGAATATCTGAGCTACCGAAGAACGACTCACGCCCGGTACTCACAGCTTTACTTCTGCCAGTATCCGTTCCTACCTTCCAAACTTTACAGAAGCTCTCCTGCGAACCTTGCAGAACTAGCACTCCTGAAAGAAAGGAAGTTTCATATCAGCGCACACTCCGCTGCAGAGTGAAAATCTCATTCTGTAAATTACAAGTTAATGTAAACTGTAATGACAGAGCTCGTTACTAGCACCACCACAGAAAATGCTTAAGGTCTGATTTGTTACTAGCATTAACTCCTTAGCTTCTGTTCAAATAGTTGTGCAGCCACACGATCACACTTCAAAACGCTCTGGAAAAATAAACTGCCACAGTCGCAGCATTTGCTGAGGCCCCTAACACCCCCAGGCAAGCAAAATCACCAACGCTCTGCACACGTAAGACATCACTCACCACGAAAGAACTACCTTAGGGCACAAAACTAACGGGCCCTATCGAAGGTTCTAGTTTACACGTAAAGCCGATCATTGAGCAGATGGTTCTGTGATTCAGGTACCAGACTCGTACTCGGAAATACCGCCCCAACTGCACTTAACAGAAACGGAAGATTAGGCTTAAGCGTTCCGTCGACGACGAAGTCATTAGTGACGGAGCGCGAGCTCTTATTGGGGAAGGAAGAGGAAGGAAATTGGGGGGTGAGCGTTCAGAGGAAATAACCAGTTGCTCCTCCATGAGCCCTCAAAACTGCAGCAATGTTGAGACATGGACTCTACGAGGTGTTGTAATCGTTCAGGAGTGATACTGATTCAAGCATCTAGTAGTACTACACACAACTGTTCTTGTGTGCTTGGTGCTTGCTTCATCGAACGTACATGGTCATCGACATCATTCCATACTTTGAGCAAGCTATTGCCGTGAATTTACTGGAGAGTTCATCTAGCCACTTGCGTGCAAATAAAGAGCGGTGACATGTCGCATTGTTCTGCGGAATCAAGGCATGCCCATCAGGGTGTTCTAATATCAGAGACGGAAGCAGATGATTTTCCAGAATGTCCGCAAAACGTGCACATGTAGCAGACGGACATTGAGGTCTTATTGCGATCATGTGAACACAGCCCAGATTCTAAATGAACACTTGCTGCCTGGATACGAGTTGCATTCAAGTTCCGATGGCTATTCAGAAAGTAGGGATCGTTTTGGCATTATAAAAAATTAAGTACAAGAAATACATTTTATTATATACACCTGAAAGAGCGACTGACCTACTACTTTTCCACTTAGTCACCAAATACATTGAGGCAGTTATCATAGCGGTGGACAAGCTTTGAAAGACCTTCGTCGTAAAATTCTGACGCCTGAGACTTCAGCCAGTGTTGTCACGCCCGCCTGGAGTTCCGCGTCGTCATCAAAGCGCGGCGTTGCAAGCCAGTTCTTCATCTTGGGAAACAAGTGGAAGTCGCTTGGTGCAAAATCGGGGCTGTAGGTTGGATGAGGGAAAATTTCCCGTTTGAATGAATTAAGGAGTTCTTTCGTGCAGTTTGCCATGTGAGGTTGGGCACTGTCGTGCAAAAACAAAATTTTGGATGCCAAGTTTCCTCAGCATTTGTTTTGAACTGCTCTTCTAAGGCTGTGCAAAGTTCGACAATACCAGGCAGAATATATGGTTGCTCCACGTTCGAGAAAATCAATAAGAAGCAGAACCTGTCTATCCCAAAACATTGTCGCCATCAACTTCCTTGCTGACAAGGTTTGCAAGCATTTTCTTGGTTTCTGGGGTGACCTTGTGTGCCCCCACTGGAATGTAATTGTGTCTCCCAATTGATGTTTTTCACCCAAGTCTCGTCACCGGTTACGATTCGATCCAGTAATGAATCACCATGTTTGTGGTAGGCCTCCAGAAATGTCAATGTTGCCTCTATTCGCTGTTCTTTATGGTGCTCTGTAAGCATTTTGGGCACCCATCGTGCACAAAATTTGTGTTTACCTAGCTTTTGAGTGACAGTTTCAAACAAAAAAGTCCGTGAAACTTGTGGAAAAGAAAGTGAACGCCCCGTTATTGTGAAGCGACGGTTTCCAGGAGTCGTTTCATCAACTATAGCGACAAGATCGCCGGTCACAATGCTCGGGCGACCACTCTTCTCCCCATCATGAACGTTGGTTCTGCCATTTTTAAACCGAGTGCATTATTTCCGGACGGAAAATTCACTCATTACATTGTTTCCGTACACTTCGCACAGTTCACGATAAATTTCAATAGGCTTCAGGTATCACAGACCGCACCTCTCAGCTGATGGGATTTTCGAGTGCAGCGCACGTTTCAAATTCGAATATTGAAAAAACCAGGGGCCCAGAGACGTTCCCACTGTCACAGATGGATGCCGACTGAGCTGCCGAGCACGCACTTACCAAAATATACGCGATCGGCGCGCGCCTTGCGGCGTCAGACGCAAACGTTCCCTAATATCGGAACAGCCCTCGTATAACGGCTCCTAGTTTTTTTTTTCTTCACAAACTAATCACACGAAAATTGTGAAACTTCTGTTACATCTCAACGTAATCTCCTTGCAGACGTACACATTTTTCACAAAGTCGATATCATGGTTCCATGACAGCTGCGAACGCTTCTTAAGGAGTCTGCTTTGACACATGAATGCAAACAGCCAAAATTCTCTAAGAGCCACATCATGTGAGCAGGGAGCATCATAAATCACTTAACTTACTTGTTATTTGGTTTCATTGCACTAATTTTGTACAGGCACTACGAACACCATGACCACAGCAATATGCTACATGCATTTTATTTTTGACACACACAAATAATGAGATAATTACAACCTTCTGAATAACCGCTCTAGATGCCTGGAACCGGTAAAGGAAATAAACTTTATTTTGTGCTGCTGGTTGCAGATTATTTCTATAAATACAAATAAACTTTATGAAGATGGGTAAATTATTAAATGTTTCAAAGTTGTTGTCACGAAGCAACTGCAGCGTCGATTTCGCCCGATGCGCTGGTACATTGCCTCGGTGAAAGAGCACACGTGCAGCCTTTTCCGGCCGTTTTTCACGCAGCGCTGAAAGAAGTTTGTTCTTCAAAACATCTTGGTAGGACGCACCTGTTCCAGAACATGGCTACCATCATTCTTCCGTCATTGGCGCATAGCCGAAATTTTTTTTTGGTGGCGGTGAATGTATGTGCGACTACTGAGCTGAATGGTGCTTCGTTTCAGGATTGACAAACGATATCCATATCCCGTACAAAGTCACAATGGACGAATGACAATGCCTTCGTCACGTGACAACACTGGTACACATCACGAGCAAGGCCTTGTGGTCGTCCGTCAGCATTTGTGGCACCCATCTGGAGCACACTTTGGCAGTTTCAGTTCTTCATGCAGAATTGTATGCATAGGTGTTACGGAAATGCTAACTTTAGAGGCTATGTGTTCCATACATATTCCTCGATCCTCCAAAACAACTTTGTCCACTCGCTCGATCATGTTGTCAGACTGGCTGATGCGAGGCCGAGATTTTCTTGCTTTGTTATCACACGACGTTCAGCCATCTTTGAACTGTAGCGCCCACGAACGCACATTAGACACATCCATGATACGATCACCGCGTGTCTCATTCAACTGGCGATCAGTTTCAATTGGTGTTACACCATGCAACTGGAGAAACAGAATGTAATGAAAACGTCGCCATTTTAAGTGTCAAAAATAGTCCTCAATCTCGCCGTCACCACAAGATTTCTGTGTGCTGTACAACGCTGCCATCTCTGTCACGCACTCAAAACGGATGCATGCGTATTTTTCTTTTCTAAAGAACCCTCGTGTTGCTATCTGTTTCCAGCCCTCAGAAAAAAATTGGAACAGTGGCAACGTGTAAATTGGACCGGTGAATCCAGATTTTAGTTGTGAAGGTCTGTGATGTATATCCCATGAAGCTATGCATCCTGTGTCCGCAAAGTTCTACGAGGTCCATTCAAGTTAGACACTCCATGGTCTATCGACGACGTTCGGAGCCAAGACAGTCGGCGGTCCCCGTGTTGAGACATTAGCGAAGTGAGGCTGATCGGTCGTTGACTGCTGAAGCGTATGCGGTGCAAATGTTACCGTACAGTGCTGGTGGAAATGAATGACTTGCACCCTCCCCCCCCCCCCCCCTCACACATTCAAATCGGCTTCGATCTGATTCAATACATACCACTTATCGTCCCGCGTGGCTTTCTAGAAACAATATGACGTCCAGTGCTGGTGGAAATGAATGACTTACACCCTTCCCCCCCCCCCCCCCCCTCACACATTCAAATCGGCTTCGATCTGATTCAATACATACCACTTATCGTCCCGTGTGGCCTTTCTAGAAACAAGATGACGTCCGTCTGTGAGCATAACTTCAGATTTGTCGAGCTTCTTTCAGACTCGGCTATCCAGAATGCCGACGTCATGTCCGTGAACCTATGTTTCATCCCCTGTTATGGCACGTTTCAGTAGTTCTGTATCATTGATGACTTCATCTAGTGACTTCTGAGCAAATTGCATTCACCGCTGTTAAAGATAAATTTTACTGCCAGACGTCTCATGCACCAAAAAATTCGAAAAAAATTTCACAACATGAGCCCACTGATATTCCTATATAATCAGCAATTACTCTGTGATCCGGCTATGGTTTGTAATTATTTCCCCTTTCTCACGATTTTATCCATTGATAGGCTGAGGGATCCGGGTCACTCATCATCTCTAACGTCTTCACAGCCTTCGTCGAAACGCTTGTAACATTCGTAAACCCTTGTTTTGCTCATAGGAGACGCATAAAAACCATTTTTTAACAATCCATAACTTTGCTGCATTTTATTCTGTTCTTACAACAAAATTTAATATCAATTTTCTGGTCCATTCATACACAAAATAAATAATCTGTGATATTATGAAAATATGTGTAGCCTCTCCTCTGCATTTGACAGTGTAATTCCCATTGCGCTCTTAATGTTACCACCCTAGCTTTCAGTTTCAGCGAAGGTTGTTTTGACTTTTCTATTGGCCGAGTACGTCCTTGCGACAATCATTTCTTTTTCGTTTTCTTTACATTTTTCATGCAGCCATTTTGCCCAAGCTTCACTGCACTTTCAATTTATTTCATGCCTAAGTGTCTTGTACTTCTGTATTCCTGAATTTTCCTGAAAATTTTTGTACTTCCTTCTTTTATCGATCAACTACATTGGTTGCTCAGAAAGTAAGGAAAGATCGGTCGCGAAATGGAAGCCACAGTGAAAATCAAAACTGTTTTCTTTGCACATTTAGCTACACTTTCCATGTACTTCTGTACATAGTCGCCGCTCCGACTTAGACATTAGTCGGAGCGTTATACCAAATTTCCAACACCATCGTCATAGAAGGCAGCCGCTTGTGCTTTCTGATAATTTTGTACGCTGGTCTATAGCACGTAGCCTGCACCCAAATGTTGTCTTCGTATCCAGCGTTTCATTTGAACAGAGATGATAAACAGGACGAGCCAATTAGGACTGTGTTGTGGGTGATCGAAAACCCCCAATCGAAAAGGCTGCACGAGCGTCTTCACTGCCCCTGCAGAGTGTGGCTGAGAGTTGCCATGAAGAAGAAAGTGCGTGGCAGTTGTGTTAGGTGGGCTGCATTCATTAAGGCGAAGCCACTCAACGGGCCCTCCTACTTGGCGGGAGACATTGTTGTTCTAGGCACCTTTACTCGCTCACAGTACGCTCACCACTGAAAGAGCGTCTTGATGCGATCGACGGGCATACTAAAGACACTGCCCAAAACGTCTGCGTAAAGCCTCGTTGGATTTTCACAGTGGTTTCCATTTTGCGACCGGTCGTTACTCACTTTCCGAACAGCCCTCGTAAATATCTGATATGTCTAACAATGTACATATATTTTCAAACTTTTCATTTTGAATCATCAGTCTTCAGGCTGGTTTGATCTCAAAGTAGCACTTGCAACCTACATCTTCAATTATTTGTTGGCTGTATTCCAATCTCTGAGCCGGCCCTGGTGGCCGAGCACTTCTAGGCGCTACAGTCTGGAACCGCGCGACCGCTATGGTAGTAGGTTCGAATCCTGCCTCAGGCATGGATGTGTGTGATGTCCTTAGGTTAGTTAAGTTTAAGTAGTTCTATAGTTCTAGGGGACTGATGACCACAGTAGTTAAGTCCCATAGTGCTCAGAGCCATTTTTGAACCAATCTCTGTTTTCCTCTACCGTTCTTACTCTCTACAGTTCCGTCTAGCATCATGGCAGCTATTACCTGATATGTTAACACATTTTCTGCCATCCTGTCCCTTCTTCCATATGTTCCTTTCCTCTCTGATTCTCCTGAGAATTTTCTCATTCCTTTCCTTATCAGTCCGCCTAATCTGCAACATTCTTCTGTAGCACCACATCTCAAACGCTTCGATTCTCTTCTATTCCTGTTTTCCCACAGTCCATGTTTCACTACTGTTCAATGCTTCTTCTCTTGGCCAGGAATGCCGTTTTTGCCAGTGCTAGTCTGTGGCTAGTGAAAGAGCCTGCTAGAATTTTGCACAGAGCACAACTTAATCATAGCTAACACTTGGTTTAACAATCGTGAAAGAAGGTTGTATACATGGAAGAACCCTAGAGATACTAAAAGGTATGAGACAGATTATATAATGGTAAGACAGAGATTTAGGAACCAGGTGTTAAATTGTAAGACATTTCCAGGGTCAGATGTGGACTCTGACCACAATCTATTGGTTATGACCTGTAGATTAAAACTGAAGAAACTCCGAAAAGGTGGGAACTTAAGGAGATGGGACCTGGATAAACTGAAAGAACCAGAGGTTGTACAGTGTTTCAAGGAGAGCATAAGGGAACAATTGACAGGAATGGGGGAAAGAACTACAGTAGAAGAAGACTGGGTAGCTTTGAGGGATGAAGTAGTGAAGGCAGCAGAGGATCAAGTAGGTAAAAAAACGAGGGCTAGTAGAAATCCTTGGGTAACAGAAGAAATATTGAATTTAATTGATGAAAGGAGAAAATATAAAAATGTAGTAAATGAAGCAGGCAAAAAGGAATAAAAACGTCTCTAAAATGAGATCGACAGGAAGTGCAAAATGTCTAAGCAGGGATGGCTAGGGGACAAATGTAAGGATGTAGAGGCTTATCTCACTAGGGGTAAGATAGATACTGCCTACAGGAAAATTAAAGAGACCGTTGGAGATAAGAGAACCACTTGCATGAATATCAAGAGCTCAGATGGGAACCCAGTTCTAAGCAAAGAAGGGAAATCAGAAAGGTGGAAAGAGTATATACAGGGTCTATACAAGGGCGATGTACTTGAGGACAATATTATGGAAATGGAACAGGATGTAGATGAAGATGAAATGGGAGATACGATACAGCGTGAAGAGTTTGACAGAGCAATGAAAGACCTGAGTGGAAACAAGGCCCCTGGAGTAGACAACATTCCATTAGAAGTACTGACAGCATTGGGAGAGCCAGTCCTGACAAGACTCTACCATCTGGTGAGCAAGATGTATGAAACAGGCGAAATACCCTCAGACTTCAAGAAGAATATAATAATTCCAATCCCAAAGAAAGCAGGTGTTGGCAGATGTGAAAATTACCGAACCATCAGTTTAATAAGCCACAGCTGCAAAATACTAACACGAATTCTTTACAGACGAATGGAAAAACTAGTAGAAGACGATCTTGGGGAAGATCAGTTTGGATTCCGTAGAAATACTGGAACACGTGAGGCAATACTAACCTTCCGACTTAACTTAGAAGAGAGACCAAGGTAAGGCAAATCTACGTTTCTAGCATTTGTAGACTTAGAGAAAGCTTTTGACAATGTTGACTGGAATACTCTCTTTCAAATTATGAAGGTGGCAGGGGTAAAATACAGGGAGCGTAAGGTTATTTACAATTTGTACAGAAACCAGATGGCAGTTGTAAGAGTCGAGGGACATGAAAGGGAAGCAGTTGTTGGGAAGGGAGTAAGACAGGTTTATAGCCTTTCCCCGATGTTATTCAATCTGTATATTGAGCAAGCAGTAAAGGAAGCAAAAGAAAAATTCGGAGTAGGTATTAAAATTCATGGAGAAGAAATAAAAACTTTGAGGTTCGCCGATGACATTGTAATTCTGTCAGAGACAGCAAAGGACTTGGAAGAGCAGTTGAATGGAATGGATAGCTTCTTGAAAGGAGGATAGAAGATGAACATCAACAAAAGCAAAACGAGGATAATTGATTTTAGTCGAATTAAGTTGGGTAATGCTGAGGGAATTAGATTTGGAAATGAGACACTTAAAGTAGTAAAGGAGTTTTGCTATTTGGGGAGCAATATAACTGATGATGGACGAAGTAGGGAGGATATAAGATGTAGACTGGCAATGGCAAGGAAAGCGTTTCTGAAGAAGAGAAATCTGTTAACTTCGAGTATAGGATTAAGTGTCAGGAAGTCATTTCTGAAAGTATTTGTATGGAGTGTAGCCATGTATGGAAGTGAAACATGGACGATAAATAGTTTGGACAAGAAGAGAATAGAAGCTTTCGAAATGTGGTGCTACAGAAGAATGCTGAAGATTAGATGGGTAGATCACATAACTAATGAGGAAGTATTGAACAGGATTGGGGAGAAGAGGATTTTGTGGCACAACTTGACCAGAAGAAGGTGTCGGTTGGTAGGACATGTTCTGAGGCATCAAAGAATGACCAATTTAGCATGGGAGGGCAGCGTGGAGGGTAAAAATCGTAGAGGGAGATCAAGATATGAATACACTAAGAATATTCAGAAGGATGTAGGTTGCAGTAGGTACTGGGAGATGAAGAAGCTTGCAGAGGATAGAGTAGCATGGAGAGCTGCATCAAACGTGTCTCCGGACTGAAGACCACAACAACAAGAACAGTCTGCTTTTTAGGTCCTCGTTGCTCCATCCGCCATGGGTTATTTTGCCGCCTAAGTAGCAGAGTTTCTAAGCTTTATCTACTTCCAGATCACCTATTCTTATGTTAAGTTTCTCACTGTTCTCTTTCTTCGATTTATTCGCAGTCCATACTCTATAGTCATTAGACTGTTCATTCCAGGTCTCGTAACTGTACTTCACTGCCACTAAGAATAGCAACGTGATCAGCGGATCTTATCATTGATATCCTTTCACCTGTCATCGCTTCTTCCAAGTATAAGTTGAACAGCAGGGGCGAAAGACTTCATCACTGAGCTACACCCTTTCTAATCCGAGCATGTCATTCTTAGGCTTCCATTGTTATTGTTTCCTCTTGGCTCTTCTACATATTGCATATTACCCGCCTTTCCCTATAGCTTACCCCTATTGTTCTAAGAATTTCGAACATATTGCATCATTTTACGTTGTCGAACGCTTTTTCCTGGTTGACAAATTCTTTGAAAGTGTTTTGATTTTTTTTAGTCTTCCTTCCATTATCAACCACAACGCCAGAATTGCCTCTCTGGTGCCTATATTTTTCCTGAAGTCAAACTGATTATCATCTAAAACATCCTCAGTTTTCTTTTCCATCCTTCTGTATATGTTTTTGTCCGCAACTTAGATGTATGAGCTGTTAAGCTGATTGTGCGATACTTCTCTAGCTTGTCGGCTCTTGAATCTTCAGAATTGTATGGATAACGTCATTCCCAAAGTCAGATGGTATGTCGCCAGTCTTAAAGATTCTGCACACAATGAGAATAGTCGTTGCGTTGCCGCTTCCCCAAATGATTTAAGAAATACTGGTAGAATGTTATCCATCGCTTCTGCCTTATTCGATCTTAAGTCTTCCAAAGCTCTTTTAAATTCTGAGTCTAATACTGTATCCGTTGTCTCTTCTATATCGATTCCTGATATTTCTTGTGTCACATCAGACAAGTCTTCCATCTCACAGAGGCCTGCAATGTATTCTTTCCACCTATCGGCTCTCTCCTCTGCATTTGACTGTGGAATTCTCATTGCACTCTTAATGTTATCACCCTTGCGTTCAGTTTCACCGAAGGTTGGTTTGAATTTTCTATAGACCGAGTACGTCCTTGCGACAATCACATCTTTTTCGATTTCTTGACATTTTTCATGCACCCATTTCGCCCAAGGTTCACTGCACTTTCCATTTATTTCATGCCTAAGTGTTTTGTACTTCTGTATTCCTGAATTTTCCTGAACATTTTTGTACTTCCTTCTTTCATCGATCAACTGAAGTATTTCTTATGTTGCCCATGGTTTCTTCGCAGTTACCTTCTTTGTACCTATCTCTCTTTTTCCAACTTCCGTGATTGCTCTTTTCAGAGATGCCCATTCCTCTTTAACCAAACTGCCTACTGGGCCATCCACTATCGCAATATCTATAGCCTCAGAGAACTTCAAGCGTAGCTCTTCATTCCTTAGCACTTCCGTATCCCACTTCTCTAAGCATTGAGTCCTCGTGACCAGTCTCTTAAACTTCGGCCTATTCTTCATCACTAATAAATTGTGATCTGAGTCTACATCTGCTCCTGCATACGCCTTTCAATCCAATTTCTGATTTCGAAATCTCGGCCTGACCATGATGTAATCTGACTGACATCTTTGCCTATCTTCCGCCTTTTTCCACATATACCTCCTCCTGTTGCGATTCTTCAACGGAGTATTCGCTACTACTTGCTGAAATTTATTGCAGAACACAGTTAGTCTTTCTCCTCTCTCATTTCTAATATCAAATCCATATTATTCTGTAACTCTTTCTTCTATTGTTTAACCTACAATCACATTCCATTTTGTGTTAGCAGAAGAGCCAACACCGTGTTACGAGTGGAGGCCGAAATGTACGCGTTTTAGCTCAAGCAGGCTAGTGTGAGGAGAAAAGAACTATACTGATGTGAGGTCTGGAACATGACAAGGAGTGAGAATTCAGAAAGCGGACGTAATTAGTTTGATACTTAACTTTAATCCATTAATGATGAACGTCGCTCTTGACGGTACATGATTCACAATATTATCTGTTCAGAATACATTCTTGAAGTTATTATAGTAACTGAATATGGCGCCTTGCTAAGTCGTAGCAAATGACGTAGATGAAGGCTATGCTAAACTGTCGTCTCTGCAAATGAGAGCGTATCTAGACAGTGAACCATCGTTAGCAAAGTCGGCTGTACAACTGGGGCGTGTGCTAGGGAGTCTCTCTAGACTAGACCTGCCGTGTGGCGGCGCTCGGTCTGCAATAACTGATAGTGGTGACACGCGGGTCCGACGTATACTAACGGACCGCGGCCGATTTAAAGGCTATCATTATGGTGTCTGGCGGTGACACCACATTCCAATTCCCCAGGGTTATTAGATTTTCATTTCCGTCCACATACCGAATTACCCTTTTAATATCCTCATATACATTCTCTTTTTCAAATAAAATACCTTAAAATTCGTATTGTGGTTCAAACCAACACCTTTCCTGTAGTTAGTATCTTTTAAACAAACTGATTGCAAGCTTGTCCACTTTCAATAAAGTTTAGGTAAACAGAATAATATTTTCCGTAAGATTAACTGTGTCGGTGCGGTACTCCACTACTCAAGATGCGTACCCAAGACAAAGTATTGTAGCTCCACCTTTTAATGTGCACACCGTGAAAAGACACTACAAGCATACAATAGTCAACATTTTTTATTTTTTGTGAACAACAAAGTACAAGGTCTCTCTTGACATGCAGTCTGACAACTCTTCCTGGCACTGTCTCCAGTTTGCATTTTTTTATTGAGCCACACTGACACTCACAGCGTCGCAGATCATCACTGAAGCAGCATGTCAGGGACTTGCTCGTTCAACATGAAAGCAAAAAAAAAAAAAGTTTCTTTAACACAAATGTTCAAAATCTGAAGCACTACAACTTTATCAAATAGTAATAAGGTAACAGGATAACCACGCGGTCTAACGCGCTGCTTCACGAACGGGAAGGCGTGCCGGTCCCTGACACGAATGCGCCCGGCGGATTAGTGTCGAGGTCCGGTGTGCCGGCCAGCCTGTGGATGGTTTTTAGGTGGTTTTCCATCTGCCTCGTCGAATGCGCGCCGGCTCCCCCTATTCTCCCTCAGTTACACCATGTCAGAGATTGCTGCGCAATCACTGTCTCCCCGTACGCGTACTCCATCATTACTCGACCACGCAAACATTTGAGGTTATACTCGTCTGGTATGAGACGTTCCGATGGGGGTCCACTGGGGGCCGAACCGCACAATAACCCTGGGTTCGGTGTGGGGCGGCGACGGGGTGGGTGGACTGCTGTGGCCTGTTGTGAGGTTGTCTACCACTGAGGGCTACAGCAGGACCAAGCCTGTCCGTCGTTTCTAGGTTCCCGGTTCAATACACAATACAATAAGGTAACAGTGCCACATACCATTGTCACAACGGCAGGAGAAAACGACCACAAAACATCTGCCCTACTACTGTACCAAATCCAAGCAAACACGAAACTCATGTTCCGCAAGTTTCACACTCTTAGCCATAAATGGATTACTTTTTTTTGCTCACCATGGCCAGAAGGTGGTAAGCAACAATGATTCTGTAGATATTACTGGGCGAAGATTATTGTACCTCACTCCCAGCTTCCAAACCGTTCCTATAAGTGCTCCGTCAGCGATACTGAACAAGGAGCATATGGGAGAAAGCAAGCCTTGTCGGACGCATGAGCAAGTTCCTTTTCCCACATTCATATGTGAACTGAAACCTATTAGAAAATGCTAGGAAAGAACAGGTGCCAAATGCCCAGGACTACCCTATCTGCTGAGTGCAGCCTCAAGTGGCAATAAGGCACTTTGGGGATCGGAGGAGGAGTTTTTGCCCACATGTCGTCTCATCTGGTCCAGTGTCCTTTGAAGAGCAATATGTTCTGTCCTGTGGATAGAAAACTGCTCTGAGAGCGCTATCTGCAGAAAATAAGTCAAAGTATATGACACGGTAACTGTTCCACGGTATTTCAGTAACTTGGGGTGTTTCCATGGTGCGTTTCCTTATAGATGATAGTATTCAGAATTGTAGGCCACTCCAAATAAAACTTCTGAGTGAGCTGGTCGAGTCATCTTTCGTCCTGACAAACATTTTGATCCCGCCGATGAAATCCCTCAGAAGTCACTGTCCATCAGATGGATGACTATAGCAGTGTGGCAAAGAGAGTTCAGGCTCACCTTTCATATCAAATGAATATGCTCATTAATTAAACTGATCAATTAAAATCCCCTCCCTTAAACTATTGTTCTACTAAGTGGTATACGCCCCCTAGAATTGATCTGGGATCCCCTGGGGATAATCTGTTCTTCTGAGAACCCCCCCCCCCTCCTTCTCCTCCACCCTCTAGGAAATCCAGATCAAATAGATAACATAAAAAACTCACCACCACCTTACGATGATTCTTTCTTGTAATAAAACATACGCTGATCACCAGCCAGAACATTATGAGCACCGACTTGCTATCTGTATAAATCCATCCAGGTGACAGCAGCATCACCTCGTGAGGACTGACTGCTAGTTAGACACATGCATGATGCATGTAGTATTGGTGAGGGTATTCTCTGTGTATATAATGGGGAAGTTGTGCAATCTATCTGAGTTTGACTGAGGACAGATGGTGATGCCCCATAGGCTCAGTACGAACGTTTCGGAAACTGCACGACTTCTTGGGCGTTCAAGCAGTGCTGTGGTGAGAGTCTTCAACACGTAGCGAAACTAAGGTGAAACCATGTCCAGATGTTGTGGGTTTGGGGAGTCACCCACATTACAGATGTTGGATGTCGTAGGCTGGGCAGACTGGCAAAACATGACAGGCGGCGAACTCTGTTGAAACTATCATCAGACTTTAATGCTGGGCAGAGTACAAGTGCACCTGAAAACACAGTGCATTCAAAACTCCTAACGATGGGCCTCTGCAACTGACGGGCCACGCATGTGCCAATGTTAACACCACAACATTGGCAATTGGAGCTGAAATGGGCATGTGACCATTGGCAGTGGACGTTAGCATGAGGGAGGGCATTGCCTTGTCTGATGAATCCTGATACCTTCTTCATCATGCTGATGGTAGGGCGCGAATTCGGTGTCTTCCAGGGCATCAGCAACTTGACACATGTACTGTGGAACGGAGACAAGCTGGTGGCAGCTCCATTACGCTCTGGGAAACATTCATGTGGGCATCCATAGAGCCTGTGGAGCTCATGCAAGGCACCATGAAAGCCAAGGTTGCAAAGCACGTACAACCCTTCATGACGATCATGTTACCAGACAGGAGCGGCATTTTTCAACACAATAATGTACCATGCACAAACTCAGGAGTGTGATGGCGATTTCCAATTGATGTGACGGCTCTCAACTCGCCAGATGTGAAGCCGACTAAACACATCTGGGATGTGACTGAATGTGGTGTCAGAGCTCATCGCCCCCTTCTCCGGAATTCACAGGTATTAAGTGACTTGTACACGTGTAGATGTGGTGTCAGCTCCCTCCAGCAACCTGCCAAGGTCTTATTGCTTCCATGAAATGAAATGAAATGTCGTGCGACGAGGGCCTCCCGTCAGGTAGACCGTCTGCCTGGTGCAAGTCTTTCGATTTGACGTCACTTCGGCGACTTGCGCGTCGATGGGGATGAAATGATGTCTATTAGGACAACACAACACCCAGTCCTTGAGTGGAGAAAATCTCCGACCCAGCCGGGAATCGAACCCGGGCCCTTTGGATTGACCGTCTGTCGCGCTGACCACTCAGCTACCGGGGCGGACATTGCTTCCATGCTATGATGTGTTATCGCTGTTATCCATGCCAAAGATGGACATACCGGCTATTAGTTAGGTGGTCATAGTGTTCTGGCTGATCAGTATACTTTTGCAAGTCAAATAATTAAATTTCCACCACAAACAGATCATAGTGTTAAATATATCTGAGGTACTGCATGCACTGACGTTTGAGAACTAAAGCACCCCCTCCCCCACAACGTTTCCACTTTACATGAAACATATCTGGCGAAAACAACTTTCCCATCACACAGACTCGTGACTGAAAAGCACATGCCATCCGCCGACTGGAGGAGTGCTGGAAGACGCTGCCACACCGGCTATGCCGACAGTTGTGCTGCCGTCTCCAGGTATCCGTACGCCAGCCCTACCAGACGCTCAGAGGATGGAAAGACTGTCACCGTGATGGCCAAGCTGTCAACCGATCAGTCTGCATGAGGTGAATAATCATCCAGTGCAAACACTCGTCATATTGAACCATCTCACGCACCACACGAGTCCGCTTCTGTCGCCCCTCAACCAGCATACTGGTTACTTCGCTATTGAGCTCCCGTAGGGCGCCATGAGCGCTGCCAAGGAACATGTTCCCGCAGCTGCGGGTATGAGCCAGCAGGTTGGAGCATTCTTTGTAGCCGCCGGTTGCAAGAGGCTAAGCCGCGGCATCTGGTTGTCCGAAACCTCATGACACTCCTGCCACTGGCCACAGAACACTGCAAGACAAGCAGGTACGGAATTGCAACTCCATCCTGACATACACTCTCCACTTTAAAAAAAATTCATTTTACCCAATACAAAATGGGGATTTGTTGTTCAAGCACTTCGAATTTCCTGCGCAAAATCTATATTTCTCCATTTTATATGATTTATTTTCGAAGCCAGAAGAGATCAGAGCATAAACGCGTTTTAACATCATTAAAGTATCGCCAGGCCTTGTGGCTTCAACAAAGGAGGTGGCTTACAAAACACTCGTTCGACCTATACTTGAGTATTGCTCATCATTGTGGGATCCGTACCAGATCGGTTTGACGGAGGAGATAGAGAAGATCCAAAGAAGAGCGGCGCGTTTCGCCACAGGGTTATTTGGTAACCGTGACAGCGTTACGGAGATGTTTAGCAAACTCAAGTGCCAGACTCTGCAAGAGAGGCGCTCTGCATCGAGGTGTAGCTTGCTCGCCAGGTTTCGAGAGGGTGCGTTTCTGGATGAGGTATCGAATACATTACTTCCCCCTATTTATACCTCCCGAGGAGATCACGAATGTAAAATTAGATAGATTCGAGCGTGCACGGAGGCTTTCAGACAGTCGTTCTTCCCGCCAACCATACGCAACTGGAACTGAAAAGGGAGGTAATGACGTGGCACGTAAAGTGCCCTCCGCCACACACCGTTGGGTGGCTTGCGGAATATAAATGTAGATGTAGATGTTAAGAGTTAAGTTTGGATCGAATTGTCAATGCAATTAGTTTTAGCGTAACATTTACAAAAGTCATTTTTCGTCGTTACCCTCACGGGCACGTTTAAATTGGTAATGTTAACGTAGAAGCGACAATACTGGTGTCGTAATAACCCAATCAACAGAGACCGAAGAAAAGTCGAATATCAGGAACAGTTCTCCTGGTTGAAAGTTTTTGCACGGCTGTCGGAGGAAGTGTCACGAACAACATACTAGAAATCTTGACTGTTGAGGTTGAGTGTGGGGTGGAGGTGTGTTTGAAGGTCACTCCTGTATAGACATCTTGGCTCGTGAGGGTTGCGTATGAGGTGGAGGTGCGTTTGAAGGTGTCTTCTGAACGTTTTTCTTGAATAATTCAAGAACCGTGGCCTACAACGAAAACGTATCCCAGTACAAAATTTAACTACATTTAATTTCCTACAAAAAGGTCGTGTTCATTTTTTTTTAGGTCTAATATCTCACGCGTAGAGAGCGAGAGAATAATGAAAACTCGCACGTGATTTATAGTCAGCTACAACACTGCAGGTTGCATGAAACAACAGCGGTAGAAGCAACTGAGTCACCCAGCATGTGATTGCCATTACCAACTTGAGCAGCTGAAAGTCATAAAGTTCTGAAGATGGTGTACCGTAGCACAGAAACCAGTCGTGTGATAATAACACCAGTAAATACAACTAATGGTGTTACCCTTACTACACGTAAGGTGCAAAGACGTCTGTTCCCTCAATATCCAACAGAAATGGATGTACGTAAATGACAGTGTTAGGGCAATTCATAGAAGACTGGGACTAAAGTGGAGAGAGTAACTAATATCTACAGCATCCCAAGTGCGAATAATAAAAGTAGAAGTCCAAGTATGAGTACTACATCCACATCTACATACATACTCGGCAATCATATACGTACATACTCCGCACACCGCCAAATGGTGCATACGGGAGGTACCTTGTTGCATTACTAGTCATTTCCTTTCGTGTTAGGAACTGCGTAAATTTGAATAACAGCTTAACACCACTGCCATTCAACTTTTAAGTAGAATAGGCATCAATGCGAGTGAAAGAAAAATTCAGACGAGGAGTAAAAGTTAAAGGAGGACAGAAACCAGTGTTAGGGTTCGCAGGTGACAGATCTTCTGTTTCGATGTAAGAAAGACATAGTAAGCCTATTGAAAGGAATGGGCAACGTATTTAAATAAAAATGGTAGTTCCAGATAAATGGAGCGAATACGGAAGTGATGAATGGTAGATAAGCGAATAATGATTCGCATTAACATTAAATTTGAGAACATTGTAGTAGTAGAAAACGTGGAAAGATTCTCTCATCTACGAAGCAGGATTACACTGCGTGGCCGAACCAGTGAAGGTAGAAACAGACTGGCACAAGCGAGGAAAGCTTTCTTCAGTGAATAGGCTCTCCTGATATGACATATTGCTATGAAACTGAGGGTGAAATTTTTGAAAGTGTACGTCCAGAACACCACATTGTGTGAAAGTGCAATGTAGGCTGCTGCAAATCCAGAGAACAAGATACTAGAAGCGTTTGAGAGTTGGTCTTATCGAATAACGTTAACACTTAAGAGGGCAACCAAACTGAAGTGTTCCCTTAACACAAGGTTCAATACGCTACTGCGCTAGCGATTAATGTACCACAGTGCCAATGAAACTTTCAACGTATTCACAGATAGTTCTTTCATAGGGCTGCACTGTTTGCAGACTGCTTTCTACACATCAATTTCAATCACTTTTGGAACCACTTAGTCGAGTCTATCAATTGTCTCTTCGTGAGCGTGATGTTATATCACTGGTTCGGCCCCCTCGGCGTGGCAGATATTTACAACGTGAACTTGTTTTATGCACGAGTCATTTTAACTTTCTATATTCCATGAACCACTGGCACATTTAACCGGCCGCTTTGGCTGAGCGGCTCTAGGCGTTTCAGTCTGGAACCGCGCTCCTGCTACGGTCGCAGGTTCGAATCCTGCCTCGGGAATGAATGTGTGTGATGTCCTTAGGTCAGTTAGGTTTAAGCAGTTCTAAGTCTAGGGGACTGATGACCTCAGATTTAAGTCCCATAGTGCTTAGAGCCATTTGAACCATTTTTAACTGGCACCTTTACGCGAGATACGTGCAAGTCTAAAAAATTTACTTTTTGTAAATGAAGCAAAACGTCATCCAGCTATCTAGTTAAGTTCTTAGTAAAGCTTTTATATTTTGTGTAAAAAATTAAAAACCTCTGTCTTGCATGAGTACGCCTTAATGCAGTCTTTCGCATTCGATTCTACCGAAATTATTCGATTTGAAAAATTGATTTTTTGCAACTTACAGTCCCACATGTCTCACATTATAAGGAGCTGTTCGCTACTTCGAGAATAAGTAAGACACCGTGCAAAATTTGAAAAGTTGACTCTGAAAGAATGTAATGGCTGGCCACTTTAGATTTGGTGCATTTTAGGCCATACGTTGCGGCAGATAAAATACAGCTAGAATATCGAAATCGTTTTTAACAGAGAAAGAAGAGCCAACCTCTTTCCATTCTCGTGAAAATACGTGAAATTTACTGTAGGTTGTCAGCGACAAAATTGGCAGCTATGCGTCATACGCGAGGCAAAGACTCCCTGCTATGTGGAGTATGGAATTGCCTCGTGTTTCTCTTTTTCGTACGCTACCAATACAAGCCAAAGCCGGAAATGAAAACAACTTACTGAAATGAAAAGATACCACGTGTCATTAGCTGACTGGATATTTTTTCACTCTATACTCCCTGATTTCAGGAAACTTCGTGGCAAGTGTAAAAGAGATCTGGAAGGTAAATTCGTGTTACTTGTGAATGAGCAGTTGGACGCAGCCGAGAAGAAAACATAAGGATTTTTCCCTGTCATGTTGGGGTTTCTCCATTTCTTCAAACCCGATGTCTACACCTACGACAAGTTCACCACCCACTGCAACACCATCGGTGGTAACTGCTCTCACTTCAATTGCAGTAACGTTTCTTCTGAATACTCTCAAAGCTGAATCATATGCTACTTCGGGAAATTCAACAGTTGTAGAAATGCTATACCAGCTTTAAAAAGTAACCATTACTTATACATGCACCACACTGAATAAAGAACTGTACTAGATGTTCTTACTAAAAATGAACCTGTTATTGTGGGATTTTTAATGTCACTCAAACACTTGCGTCAATTTACATTAGGTGAAACAGCAAGTCGAAAATTTGTCCTCGTTTGTCAGAGTAGCTGATACCACTTTTTCCAGAAATTGGAAACTGCCTGGATCCATTCGGTAGAATTCGTGGGGTTTGTGTTCGTGTTGAGAGAGCCTACGAGAAACCACAGCCGAACTACGTTTGATATTTATAGCGTTGTACGGATGGACCCATTGCTTTGTTTCTTTTTCAATTTCCTGAGCTTTACATAACGAAATAACAGTAAGTCACAAGGTCTTCTTCAAAACAGAGCTCATGATCATAACTGAGGCAGAAACGTGATACGTGATGTGTTGTTGCAGTGGGAAATTAGCGTCAAACCGATAAGCGTCGCTCGCGCGATACTTTTTCAATGTGTTTTATCGCAGGTTGTTTTGTCGCAGTACGAACTGCGCTTCACACGCAGATTTCAACCTCTCAGAGTCACGTTTCGCTCCCTGGTTCCAGCTACCGAAACAGCCAACGCCCTTCTCTAATGGTGAATTCCAGCTCTTTCCATTTTTTATCAGCGATAAGATATGCAGCTAACAAATAGGTGAAGAAAGAAGTCTATGGAAGCCCCTTACCAGGACACGGGGCAGTTAAATGGGAAGTAAACCCGGCGCTGGAAGATCAAGCACGGTCAGAATTATCTGCTAGTACCTAGTACTAACTTTTGTAACAAATCTTGCAAATCATTTCTTTGTATCTGTTAGCTTGATATAGTCTGTCTTTATAACACATGAATTAGTCATAAAATAAGGATAGTGATAAAAATTATTTTTGGTAATTTTCATTACTTAACGTATTGTCTTCATTCGATGTATTTCGTCTTTATTGGCTCAAGAACTAGAGGTGCATTTCCGCATGCAGGAGGAATTCTGGTTTTGGTTTAAAATATATAAATTCAAATAACTTTATCTTTCACAGAGAGCAATGAATTCCCTTCATTATGAGATATTACAATTTCAACAATCAAATATGTCTGAAACTCAGAATACTACATGACACACAGTACAACAACTTCCCGCCGACTGCAAACGACTGAAACGTCTCACAACTAACATCAGAACAACAAAGACAATACATGTAATAAAAAATTTCCTTTGCATCACGAAAGAGTTTGTTACTCGTAATCTTATCTTTGACATTATTTTTTTAAGTTTATAACTAATGATTTTAATCTCGATGACTTCAAATGGAAATAAAATTGAGTAAATAAATTTTGAAATAAATCAAACATATGACAAACTATTAAATTTTCGAAAAATTGTAAAATTAATATTGTTTATATTAGATCCATGTTTGAACATAATTCTGTGTAAGTGTACAAAACTTTTTAACTAATGTCATTAAATGTATGCCGAATGCGAAATTACGATTTCGAAATTATCTGTATCGTATAGTAAATTTATGGAGTGTATAGAATAATCTATTTCTTTTAATGTATTGATTAGTAGTACATGTAACAAAAGATGAGCTTATGATTTTGTTCATAGCTGTAGTTCAGCAGCTGCAGAAAATTTCGACAAAGATAAAAAGTCAATCGCCAGCTGCCCAAAAAAATAATCTTTATTTGGTTTACTTTACCGATTTCAACAGTTTAAGCTGTCATCTTCAGAAGTGAAATACGCTCAGATCATTCGTATACAAACGCAACATAAGAATCTTACAAAATGCACGACACTGTGCTGTCTGTGATAAAATTACGTATTCTGCTACCGGCTTCGGTCTTAAACCAACAAGGACGGCAGAAAAATCATCGCAGATTTATCACTTGTCATACACGCTTTCATATACGCTACTACTCAAAACCGTATTGGCAATTTAGGCTTTGAGTTGTAACGTATGTCAAAGCACGCACGACATGTGATAAATGTGATGATGGTTTAAGATGGAAAACGGTAGCAGAATAAATAATATTATCACAGACAGCACAGTGTTATTCATTTTGTAAAATTCGTACCTGCTGTTGACCATCGCCTAAACAAGATGTTCAGTCAAAATAAGAATCAGACATTAGTATCCTTTGCTACAGTAGCGATAAAGCAGACAGAGACATCGCTAAAAACATGCGGTGCGTGCGATGAGTAGCAGACGATGAACTGTCAAATAACGAATCGTACATAGCATGTGCGAAGAAAGTCAGCCAACATATTGGTCACAGCTTGCCAATGATTTGAGCCTATTTTACTTCTGAGTGACAGTTTAAATTGTTGAAACCGGTAAAGAGAACCAAAAGGGTTTTCTGTGCAGCTGACGATTGATTTTTTTATCTTTGTTGTAAAGATGAGCTATTGTCCAGTTCCTTACAAGGAGAACAAGACTAGAAATTACCACACAGACTACAGCAGATGTTTGGTGTAATAGTTTTGTAGATAATTGTACAAGATAGGAAAAGATGTAGGACAGCATTAAACGAGGCGGAAAACTGACGACTTTTTCTCTAGTAAGCTTATCCACGAAGGATATCGTAGCACATGTCAGTTTGTTAATCAAATATAATTACAGGTAGTTGCTTCGAGTTGTGACACTACGACACAATGCAGTCTCGCCACCTGTTGAGGAGAATAGGCTACACGACAGCTCGCGCTAAGTCAAACAGTAAAGTAAGAAGTCCCCAACTAATTAAAATCGGATGAAAATTGAAACACCTGCAGCACTCCCTTTTGCATTTAATTTATTTCCGTAAACTGTTTCGGTGTTCCATTACGCCATATTCAAGCCCCTGTGTAAAAACAACAATGACCACATAGACAAGCACAAATTTGAGAGCTCATAAATATTCATAGGAATATATAGATATTTTCCAACAGCTAGACCGTACAGGATGTTATATCATTGTTAGTGAACCATTCAAAAGCATAAAAAAATTTTTTGTGTATATTTCTATGTATACAGGTGAATGTTTTCTAGACTATAAGTGACATGTGTACCAAGTTCGGTTGACTTTTGTACCGTACTTTTACTACTATGTTTGTTAGCTTGTCTGTATTGTCATTGTTGTTTTTACTCGGAGGCCTGTAGATAATGCAATGGAACATTGACAGTAGCAGCGTAATAAATTAAATGCAAAACAGGCAGCTGCAGGTGATTTAATTTTCGTTTCATACCGAACAGCTGAAGTTCCTGGAACCATATACTACAAGGATGGACACACAAAGCATTAAAAATGGCTCTGAGCACTATGGGACTTAACATCTGAGGTCATCAGTCCCCTAGAACTTAGAACTACTTAAACCTAAGTAACCTAAGGGCATTACACACATCCATGCCCGAGGCAGGATTCGAACCAGCGACTGTAGCGGTCGCGCGGTTCCCGACTGAAGCGCCTAGAACCGTCGGCCACCAGCGACCGGCCACAAAACATTAAAATCAGATTTATAGTGCTAATGAATATTGATCTCTTTGCTGCAATTTGACTGTTTAATATTAATTTTATTTCCATGTCTGGATAACTCTACATGCAGATTTACACCTCCAAGAAATATCGGAGGGTAGGCAATCAGAGCCAGATACTGTAGGCCAGTATCCCGTAATGTGATTTATGACACAATGATTAGGATAATATTCAATAATTGCTTCAAAATGGCGACTACCGCTAGAATTTGGTGAAAATCGGAGCGGTTTCTTCTTCTTAAAAGAGTTTCCTTGATTCTGGAAACGTCCTCATTTTCCTCGGTTGGCGCCTAGCTAGGATGGGAAACCTCTGGGGAACGAAGGCATCTGCTTTCTGTATCCCAGCTGGTAAAACTCGGCAGCTGCATTTCGCAGCAGTGGCAGGAGACTTGTCTTTTGAGGACGGGAAGCTGTCGAGCACGGCCGTTTAACCCATCTACACTTGTTCGGACATCGGCTGTTGCGTGTTCGAAAGACGTCATTGGTTTTCGCATTCGTTACCAGGCTGCAGGCTCTAAAGTCTCGTTGTAGATTTACTGTTCACGACCTTGGACAGGCACGCGTAATGACGCCTGTAGTGTTAAACCATTGCTTTAACGGAGTAGGAGGAGGCATCTTCACCAGTGCCGTGTGATTCGTCCCTTCCCATCTGTCGTTTCAAATGATGTCTAATGAGTGCAATGATCTCTTTGCTCTCTCTGATGCATACTGAAAGGCTTCCCCCAACAATATCTGCCGTGTAGAATCAAATTTAGTTTGTAGAGTAACGGAATGTTGTCCGCTACTCTGTATCCACTACTTACACTCCTGGAAATGGAAAAAAGAACACATTGACACCGGTGTGTCAGACCCACATTAATTGCTCCGGACACTGCGAGAGGGCTGTACAAGCAATGATCACACGCACGGCACAGCGGACACACCAGGAACCGCGGTGTTGGCCGTCGAATGGCGCTAGCTGCGCAGCATTTGTGCACCGCCGCCGTCAGTGTCAGCCAGTTTGCCGTGTCATACAGAGCTCCATCGCAGTCTTTAACACTGGTAGCATGCCGCGACAGCGTGGACGTGAACCGTATGTGCAGTTGACGGACTTTGAGCGAGGGCGTATAGTGGGCATGCGGGAGGCCGGGTGGACGTACCGCCGAATTGCTCAACACGTGGGGCGTGAGGTCTCCACAGTACATCAATGTTGTCGCCAGTGGTCGGCGGAAGGTGCACGTGCTCGTCGACCTAGGATCGGACCGCAGCGACGCACGGATGCACGCCAAGACCGTAGCATCCTACGCAGTACCGTAGGGGACCTCACCGCCACTTCCCAGCAAATTAGGGACACTGTTGCTCCTGGGGTATCGGCGAGGACCATTCGCAACCGTCTCCATGAAGCTGAGCTACGGTCCCGCACACCGTTAGGCTGTCTTCCGCTCACGCCCCAACATCGTGCAGCCCGCCTCCAGTGGTGTCGCGACAGGCGTGAATGGAGGGACGAATGGAGACGTGTCTTCTTCAGCGATGAGAGTCGCTTCTGCCTTGGTGCCAATGATGGTCGTATGCGTGTTTGGCGCCGTGCAGGTGAGCTCCACAATCAGGACGGCATACGACCGAGGCACACAGGGCCAACACCCGGCATCATGGTGTGGGGAGCGATCTCCTACACTGGCCGTACACCTCTGGTGATCGTCGAGGGGACACTGAATAGTGCACGGTACATCCAAACCGTCATCGAACCCATCGTTCTACCATTCCTAGACCGGCAAGGGAACTTGCTGTTCCAACAGGACAATGCACGTCCGCATGTATCCCGTGCCACCCAACGTGATCTAGAAGGTGTAAGTCAACTACTTTGACCAGCAAGATTTCCGGATCTGTCCCCCATTGAGCATGTTTGGGACTGGATGAAGCGTCGTCTCACGCGGTCTGCACGTCTAGCACGAACGCTGGTCCAACTGAGGCGCCAGGTGGAAATGGCATGGCAAGCCGTTCCACAGGACTACATCCAGCATCTCTACGATCGTCTCCATGGGAGAATAGCAGCCTGCATTGCTGCGAGAGGTGGATATACACTGTACTAGTGCCGACATTGTGCATGCTCTGTTGCCTGTGTCTATGTGCCTGTGGTTCTGTCAGTGTGATCATGTGATGTATCTGACCCCAGGAATGCGTCAATAAAGTTTCCCCTTCCTGGGACAATGAATTCACGGTGTTCTTATTTCAATTTCCAGGAGTGCATAAAGGACACTCAAAAAGTTTCCGTTTGAGGCCGTTGCAGCGGCGTGTATGAAACAGCGCGACTCTGATGTAGGAAAATAAGCACTGACATAAGGTAGACATTCATCAGTGAATGAAGAGTGTGTGTAGGGCAGCACGTCAGACGAAAACCACCGTTGTTGAATGGTGCGCCAAGTTCCGCGCTGATACAGCATGTGCCCAGTTTGCGTACGTCGTAACGCAGAATTTACGCCAACTCAAATCGGAGACAATCGAGCACTCGTCCCATAGTCCTGATCTCTCCCCATCGCCTTCAATCCCTTAAAAAAGGCCTTGAAGGGTGGGCGATTCCTGTCGGACGAGGATGTGCAGCAGATAGTTAAGGACTTCGTCAGACAAATGTTGAAATATGTGTGAATTCCTGAGGTCATCAGTCCCTAGACTTACACAGTATTTAAACTCACTTATTCTAAGAACAACACACACATCCTTGCCCGAGGGAGGACTCGAACCTCCTGCGGGAGGGGTCGCCCTATCTGTGACATGGTGCCTCCAACCGCACGCCCAATTTGCGCCGCTTCTCCAGACAGGACACGCGCTTTTACTACACGGGTATTTCAACCTGGTGCATTAGTAAGACGATAGTCGCATTGCCTAGCACGATTTTTGTCTGGCCGGCATGCCGATTCTGGACTACACGTCCTTCGGACAGAAACTTTTTGATCAGCTCTCACATTTTGTAATTTTTTAATTTACACAGTCGCCTGTGAAATATTTGTTTCTAACCACAAACTAATTTTCGAACCTTTTCGAGCTCATCTTCAGATGGGGCGTTCAGATGCTACATTATCTGAAGGGCTTATTTCAATAGTGGTACTAGTCCATTTTTGTTGATTCTGAGATACAGAGTCCTAAAGTTAAATGAGCGCTGAAAAATATGCAGTTGAGATACCAGAAATGTTCAAGTATATATAGCAGATTTAACTTTAGGACTCTGTATCTCAGAATTAACAAAAATTGACTTGTACCACTATTGAAATAAGCCCTTCATCTATCAGTAGGCAATGAAAATGGAAGCTGGCCAGTGGATATTAACAACAATATCCTTTTAGACCCAGTCGAGAGTTCCTAACTTCATCTCACAGACTCAGAACCCAGCAAATGGCTACGAAAATAAATAAGTAACTTCTGAATACGTCATTTGAAGATGAGACTGAAAAAGCAAGAAAATATGAAAATAAACAAAAATTTCACAAGTGACTGGTCGCAATTATTTATATTTACATTCATATTCAAATTTTCTCTAGTTATAGCAAGAGATGGTTAGAATTTCAGGAATAAATAAAGCGTTCAGTATCGCTTCGTCAGCTGGCAATCACACTGTCCTCTTCCAACATAACCTACATCACGGGCTACACAGCAGATCAGACTGCCAACACAATCTATATTCCAAAAACTGATACAGATAAAAAAAAATATTATTAAAGTTACGTTCTCTTTCTGTTTGTGCATGTTACGCGCCGTTTCATCTATACGTTAGGGGTCGAAGCTGACATCTGGTATCGGTTAGTTAGTTGACCTGAATTTCCTATTTTATACTGAAGCAACAAGGCGTTTCTCGACAACGAATAGCGCATCTGTAAAACATTGATTCCGGATGAAGATAGCAGTTTTGCGACTGCAACACTGAAATGCAAAATGACGCAGACAATCCAGAAAACTATATATGCATCGATAGTGAGTTCAGAGACTTGCAGACTCAAGTCATTTATCGCTGTTCGCAATCCCGTTACAGCCAGTAGCGCAAATGAGGCATTGCAGCCCTGCCAGAAGGCCGCAGAACATGCAAAGACGAATCTGCTGGCTGGGGTTACTCGATCACCGCCAGGGCGTCAATAACGACCCTTCTGGATGCGACGCAGCGGAAATTGGATGAGCGGGGAAAGGGGGAGGTTGGGTGGAAGAGGTAGGGGGAGGGGGGAGGGGGAGAAGTGAGGTAGGCGGGGCCGCGAGGGCGGGTCAAGCAGGTCGGCTGCAGCGGACAAAGTTTGCAGGGCACCACTTCCCAAGTATGCGCCTAGAACGCAGCACCCACCAAACTTTTTTAATACTTTGCCATCTTATTGCGAAACACTTCAGAGGCAAGCATTTATATTACATGAAGTCATTAGTCTTTTGATATTTCAACGACAAACTTCCTGTGTTACTCGTTGATGACAAAAGTTCACAAACAGATCTCCTTGAATAGTCAGAGATTCACATGCACAAGCTAAAATCACCTCATAAATTCCTTCACGAGCGAACTGATATGACACAGAACTTTTTTTCTTGAATTATCAAGATATCCTGGCACAAAAAAAGGTTCAAATGGCTCTGAGCACTAAGCGACTTAGCAGCTGAGGTCATCAGTCCCTTGGAACTTAGAACTACTTAAACCTAACCAACCTAATGACATCACACACATCCATGCCTGAGGCTGGATTGGAACCTGTGACCATAGTGGTCGCGCGGTTTCAGACTGAAGCGCCTAGAACCGCTCGGTCACCCCGGCCGGCTGGCACCAAAATATCTTTCAGAAACACAGTAAGGTGGTATATTAGTCCTCCTTCATAATTTATCATTCTATCAGCACACAATTAATAATACAACTTACGTACACATCCCCAGCTTTCCATCTTTAGACATATCAGTTAGTAACCTTGGAGCTCTTTCACTGTTTTATTCACTTATCAAATTTTTAACTCTGTTATTAGTTTATCTGCAGCTGTTTTATTCTTTATTATTTTATATTACCATGTTTCAACATGCAAAAGCTTAATTCAAGTAAACACCTACAGTTTTCCATGTTCGCTTATGTCTGCCACATACGCCAGTGGTTCACTCACTCTTTAATTTGAGACTATCTGTTGATCTGTCTCTGATTTACATTTCATGCATGTTTCCAATATATGGAGACACCCACAGCTAGCAATGTCCACTTGCGTCCATTATCCACGCTTGCATATATTTGTCTGTAATTTAATGCATCTGATGTCAAAGATTGCGATCCGCGAAGTCTGTGTGTATGTGTAAGCTAGCTAAAATGAACATTATCAAACCGAATTTGTTGTGGCTACCAATGGGAAATCCAACATAAATATTCTAAAACGACATATTTTTTTTCGTTTCATATCCTTTTCGTTATCGCATACCTGAGTTTTCTTTTTTATGGCCAGTACCACGACGCTAGCGAGTAGCTGCATGTTGCCGAGAGAATAATGTACACTCCTGGAAACTGAAATAAGAACACCGTGAATTCATTGTCCCACGAAGGGGAAACTTTATTGACACATTCCTGGGGTCAGATACATCACATGATCACACTGACAGAACCACAGGCACATAGACACAGGCAACAGAGCATGCACAATGTCGGCACTAGTACAGTGTATATCCACCTTTCGCAGCAATGCAGGCTGCTATTCTCCCATGGAGACGATCGTAGAGATGCTGGATGTAGTCCTGTGGAACGGCTTGCCATGCCATTTCCACCTGGCGCCTCAGTTGGACCAGCGTTCGTGCTGGACGTGCAGACCGCGTGAGACGACGCTTCATCCAGTCCCAAACATGCTCAATGGGGGACAGATCCGGAGATCTTGCTGGCCAGGGTAGTTGACTTACACCTTCTAGAGCACGTTGGGTGGCACGGGATACATGCGGAAGTGCATTGTCCTGTTGGAACAGCAAGTTCCCTTGCCGGTCTAGGAATGGTAGAACGATGGGTTCGATGACGGTTTGGATGTACCGTGCACTATTCAGTGTCCCCTCGACGATCACCAGAGGTGTACGGCCAGTGTAGGAGATCGCTCCCCACACCATGATGGCGGGTGTTGGACCTGTGTGCCTCGGTCGTATGCAGTCCTGATTGTGGCGCTCACCTGCACGGCGCCAAACACGCATACGACCATCATTGGCACCAAGGCAGAAGCGACTCTCATCGCTGAAGATGACACGTCTCCATTCGTCCCTCCATTCACGCCTGTCGCGACACCACTGGAGGCGGGCTGCACGATGTTGGGGCGTGAGCGGAAGACGGCCTGACGGTGTGCGGGACCGTAGCCCAGCTTCATGGAGACGGTTGCGAATGGTCCTCGCCGATACCCCAGGAGCAACAGTGTCCCTAATTTGCTGGGAAGTGGCGGTGAGGTCCCCTACGGCACTGCGTAGGATGCTACGGTCTTGGCGTGCATCCGTGCGTCGCTGCGGTCCGGTCCCAGGTCGACGGGCACGTGCATCTTCCGCCGACCATTGGCGACAACATCGATGTACTGTGGAGACCTCACGCCCCACGTGTTGAGCAATTCGGCGGTACGTCCACCCGGCCTCCCGCATGCCCACTATACGCCCTCGCTCAAAGTCCGTCAACTGCACATACGGTTCACGTCCACGCTGTCGCGGCATGCTACCAGTGTTAAAGACTGCGATGGAGCTCCGTATGCCACGGCAAACTGGCTGACACTGACGGCGGCGGTGCACAAATGCTGCGCAGCTTGCGCCATTCGACGGCCAACACCGCGGTTCCTGGTGTGTCCGCTGTGCCGTGCGTGTGATCATTGCTTGTACAGCCCTCTCGCAGTGTCCGGAGCAAGTATGGTGGGTCTGACACACCGGTGTCAATGTGTTCTTTTTTCCATTTCCAGGAGTGTATTTGTAACACCCCCGACTGTCCGAAGGACCATAGCGTCTTTCTTGACAACACAGGCACTGCAGTATGGTATTTACTGGCCGACACCAGGCAGCGACTGTCAATTAAAGATGCCCTGTCCTGTACGGCAATTACATAAAGTATGTACGAGCACAGGTTGTAAAGCCGTCGGCACACGGACCGTGCTGTCGAACGTTAACGTTGAGCGTGCCAAGTTCAACGCGCTGTTGAACGCTCAGGAACGATGCGACTCGTGCACACGGTCCGTGGGCCCCAACGTGGTATACGCGATCGCAACGCACTCCAGCTGCAGTTGAGGGATGTTTATAGTTCTTAAATCCCACTGTTTACTCAACAGGTGCGCGTAAAATTCCCACGTTAGCTCTATTAAAAAGCAAATTTCCTCCACTGATCCTAGTCACGTTGTTCTATATGTAATATATATAAATAGAAACTTCAATATCGATGTACATGTTTTAAGACAAAAAGGAAAGTACCATGTCCAATCAATAAGGACACAGGTTGAACAAAGTTCCATTACAAGCAGTGCGACACAAATTTGCAGTAGTTCTCCTCATTTCATAAACACTATTTTATCGTTCCCACATTTTAGAAAAACCCTAAGGTCATTCTTACTTGATCACAATTCCTACCTAGTAGTATAATCTTTACAACATGTAAATTACGAATCTCAAAAGAAAAAGGAACAAAATATCTTTATACAAGTATCGCAAGCTGTCCTGTAGATTAGGCCAATCGAACAAACTCATTCCTAAAAAAAGGTGAACTTATATTTACATAACATCAAATATTGTAGTATATACCTACATTAAACTGACAATAAAACATCAGAACCTATTATATACGTGAATGTTAGGAAAAAAAAATTTCGACTTGGCGAGACACGAACCATCATTATATTATGAATCTGAACGTGAACTAGAAGCATCCCACAACTACAGCTGGACTGCGTTGCGATCGTGTATACCAACGCTACTCACTACGCTAAAGTGATGACAATATCCTTTGTCCAATTCTAAGATGATGCCACTTGCTAAACGCTTTAACTGTAGTTATGTTACTAACCGAAATTTAATTATAATAAATCCTACCAAGAACAATGCGTTTTTGTGGATCCTCAGTGTGTCGTTACCATCAAATGACATACCCTCATAACACGCAAATTATTTTATCACGAATATGACGTCTCTCATTACTTTATTGCAACGAATTACGCAGTTAACAACGGGTTTTCGAGTGATTCTCAATTTGCTGGTGCTCAGAAACGACATATTTACGAATAGGCTTGAACTGAGTGCCAATATGGCGCCTCAGAGCTCAATGCTGAAGGGAGATGGCGTGCACGTGACGTAGGTGGCGTTGTGCCTCGTGATTGGTCAACGCTTAGCCGCACGCTCAGAATATGTGGCATGTTAGATGTTGCCCTGCACGTTCGGGGAGACTCCCCAACGCGCTGTTCCACGCTATGACGTCAGACACTAGGCACGGTCAACGCATGAACGACGCCGGGTCTGGCTGTGGGTCAGGCACGGATATCCAAAGCGGTCAAAGTAACTGCTAGTGTAGAGCGGGAAATCCAGGTTCGAGTCCCAGCCTGGCACAAATTTTCATTGTCTTCATTCCCTTGTACGGCTATTGGTTGTCCATATTCGCAACTGTGAATACATGTCATGTATTTCATAACGGTTGCAATATCCGTGGTGCCTGTTCTTTCGGAGATGCCTGTCTTGACAAAACATGCAGAGGAAAATCGAAGATAACTAATCACATATCTGAATTAAACATGGGTGGCCAAATTAAACATCAAATATGGGTACCACAACTCACATGGGTATACTGATAAAGTTTCCATCAAGCTGCTAATGGAAGTAAAGGTTACTATAACAATATAAAAAATGGTTCAAATGGCTCTCATCTCTATGGGACTTAACATCTGAGGTCATCAGTCCCCTAGACTTAGAACTACTTAAACCTAACTAACCAAAGGACATCACACACGTCCATGCCCAAGGCAGGATTCGAACCTGCGACCGTAGCAGCAGCGCAATTCCGGACTGAAGCGCCTAGAACCGCTCGGCCACAGTTGATGGCACTATAACAATCAAATGTAATACTAGCCACTGAATAAACAACACAAATAGTACGAAAGATCTTGGCCCAAGTGGGTGGATTTGAAATAGGAATGATAAAAAAAGGTGTTCAAAGGAATCGCCAATGTTTACTGAAGAAGTTGATAAGCTAATGAAAAGAAGCAGGTAAGTACGAAAAAGCGCCACCTTTCTCATCTTGTGAACGTTACAGTTCCTATTTGCATGTTGGCTAAGAAAACTGGAGAGGAATTCCGCCTATGCAACACAACTTTATAGTTTTGTTTTCACCCAGACATGTTTCAGCAATTTTTGTTCTATCTTTAGTGTGTTTGTTTTCCTTCTGCAAAATTGTTATAGCGTATTAACCATTAAAAACACTTATGGTACAAAATATTTACATTCGTAAAATGTGCGAATGTTTTATAGTATTTTGCACTGACCTGCAAGGCAATCTACAGCTTTCATCTGCAAACAGCAAAACGTTATTTTATTTTCCTGTCCATTACGAGTTTGTGACCGAGACTCACTACGTTTCGTGTTTATTTAGCGTTACTTACAGTTTTTGTTGTTGAGATGTTTTTACTTTGTGTCGAACTAGCACGCTTATTTCTTTCGCGTTTCTCGTGGTCGACGCATTTTCTGCGATGTGTTGATCAGGCACAAAGTTTACGCACTCTTCACATGTCGGCTTGTTTCTTGGCATGTTTGTTTGGGTTGTGGCCCAAGGATTTGAAGTGATGTTGAAGTGTGTCGTGTTTAGTTTTGTGTGTGTATTTACCAAACAGGGAAGAGAAGAGAGAGAGAGAGAGAGAGAGAGAGAGAGAGAGAGAGAGAGAGAGAGAGAGGAGGGAATAAGAGGAGTTGTGGATAGGCATGTGCAGGAAGCTGATAATATGCAGTTTTGGTGCGAGCATTAATTATATAAGTCTTCTATAGTGGCAAAAAGCTGTTTAATTGCACAGTGATGTTTATGGTCACTAGGTGGTATCATAATCAAGATGACGCTGTCTGGAGATGAGAAAGCATTCTGCGTGATAGAGTTTGACAAAACTAAGATTGCAACGGATGCCCAACGAAAATTTAGGATGAGTATGGAAAAGCGGTACCAAACAGAAAGGCAATCCACAGTTGGCACGTGAAGTTAATTGAAACTGGGTGTTTGTTTGGCAAGAACAGAAGTGATCGGTCAGGTGTTAATGCAAATGACACTGAACAAGTGACAGAAGCTTTCACAAGGAGTCCGGCAAAATCTCTACACAGAGCTTTATTTGAGTTGGAAACATCAACAACGACTGTTTGGTGTATTTTGCGTAAAAAATTAAACATGCAACCATACCAGACTACAGTTTGTGTAAGAGTTACGTCCTAGAGACAAAGACAAGCGTTTCGAGCTTTTCTGATGGCGGTTTTGTGAATTCGATAATTCTTTCGGACGAGCCAACACTTCATATAAATGGGAAAGTAAACAGGCATGGTTGTAGGATTTAAGGAACAGAAAACACGCACAACATTCCTGAATACGCGCGAGATTCTCCAAAGGTCAATAGTTTTTTGTGCCGTGTCTCACGAGAAACTTTATGGGCCTTACTTCTTTGAAGAATAAACTGTTACGAGAGAGTCCTTCCTTCAGATATCGCAGAACTGGTTAATGCCATTTTGTAAATAGCACCAGACAACTTTGTCCCTCGGTTAGATGGTGCACACCACATTTTCACCGTGATATTAGGGCATATCTGAACCAACCGTTGGACGGGTCGTGGTGAAGCAACAGACGTGTACTAAAATGATTCCTAGGGCCCCGGATATTACCTCTTGTGATTCCTTTTTATGGGTTTGTGTAAAGGACATTGTTTATGTCCCTCCTCTTCCAGGTGATGTTGTGGAATTGAAAAGAGAATTGAATAAGCAACAGCCATAGACTGGGAACACATGTTGGCCTGTGTGTGGCAAGAATTCAAGAGCTCGTAAGCGAGTCGACGTTTGTAGGACCACACAATGTTCCCACGTGGAGTGTGTGTGAATTGAATGTTCTTGAAAAAAAAAAAAAACTGCAAGTTTACTCTTTCAACCTATGTATCACACATTATTCCCACGTGGAATGTATGTGAACTGAATGTTGTTGAAAAAAAATTACAAGTGTACTCGGCTACAATAAAGTTTTTAAAGTGTTCCTGGACTTTGAAACACGCTGTATACTGAGTCAATGAAGCTACTATAAGACCTTCACTGGGACTACAGTCGCCTATATTTATGGGAGGCAGTGGTGAGTCCACGTGTGTCTGTTCCAAGGGCTCAACGAGAAGTGATTCACGACCACACTGCTGCCTCCTAGCACAACCGCTTCCCAGTATTTCAGACTGCCACCTACTAAATAATTCGCGACGTTCCCTGGCCGAGGCAGATTACGTTTTCAAATATGTATCTCGCGCCATTGTTTGTGAGTAGAGGGGGCCATCTGTTCTAATACGAAAGCAGACATTGTGTGCAGCGTACCGGGAGAGAGCCATTTAGACATGGTTATAACAATGAAGAAAATCTATTTATTAATTTAGCAGTTTAACCAGCCGGACCGTACTCTATATTTAACTCTTTTAAATAACGACTTCCAACACATTTTTGGTATATACACGTGTATGCACGTTATTCTCAGCTCATGCCGAGACTATACCAGAAAATTCCTAAGTATAAACATGCAAGTCTACACTCTGCAGGCCACCTTACAGTGTCTGGCGGAGGGTGTTTGGTGTACCACTGTCATTACTTCCTTTTATAGGTCGCGGGAAGAACGATTGCTGTTAAGTGTATGTGAGGGCTTGAGTCTATCTAATTTTATCTTCTAGGTCAGCTCGTGTGACATGCGTAGGAGGAAGCAATATATTGGTTGACTCTTCTAGGAACTAATACTCACGTAATTTTAACAGTAGACCATACCATGAGGCCGAACACCTCTGTTGAAGTCCCTGCCATTGGATTTGACTGGGCGTCTCAGTGGTGCTTTCGCGCTTACTAAATGAACTTGCAACGAAACATCCTGTCCTTTTTTGGATCTTTTCTATTGCCTCTATCAAATGTATTCTGTGTGGACCCCAGACTGACGAGCAGTATTCAAATACTGGTCAGACGAGTGGTCTGTAAGTTACTTCCTCCGTTGATGGACTACGTTTTTTGAGAATTCTTCCAGTGAATCTGTCATCTGCCTCACGGGCGATTAATTTTATGTGATCGTTTCACTTCAAATCGCTCCCTATGCATACTCCTAGATATTTTATGGAAGTAATTGCTTTCAGTGATTCTTCGGCAATCGTGTAATCATACAATAAAGATTATTTCTGTCTATGCATTTGCAATAAGTTACGTTTGTTTCCGCTGAGGATCAATTGTCACTCCTGAGAACATGTGTCTATCCTCTGCAGGTCTCCTGGAGTTTCCCTACAATATTCTAGCTTCAGGTCTTTATACACAAAAGCATGATACAAGAAAAGTCTCATGGAACTCCCGACGCCATCTGCTAGGCCATTCACGTATATTGTGAAAAGTAATGATTCCGTAACTCTCCTACAGGGCACGCCCAAAATTACGCCTACATCTGAAGAATTCTCTGCATTCATAATGACCTGCCGTGTTCTGTTTGCTAGAACCTCTTCAATCCAGCCACACAATCGGTCTGATATTCCGTATGCTCGTATTTTGTTCATTAGGTAGCAAAGCGAACAGTATTGAATGCCTTCTAGAAGGAACACGGCACCTACATGACGTTGTTGGTGGCTTCTGCCACGGAATGTATCAGGATTACCAAATGTAGCGGGGAGACACCACATGTAGTGGCTGGGTGCCAGGAGGTGTCGTATTAAAACTCAGCGAGAACTTTCCAGATGATTTATTTGGTTCCACTGCAGTGCTCCGTTCGCCTCGGTCTGCATCATAGGGCCCTGCAATGCTGAGGAAGCACCCCAGCGGCCTGTGCAATGCAACGCTGTGTTTTACCGGCCTTGGCCGGCCCGCTGGCTTCTGCTGATGTCAGGATGGCTGCGCCAGCAGCCGACTCAGCGCTGCTCGGTGTGAGCCGCGGGTGGCCAGCTGCGTCCTTCTCCTCGCTAGCGTAGCTGAGATTCCGGCGACGAACATTCACCTGCTATCTGGCATCCAAAACTGCGGCACTTGCCTCGGGAAGTCTCCAGCGTGTGTCAGGAGCCGAGACAACTGCCAGAGGTAGCGAACCTAAGAGTGACCCACTGATGGATGGCTGCGGACCCCGCATCGGCCTCAGAGGGTTGAACCAACGACCCGCCGAGGACTGGGATGCTGTCGCCCCATCTGCTGCTGCGTGTATCCCAGCAGTGTGACGCGCCCCACCATCCAGGAGAGCTGCCACACTTGAATACCCTGTGTTAGCCTCATAGGGTTGAACCAGTGACCCACCGTGGACTGAGACGCTCTCCCCCCATTTGTTGCTCCATGTATCGCTGCTGTGTGTCACGCCCCGCCATCCAGGAGAGCTGCTACACTTGAATGCCCTGTGTTGGCCTCAGAGGGTTGAACCAGTGACCCACCGTGGACTGAGACGCTCTCCCCCCATCTGTTGCTCCATGTATCCCTGCTGTGTGTCACGCCCCGCCATCCAGGAGAGCTGCCACACTTGAATGAATCTTGTTAGAAAACGGCACCTATTTATAGTCAGCTGTACGACTCTGTTTTACCAAGCACGCTGCTTCGTATCACGTATGCATAACACTTAGGTTGGCCCGTGGCCCTCTCCTGCCTGTGACTTGGCCATGGAAACTGCTGTGTGCCACGTCTCTGGCAGTTCTACGCCCCTGTGGCCTCTATTTGCCTTCACAACTGCTGGTATGCGTAACTTACTGCAATCCGGCCCGCAACTGGCTCTAACTCGTGCTCCGAATATCACACAAAACTAACTTTCCCCGTCCTAAACGGTGGTGCCGCTACACTAGGAACCTGTATCTACTGCTTTCTGGGTTTTCTGGATGAACATATCGAGCTAGTTTTCACATGATCGTTGCTTTCGGAATCCATGTTGATTCCTGCAGAGGAGATTTTCGGTTTAGATAAATGTCATAATACACGAGCATAGAAGATGTTCCAAAATTCTCTCTGGTTGATTTGTCCATTCTGTAATTATCTGCTCTTCTCTGTGCTGATAATTTCACTCACTAACTCGAAACAGTGCGTCTCGGCGACGAAAGTGAGCAAGAGACTGCAACATACGAGGGCTATTCGGGAAGTAAGGAACGATAGATCGCGAAATGGAAGCCACAACGAACATCAAAACTGTTTTATTCTCATTGCATTGTTTTATTCGCTACACCTACCAGCAACTTCTCTACATAGGCTTAGACATCTGTCGTAGCGTTGTACCAACTTTTCAATTCTCTCGTTGTAGAAGACAGTCGCCAGTGATTTTCGAAAAATGTCTACTCTGGACTGCAGCTTGTTGTGTGTGTCAAAATATTGTCTTCATAGCCAGCGGTTGATCTGAGTAGAGATTAACCTCAGGGGTAGCCAATTATGCGCTGTATTGTGGTTGAACAAACACTTCCCATCGAAAACACTGCAGGAGCATCTTCATTGCTCCTGCAGAGTGCAGCCGAGAATTTTCATGTAGAACGAACCGCACGACAGTTATGTTATGTGGATTGCATAGCTTCAGCCTAAATCTTTCGCTTGACCCTCATACTTGGCGGGAAAGGCTAATTTCTAGCCATCTTTACGTTCTCACTGTGAGCTCAGAACTGAAAATAGCGACAAGATACGATCGACAGGCGTACTAGACACAGTGCCCAACGTATCTGTGCAAAGCTTCATCAGATTTTCACTGTATTTTCCATTTCGCGACCTATCGTTCCTTTCTTTTCGAATAACCCTCGTATATAACTCGCAAGCCACTGCACAGTGCATGGCGGAGGGTACATCATGACAATATTATCGATTTTCTGAGCTGCTCCGTTGGTGAAATGAAAGCACCTGTTAAGATCCTGTAAGTGTGGTAATGTCTCTTATTTTATTGTTATGATCCCTGCGTAAGTATACGATGGTGGTAGCGTAAAGGTCGCACCGTTTCCGGCGAATATATGTTGTTTAAATGCATCCACCATGGTTTCGCGAGAACTACGTTAACTTCCTTCCAGTGATTTTTATTTGAGTTCACTGGTCATTCCTGTTACACTGTCGTAGGGCCTACGCCGACCTGCTACGATCCCATCAACGCGTTTCTGAATCCGTTCGATGTCTCTTACCATTCGTGCTTGACAAGGCCTTCAAACACTGGAGCAGAACTTTTAGAATTGGTCACATTAGCTTCTTGCCACTTCCTTTGCAAATGTATTGAAACTCTTAGAGCCTTTCGAACAAATTTAAGTCTTCCTTTCACCTTCCGTAAAACTGATTTTACGTAATCTTCCGATTTCAGATTGTTTCTTAGAATTACTCCCAAATAAAACATGACATGCTCTATATATTCACCAATAATGTTGTAATTAGTTAGTTCGTTGGTTTGTTACATGTTCTGTAGATAATTTGAACGATCTTTTTATCGAAATATTGTAGCGAGTGAGGTGTCGTAGTGATTAACACACTGGACTCGCATTCATGAGGACTCCGATTCAATTCCGCGTCTGGCCATTCAGATTTAGGTTTTCCGTGATTTCACTTAATCGCTCCAGTCAAATGTCAGAACGGTTCCTTTGAAAGGCACGGTCGATTTCCTTCCCTATCCTTTCGTAATCCGAGCTTGTGCTCCGTCTCCAACGACTTCGGCGTTGACGTGATGTTAAATTGTTATCCATGCTTCCGCCGAAACGATGCTGAACGTGTTAGTTTACGAGATACGTATTCATGATAAGTGTTTGCATTAGAGTCCATATAAGATTTTAGTCTTCATCATGCAGCTACAAATAAAAAGTAGCGTTTTTTCCAGGCTTCCAGTTTTTAAATAACAATTCGCCCGTGGAATAGAAGGAGTTGTCCAGGAGAAATGAGTTTAGGTTAGATTTAAAACTTCCAGGCATTTTATTTTATTGGGAAATTGATCAAACAATTTTTTTGCTGCATATTTAACTCTTTTCTGAGTCACTGACAGCTTTAATAAGGGGAACTTTTTCCTCTAGTGCTGTTGGTATGGATATCACTATTCTTCTCAAATTGCGATGGATTATTTATGACGAATTTCGTGATGGTACACTTACAATGCCTTGAAGAGGTACCTACATGACGATCACGTGTGAACTTCACATATTATTGTTACTGCTCACTTTTGTAAAATCTATACATTCTTTCGAAGTAACCAGTTACCCTAGAAATTATTCCATAAGACATTATTGAGTGGAAATGTCAAGAAGTATGTTTGTTTACAAGACTAACAGTTATACGAAGGGCAAAAGTAGCCGAACTTAATTCTTTGAGTTGCTGAGATATGCTTCTTCCGGCTCAAGTTTTCATCAAGATGAACACCCAAAATTTGGAGCATTCTACCCAGTTTACTGATTCCTACTCGTCTGCTACATTAGTTGTTGGTATGACTCCATTTGTTGTACAGAACAGGGCAAAAGTAGCCGAACTTAACTCTTTGAGTTGCTGAGATATGCTTCTTCCGGCTCAAGTTTTCATCAAGATGAACACCCAAAATTTGGAGCATTCTACCCAGTTTACTGATTCCTACTCGTCTGCTACATTAGTTGTTGGTATGACTCCATTTGTTGTACAGAACTGAATATAATGTGTCTTCTCAAAATTAATTTCTACCCTTGCTTTCTTGTGAGATCATATACTGTGGGATTATCTCTCTCTGTTATACACATTACCTTAGCCATACATATTTAAGGAGCACTATCATCTGGCCGAGCGGGATAGCCGCGCTGTCTAGGGGCTTTGTCACGGCTCGCGCAGCTCCCTCACACGGACGTTCGAGTGCTCCATCGGGCACGGGTGTATGTGAGTGTGTTGTCCTTAGCGTAAGTTCGTTTAAGTTAGGTTAAGTAATGCGAAAGCTTACGGACCGATGACCTCCGCAGTTTGGTCCCATAAGATCTTACCACAAATTTCCAAAAAATTTCCACTGTCATTCGTTAAACCAATTGAAAATTCCTTACCAACGTTCAACGACTATGTTTTCGCGTTCAAAACACCGTTTGTAGTGATATTGTTTGACAAATCATTTGTATGCAGATGTAACGACCCGCAGCCGCCTACCATGTGTGTGTTGTACGCGAGTGTCAAATTTTCGCGCGTGCGTCAGTAGGCGCTGGGTTTATTCGCGCGAAGCGCAGATCATTTATTCCTTGTTTTTGTTACCTTTTTATGTTAATTATTTTATGTTTTTTATCTCTATGTCTCTAGTGTGTGTGCCCGCATCTCGTGGTCGTGCGGTAGTGATCTCGCTTCCCACGCCCGGGTTGCCGGGTTCGATTCCCGGCGGGGTCAGGGATTTTCTCTGCCTCGTGTTGGCTGGGTGTTGTGTGATGTCCTTAGGTTAGTTAGGTTTAAGTAGTTCTAAGTTCTAGGGGACTGATGACCATAGGTGTTAAGTCCCGTAGTGCTCAGAGCCATTTGAACCATTTTGAACCCTAGTGTGTGTTCCGTTTAGTAACGCTAGCAACGAGCAGCTCACTGACGTCGACTGGACTATTGCACATTACTGGAATCGTGAGCTCTGTATTTTAGCGCCGTACGCAAAAATAAAGTTCCATCGTTTAGTTTAACGTATTATGGTGTACGCATCATTTCTGTTGCAAGTATGGCAGAGTCACAGGATCTAATTCATTTACACTGCGTCTAAGTACCCATTTCTTGTAGATGTCACTCTCTTTCCGGCCTTTGGTTGCGTTAGAGGGTATTGACTTTCGTTTCGCGTTCTTGTTTTTCTCTATACTGTTGCCACTAGGCTAGTAGTACCAGCAATAATCTTAGACCTGGAAATCTACGAAATATTGTAAAGAGTATGAAACATCGTAATATTTTTTGGTTGTTTTACACTTTCTGAAATATCTGAGTAATGTAGGAGATCTAAAAAATGGAAAATAGTTGAGTATCTTCTCAAAGTTTGGCGCGCAGTGTAGCTGTCTCACTGAGTGTGTATGCGCGTCTACAGTTACATTTTTACCAACGGCAATGCAGAGTCGCAGGACCTAATTAATTTACACTGCGGCTAAACAAATATTAGAGGTCCTTTTGCGCTTTCTTGGGGCACACTGGATGTATTTTCGTTTCTGTGCAACGTTCCTAGGAAGTTTTCTGTCAATGATCGTTACTTTCATCTCTAGAAAAAACTTTTACGTATGAACAAACCTTCGGGATTATGACAGGCTTTTCTTAATTTGGGGAAGAGTAGCAGCAGATAATTTGTTCACTTTCGAGCTTAGCGTCGTTAACCTTCCTTTTTCACGAACAATATTATTAGCCGCAGAATATCAAAGTACAATTATTACTGTTGGTTTCACCTAGGTACAGCCAGTGTCAGACATATACTGATGTGCAAAACTTTGGGACGAATGTAATTGTCGCTTGATGTGTCATTGCAAATAATATAGCTCAATGGAACTTCGAACATACATAGAAAAACAGCTACAGCATAGTACAGAAGGTAATGGAAGGAAATACTCAATGATATTAACACAGAAATGAAATTTTTATTCAAAGAAAATAATTGTATTGAAGTCACCAAGATTTGTGACGGTCCACTGGGCATTACAAAAGATGGGACATGGTTCTTAACAGGGTGTGTAATCACTAGGGCTCGGATTTTATTAGCAAAAAAATAGTGAAATATGCAAGCGTTTGTGACCTAAAACTTACATAAATATGACCTTAAAAAATAAAATATGACTTAATAGAAGTTTATTTAAAGCATTCTTGTTTATTTACTTTTTGTTCGCCATAAAGTAATACAAAATTCACTTCTCAAAATATTGTAACTATAGTTCTTTCTTTCTGTAGGGTTTGTGGCTAATTTGCACCTATTTTTTGAATGTCTGAATGTTTTATTTTATAAACACAAAGTACAGTGAAAAGATCATCTATAGAAACAGTAGAACAATGTCTTTATTTCTACATAGTATTTAAAGCGTTTCACATTATTTAATACTGTACATCAATCTTCAGTATCTGCAAAGTTCCACTGGATCACAAGGTGCATTTTCAGGTTTTAAATTGTCAAAAATCAATGGTTGTCACTGAGGATAGTTTTGTACCTGGAAAAGCTCCTCTCCACTACACAAGACGTCACTGGAGCGTATTTGAAGGCAGCCAGGTCACTGGAGTTCAGTTTTGTTTCAGTATCTTCAAATGTTGCGGCATTCCCTGAAATTCTGTCACTAATTTTGCACAGTGTAGAATATCCAGGATTTCGCTGGAAAACACTTTGCAATTTGATTTTCACTTTGTCAGCCACATGACCACGAGCTCGACCCAACTCACTCTGCACATGTTGCACAATACTCTGGGCCTCACATAGCTGAGTGCCAATAGCTTCCAGTCGTTTGATGGCTTTTGGTATCACTGAAAACTTGGCGTTGACGTATGCCAAGTTTAGAGACAATGTATCTGTAAAAACGTCTTTCACAATTTTGATAGCACTTGATTCATCGCTATCAAGCTCACAGAAGATTGTCTTTGTTTGGGTGTAGTTGGTGCAGTATTACTCAGCAGCATTAAGCCAAGAACCCATCGTGTAAGAACGGGTTTAGGTGGGAGTGGAGTTGAAGGTGCTTGTTCCTTGAATTTCTGCACCCGTAGCGGAGCCTTCACATAGATTTTCTTACCACACGAAATTAATTTGTCCACGCCAGGGTAGTTTGATCGCACCTCTTTGGCAACTCTGTGCAACGCATACGCAAGGCAAGTGGCATACACCATACTGCGGTAGAGAATCTGAAGCCCTTTGGCTGCTTTAGCTTTACATGAAGCACCATCTGTTACAAGCAGCAAAGTGTTGTCTCTTTTCACACCATCCGGCCACAGTAGCTTCAGAGAGTTGTCGAACAAAATAGCAATCGTCGAATTGTTTACTCTGTCGAGAGCTTCACATGTAGTAGGAACATATCTCCAGGGCCATCAACTTTTAGAACACCAATAAAATATTTGCAATATATCGCCCACTAATATCCGTAGTTTCATCTATCGACAGCCAGATCTTTTGCTCAGCAATAGTAATTCGTATTTTGTTGAGCACATCATTGTAGCATACTGATAAATAGTTCTTTCTCAGTGTAGATTCATCTGGAACTGGATGTGTTGTGTACTTCTCCAAGAACCGTCTAAAGCGTGGATTCTTCAGCTTTTCCAATGGGATGTTGCAGGACACCATCATCTCACACAAATCCTTGCAGAATGATTGCACGGTTGACGATTGAGATTGGCCTGAATGTTCAAATAACAGCGTTTGCCTGCTGTTATTCTCAGCACCTTGTTTCACACAGCTGATGTGTTTAGCGGTATTACAGTGTTGTTGCACATTAAAGCGCATTTCTGCACTAACTTTAACTTCACACAGTTTACAAAATAATATTTTCCCATCAGTACTACAGAACTTCTCTCAAATTTCTCGAACATATCCTCGCAACTTCACGCCGTCGTTGCACTTTGCTTTAGGTATGTTGAACAAGGCAAAGGCTGTATTCAAACTGGTTACTGGGAACTCCTGTGCGACTGCTATGATTATTACGGCAGAAGCCGCCTTTGTTGGCTCTGAGAGCGTACTGTCGACTCTGCGCAACAATGTTTTATGTTCGCGAAACGAATGTTGTGGTACACCGATTTTCTGCTACAGTCCTGAGAAATAAAGCTGTGTACTAATTTATCTATATATCTTTCATAATAGCACGTTAAATATTGCCTTGTTAGCAACATATTCATTTTATTATTCGTGTGTCCCGTAAGATACGAGAAAAACGGTACACGCATTTTTGGCAAAAGTTGACGGAAATACGACCTATTATATTACGACCTATTATATTAAAAGTTAGCCGCAATATGACCTATTACTAAAATTTGTTGAAATATGACTTTATATGCACAATGAAAATACATTTTTCGACACTAAAATGCCTAGATTTGTGTATAAATTGTTCTAAAATTCACCCTATAGTTCAGAAAAAAATGGCTTGTCATTTAAATCCGGGCCATAGTAATCACCACGGATAGCAGTGGATGCTCTGCGACTTGCTCCCTCTCTGGCGGCAAAGCTTGTGAAGGGATCCTGTGGTAGGGCGTTCCATTCCTCCATCAGCGTGGTTGACAACTGTGGTGCCTGTGGAGGTCCTGCAATAAGCCTCCCCAACGCGTCCCACACGTCCGCGAAGGATTTAAGTCAGGGGAGTCAGTCGTCGAATATCCTCTCGCTCCAACAGCTCCTCCATCTGCGCTGTTTAACACAGTCGCGTATTGTCATCGCTAAAAAGGAAGCCAGAGCTGAATGCACCCCTGAAAAGACGCAACTGGGGAAGGAGTATAGTGTGAGGATAATGCTGACCGGTGATTGTACCGTGTTAAAAGATTCGGATATCAGTACGTCCGTAAAACGTTATTCCTCCCCGCACCATAACACCTAGATCACCTATAGCATCTTGTTCGACAATGTTCCTGGGAGTATTGCGTGTTCCCATGTCACGCCATATGAGGGAATCTGGTCTCACTGTTGATACAGTACCTCTGCTCTTGGCAACATCGCAAACGGTGCGCTTAAGTTTTGCAGAGCAGTGTTCAATGGTATATGTGATGGGTATGACTCGATACTACTAGAGTTAACATCACACAGGCTATTCAAGTCTTTAGAAAGAAAACCATAACAGAAGACGTTAAAGTTTCGTTGCTGTCAAGTAACTTCTTATTATCATAATAATTTACGTGTGGCTCAAAGGAGACTGAAAATAATATAGTTGGGGGAGCATTATGATAATTACACAGGCTGGCAATGAATTTTTTAAAATAAAAGTGTTTTATTCTTGTGCTTTTTGTGTACTACATCTCAAAATGAAAACGAGAAAGCTGTACCATCCACTCTTTTTTGTGTTCTTTAAATCAAAACAGCAAAGATCAAAGGGCCGATTATTACAGCATATTTGCGTGAAGATCATCAGTTCGCTCACTGACAATTCCTATGCAACACTGTCAGTGTTGACGAGTGAACACAGCTACGCTGCTGGTCATTAAAATTGCTACACCACGAATATGACATGCTACAGACGCGAAATTTAACTGACAGGAAGAAGATGCTGTGATATGCAAATGATTAGCTTTTCAGAGCATTCACACAAGGTTGGCGTCGGTGGCGACACCTACAACATGCTGACATGAGGAAAGTTTCCTACCGATTTCTCATACACAAACAGCATTTGACCGCCGTTGCCTGGTGAAACGTTGTTGTGATGCCTCGTGTAAGGAGGAGAAATGCGTACCATCACGTTTCCGACTTTGATAAAGGTTGGATTGTAGCCTATCGCGATTGCAGTTTACCGAATCACGACATTGCTGCTCGCGTTGGTCGAGATCCAATTACTGTTACCAGAATATGGAATTGGTGAATTCAGGAGGGTAATACGGAACGCCGTGCTGGATCCCAACGGCCTTGTGTCACTAGAAGTCTAGATGACAGGCATCTTATCCGCATGGCTGTAACGGATCGTGCAGACACGTCTCGATCCCTTAGTCAACAGATGGGGACGTTTGGAAGACAACAATCATCTGCACGAACAGTTCGGCGACGTTTGCAGCAGCATGGACTATCAGCTCGGAGACCATGGCTGCTGTTACCCTTGACGCTGCATCACAGACAGGAGCCTCTGTGATGGTGTACTCAACGACGAACCTGGGTGCACGAATGGCGAAACGTCATTTTTTTCGGACGAATCCAGGTTCTGTTTACAGCATCATGATGGTCGCATCCGTGTTTGGCGCCATCGCGGTGAACACACATTGGAAGCGCGTATTCGTCATCGCCATACTGGCATATCACCCGGCGTGATGGTATGGGGTGCCATTGGTTACACGTCTCGGTCATTTCTTGTTCACACTGACGATACTTCGAACAGTGGACGTTACATTTCAGATGTGTTACGACCCGTGGCTCTACCCTTCATTCGATCCCTGCGAAACCCTACATTTCAGCGGGATAATGCACGACCGCATGTTGCAGGTCCTGCACGGGCCTTTCTGGATACAGAAAATGTTCGACTGCTGCCCTGGCCAGCACATTCTCCAGATTTCTCACCAATTGAAAACGTCTGGTCAATGGTGGCCGAATAACTGGCTCGTCACAATACGCCAGTCACTACTCTTGATGAACTGTGGTATCCTGTTGAAGCTGCATGGGCAGCTGTACCTGTACACACCATCCAAGTTCTGTTTCACTCAATGCCCAGGCATATCAAGGCCGTTATTACGGCCAGAGGTGGTTGTTCTGGGTACTGATTTCTCAGGATCAATGCACCCAAATTGCGTGAAAATGTAATCACATGTGAGTTCTAGTATAATATATTTGTCAAATGAATACCCGTTTATCGTCTGCATTTCTTCTTGGTGTAGCAATTTTAATGGTCAGTAGTGTATATTATACGATACGTATGGCAGGCGCTTGGAAATGACTACACAGTCGAAACGACTGATCAGTGAAAAAAATGAAATAAATGAATGCTTTAACTCTATCAATAAGAGCTAGTGCAGCAAATTAATATAAGAAAATTACCATGACTGTGGACCCCCCTTGCAACTAAAAATATTGGGCCCACTAACTTGTTCTACGTTGTAACAAAATTGTTACTAAAAGAGAAGTACGGATGGACCTCTCAAATAAAGGAAATCAACTTGCGGCAAGCCTTTCTCAACGCCTTTTGGAATGACAGCTTAGCTGGCGCGTCGCCTCTGTTGCTTTGCGCGGCAGCGCTTGGCATTTTGGGCGAGGTCATCTGCATAAAATACAGCAATCGTTAGCGTGCGGCTGCCGGGGCAGAAGGGAGCACGGACGCCTTACTTCCAGCTCGGCTGCCGTTTATAATAGAGGTACAAGAGCTGCGCCTAACAACCTGTTACACGAGAGGTCTCAGCAGATCTGTTATCTCGACAGATCTCTCTGAGTGGCGGAAGACGCCAGGCTAGCGCAATAAATGACATTCTCTAATAGCCGTCCACACGGGACACGCAGCGCAGCGAACGAACATTTTGTAAAGAGAATATGATAACTCCTACAATATTATTTCAGTGGTACAGGGTGGTGCACGAAAAACCGGCCCCCGAGTACTAGACTGCTCATTGTCATTTATCAATCGTCACATATTGTTTCGAAGCTGTTTGCATTTACTTATTTGTTATTTATTTATTGCCTAATAATCACATGTTTATCTATTCTGTTCGTAGCGGTCAACAAATCGTACGTAATTGGCGAGCAGTCTGTACTCGGGGCCGGTTTTTCGTGCGCCACCTTATATTATTTCACTGCAATCAGCCACATAACGCTACAGTTGGCTAAACGAGACGTTTTGCAGAATCACGAAAATTACAAGTGTGTGAGAATTCTGTTATGAGTAAAAAATCTGTACTCCAGGGGAGGGGGGGGGGGGAGGGGAGGCAGGTGCCCCCTCCTGGCGCCTTCCATCTTCAGTCACCTATGCTACTAATTTTGAATTTTTCATAAGAATCATATACCAAGCACAATGAACGAGGAACGTGTAAAAATGAACGGTTCCCAAAAAAGAGCGATCGCCAGTGAACTAGTTCCCAAGGATGAGCGACTTTGCCCATCTCTAGTATGGGCGCGGCCTGAAACAAACTTTTGGATCAATTATGGGGCTACTATTTATTTTTAGTGTAGTGGTTTTATTCCAGTACTTTGACCTCAGATTTAATATCAGCCCATTAGAAAATCTGTCTGATTGAATGCTGTGAGAAGGAAGACTGGTTACCGACCAAACGTTGCAAAATATGTTCTCATCATTGTGCAGGAAGAGGTCATAGACCAAAAATCAGACCTTACTGAAGAAAATGCTGGGTTACAAAAGCGGTCTTTTCACAGAAAATGCTTCTGAATGATTATTTGAAACGACTAACGAAAATAAAGCAACATTAACTGGGCTGCATTCGTTACATTACTGTATCAGATATACATTAAGTCAGAAAAACGTCTGAAAATGCTTCCCTGACACTGTCTTAAGCACGAAAGCACTGTAACATTTGCTATTTAAAGCAACTGTTGCGTGCATACGACAGAAATTAATAGCGAGAAGGAATCCTAAACAGTTGTCTGCTAATGCTTTGGGGCATCTAATATGGCGGTTCCAAAGCAATCACAGCATACGTCTCTAGCGCTGTCTGCCCTTATTATCTCCTCATGCTTATTGTACTGTTCACGATATAAACACTTCTTTCAGCATGTGCAGTCAGTTGATATAACTTCGTGAACAAATATACTTGAAATTAAATTGATAACTTATTTTTTTTTTAAGCTGGTTTATTCTTCACCAAAGAATAAAGTACCATGCCATCTATTAAAAACTTCAAAGCAATGTAACAACATAGTTGACTTGGTCGTGGACAGAACAGAACATACAGTACATTCTACAGTTTTCTTTTATTTGCAGTGCAAAAATAATAACCGCAAGAGATTTTACGCAGTTTCGGGCTGCCTTTTACGGGGGGAAAGAGAAAGTTGGAGCTGGCGACTTGGAATTTCCCGCTCTCGCTCGCTCTGCGCGACATTCATGCAACAAAGGAAAATATAAAAAACACACTTCGCAGTTTTACTTTAAACAATTAGCACTATGAAAAATCATTAATATTAATATACAACGTATCATTATGGCGTTCTTTCTCATATGTTGTGCAAGCGGACAATTCTTCATTGGTGTATCACTACGCAACCCAATTTGTGTCGTACGTACGCTTCTCCCAAAGTAATAGCACAAGAATTCTAAGTTTCCTTATGTCGATTTTGCACAGTATCTCTGGCACTCTGCCCCAAGAAGCGGCCATTGTACATTTCCCTCAACACGCGACCAAGATCCATGTGTCGGTAATATGGTCCCTGTTGCTCCTCTGTTATCTCTCTCGTTCATCTCACTTGCAGTTTTAAAAAATATGTCTATAAATATCTAACATCAGTGCTGTTTTTCTGGGGGAACGCTGTGGGATGCGTACCCCCAAACCTTTTTGTAGGCAAAGCTACTTTTTTTCGATATCATATTAGTATCTCTGAATGTGCGAAAAGTTTTGGACTCTTCAAATTGGTCTGAGAATCATGGAATAACATATGGTGGAACAAATATCAAAACTTTATGTTGTCGTTTTGCTCTTCCAGAGAGAGAAATATTTAGAGGATTTCGGGAGTATTTGATGGAGAAGAAAATTCCAGCATCCCTCCTTTCTCTTCAGAATGCACTGAAATGTGTTCCTATATCAACGAGTGAAAGTGAACGTGGGTTTTCCCAAACAAATCTGATCGTCTCGCCAGCAAGAGCTTCATTTCATCTTTCCACAGTGAGCAATCTGATGTTCATAAAGTTGGTTGGTCCTCCACTGATGTTGTTCCAGTCCGTGGACTATATACGCTCTTGGTTCAGGATAGGCAGACATCTTGCTATTGATAGCAAGAGTAAAATAATAAGGCGTGAAGACTACAGCAGTCATGAACTGAAGTCAGTTTGGAAACTGTTGTAATGCTATGTAAGTTACACTATAGTTTTACAGTTAAATAAACTTTGAGCTGTATTAAAAATTGGGTCAGTTGAAGCACGGGGAGCCACCTATCATCTATGCCATTTCGGGAGCCAAACAAGGTTACAAAAGGTTTTTGATGTGTAGCTTCTACTGTTGTTGATGATATGTGTGGCTGGTTTTTGTTGTATTGTGTCTTTTAGTGGTGTTTTGCAGGTTAAATTATGTGTTCGGTAATATTTCCTTGTATTGTTTTGTATGTCGGAGGGTTGATTCGACTCAGCTGTTTCATTTGAGGTGTATTATAGGTCAATTGAAGTGTACGATACCATTTTATTTTATTGTTCAGGGGTTGATGGGAATCACATGATTCATTTGAGGTGATGTAACTGAACCGTTCGATACTATATTCTCTTGTATGTTTGGGTGTTTCTCGGTATTGCCTGCTTCATTTGAGTTGTAAAGTCAACTGAAGAGTCCGATACCATGTATTTTTTAGTTCGACCTGTTAACGTCATGGCTAAAAGCAGACGGGTGGTATCCCATGCTTCAACTATAATTTTCGCTGCGTTATATCCAATGTCGGAGTACCATCAAACTTTTTTTTTTTAGAAAAAAAGCACTGTCTAACATCATTTCAGTTTTCTGGTGACGAATCAAAATATTCGTATCACTAGAAGCTTTAATGCTATGAAACCGGTATGCCGAATAAACATGTTTGACAACTGCAAGGTGTTAATCGTTTTCCTTTCACAAACAGATGAAGTGAAGTTGAGGCGAACCGTGGTGTGATTGCAGCGGAGCGGCTGGAGCTGTGGGCAGGCAGCGACTTGGACGAGTCCGACCCGCAGAGCCTGTGCGGCTCGCACTTCGAGTACCTGGGCTACATCACGCTCTCCAGCAACGAGAGCACCGCCTTCAAGTCCCGGGAGCTCAAGTCCGTCACCGTCCCCTCCTGCAAGGCCAGGTTCCTCAAGCTGCGCCTGCACAAAAACCACCCAAATGCCTTTAACGTCCACAATCAGGTAAGCCATCAGCTAAAATCTCTAATTCTGTCCCTTATTAATACAACTAATACAATATTTTTCGTGTCATTACCCTTCTGACTGTTTCGATTTGACTCGACACTGTTTCCTTTCCTGTGCCAACCTCTTCAGCTGAGAGATGCACATAGACCCAAAGTCCTTCATTATTTATTACCAGAGCGTGCTGAAAATCATTGCCTCCAACTTTTTTATGTGATAACTCTTAAAATTTTTTAACCAAAACAAACTTGATTATCTATCTATATCTTTATTCTTCACATCTACATATTTATTTGTCAACATAGTCAATCTGGCGACGTACACATTTCTCTCAAAGAGAGAAGGTCTGTCTTGATCACTTAAGTTGTACATTCCAGAATTACCGGTTTCAATCACTGACATCTCCAGATCTTGTAAAAGATCTGGAGATGTCAGTGGAGTAGCTAACTAAGTTTGATTAGCTGAAAGTAATCTGGAATAGGCCTAGTGATGCATAAAAAATAAAAATGCTAACATGATTAACAGCCATGCATACCAACAATAAGTACCATAAAAATATTCTAATAAAGGTATCAACGTCTATATATAGGGTGTTTCAAAAATGACCGGTATATTTGAAACGGCAATACAAACTAAACGAGCAGCGATAGAAATACACCGTTTGTTGCAATATGCTTGGGACAACAGTACATTTTCAGGCAGACAAACTTTCGAAATTACAGTAGTTACAATCGTCAACAACAGATGGCGCTGCGGTCTGGGAAACTCTATAGTACGATATTTTCCACATATCCACCATGCGTAGCAATAATATGGCGTAGCCTCTGAATGAAATTACCCGAAACCTTTGACAACGTGTCTGGTGGAATGGCTTCACATGCAGATGAGATGTACTGCTTCAGCTGTTCAATTGTTTCTGGATTCTGGCGGTACACCTGGTCTTTCAAGTGTCCCCACAGAAAGAAGTCACAGGGGTTCATGTCTGGCGAATAGGGAGGCCAATCCACGCCGCCTCCTGTATGTTTCGGATAGCCCAAAGCAATCACACGATCATCGAAATATTCATTCAGGAAATTAAAGACGTCGGCCGTGCGATGTGGCCGGGCACCATCTTGCATAAACCACGAGGTGTTCGCAGTGTCGTCTAAGGCAGTTTGTACCGCCACAAATTCACGAAGAATGTCCAGATAGCGTGATGCAGTAATGGTTTCGGATCTGAAAAATGGGCCAATGATTCCTTTGGAAGAAATGGCGGCCCAGACCAGTACTTTTTGAGGATGCAGGGACGATGGGACTGCAACATGGGGCTTTTCAGTTCCCCATATGCGCCAGTTCTGTTTATTGACGAAGCCGTTCAGGTAAAAATAAGCTTTGTCAGTAAACCAAATGCTGCCCACATGCATATCGCCGTCATCAATCCTGTGCACTATATCGTTAGCGAATGTCTCTCGTGCAGCAATGGTAGTGGCGCTGAGGGGTTGCCGCGTTTGGATTTTGTATGGATAGAGGTGTAAACTCTGGCGCATGAGACGATACGTGGACGTTGGCGTCATTTAGATCGCAGCTGCAACATGGCCAACGGAAACCCGAGGCCGGTGTTGGATCACCTGCTGCACTATCTGCGCGTTGCCCTCTGTGGTTGCCATACGCGGTTGCCCTACCTTTCCAGCACGTTCATCCGTCACGTTCCCAGTCCGTTGAAATTTTTCAAACAGATCCTTTATTGTATCGCTTTTCGGTCCTTTGGTTACATTAAACCTCCGTTGAAAACTTCGTCTTGTTGCAACAACACTGTGTTCTAGGCGGTGGAATTCCAACACCAGTAAAATCCTCTGTTCTAAGGAATAAACCATGTTGTCCACAGAACACTTGCACGTTGTGAACAGCACACACTTACAGCAGAAAGACGACGTACAGAATGGCGCACCCACAGACTGCGTTGTCTTCTATATCTTTCACATCACTTGCAGCGCCATCTGTCGGTGAAAATTGTAACTACTGTAATTTCGAATGTTTGTCCGCCTGAAAATGTACTGTTGTCCCAAGCATATTGCAACAAACGGTGTATTTCTATCGCTGCTCGTTTAGTTTTTATTGCCGTTTCAAACATACCGGTCATTTTTGAAACACCCTGTATTTTCCACTGCAGTGGACAATTTTGCACAGGATTAAACGTCAAGCTATCCACTACCGTAAACATGGTTTGAGTAAAACAGTGCGCGGTCCTGTTGTTACGTCTTCCGATCTGTGCTCTCTCTCATCCAGTTATACACGGTGGACTCAGAAGTATGGAACAAAACTCCTCACTGCAAGTCGCATCGTCTTCTTAGAGATTTCCCCAGCCTGGAACCCTCTCACCCACAATGAAGCCCACCTCACATATTCCTACAAGTAGAAAGCCAAACATCCCCTAACAAAACTTCGAACACGCAGGTCTCCTAAGTCTGTGACAGTCAAATCCACCCCTACAATTCTCTGTGTACCTCTCCAATAGCTAAATGTATTGTCCAATTCATCACAGTAATGCTGTCAAGTCTTCCACCTCTCCAAATAAATTTCCCTAGCTGCCCAATCTGTCCTCTCCATGAAGGTTAACTGCCACCTATTCCCACAACCAGGTACGCTTTATGAAGTTATATTAATAATACCTCTTTTCTGGAGCATGATACAGGTTTGGTTCTGTAGCTGTAATCACTGCGTCTGCTGCTGTAGAGACGGTGTAAATAAAACTATTGGTCTCCTTTCCATGAGGCCACGCCACTTAGCCACATGAAATTATTATTATTATTATTATTATTAGTAGTAGTAGTATCCCTTAACTCAAGGGTGTGGTCTCTCAGACTACGCGAAAATTTTCGAAATCGCTCTCCAAGGCCAGTTGTAGCCGAATACTCCTATACTCCCCCTGCCTCTCTTGCATCGCCAACCCTACAATGTTTTATTGTCAGTTGAATTGAGCCCTTCTTTCTTTATTGGTGACACGCGTTACTGACACGTGTTGTTGTCTCTTAGACTGCGCCTCGTGAGTTACGTACCTGTTTTCTTCAGTACAGTAAAAGATGTGTTCTCAGGAATATATCAGTTTCAACGATCCTAAGCTTGATGAAATTGTTAATCGGTGTATGGATGAAGATGTCAGTGATATACATAAAGAAATATATAAAAAAGACGATTTTACAATAGCTAATCAGTTCTGCTATCGAACAGGACGTTGTTTCGGAGGAAGAACTTCAGGACAATTGTATTGGGGATGTGGCTGTTTCTACAATAAAGTGCTTAATGTCTATGTTAAAATCAAATGTGGTCTCAGTGGTGATAAAGAAGAATGTAGATCCCAGCACTCAATGCCAATTTTTCAGACTTTCTTTTGTATCTACCGAGTGCGACTGTCATGTGCAAATGTAAACCCTGGAATTTAGCTTTATGTGAACGTATACTTTCTACAGAAATACTATAATGTCTCAGAATGTGAAATTCAGTTCTCTAACAGTTTGTTTGTGTGTAGTATTTAAAAACTGCACAAAAAGGATTTGATTTTGTGCAATAAAAAGTAAAATATTGTCGCTACTATTTAGTGCAATAAAATCAACAAGGAGTTTTTAAACAACACTCAAATAACTGTAAAAATAAATACTATAAACTGAAATTAAAAATATCAAATCATTTGTGCCATAATTCTCGGGTTAAAAATAAGGGTTCCAGAGGTCCCACCTCGTATAATGCATCAAAGGAAGTCAGTTCCTGAATTAATGGTTATTATTGTTATTATTATTATTATTATACATAATATCGGACATAAGAGATACTGAACATGGGCAAATGAATGGTACCTCATCTACACAGTGTTCACGTATTACAAACTTACTTATCACTTTAATCAATGCCTATGATGAGATGCCTTCATGTTGTCATAGTTCTATATCAGTCGTCCTTAAAAAACCATTATCAACACACCTCTAACTAACACAATGAAAGCGAGTTCCTTGGCAGAAATACACTGAGGCAACAAAAGTCATGCGATACCTCCTAATATCTTGTCGGATCTCCTTTAGCCCAGTGCAGTGCAACAACTCGACTTTGCATGGACTCAACAAGTCGTTGAAGGCCACCCACCTCTCCTGAAGAAATATTCAGCCATGCTTCCTATATAGCGCTCCGTAATTGCGAAAGTATTGCGAGTGCTGGATTTTGTGCACGAGCTAACCTATCGATTACGTCCCATGAATGTTCGATGAAATTCATGTCGGGTGACCTGTGTGACCAAATCATTCCCTCAAATTGTAAAGAATGTTCTTCAAACCAGTTGCGAACAATTGTGGCCTGGTGACATGGCGCATTGTCATCCATTAAAGTTCAATCGTTGAATGGCTGCAAATGGTTCCCAAGTAGCTGATTATAACCATTTCCAGCCAATGATCGGTTCAGTTGGGCCAGAGAGCTGAGTCTAGTCCATGTAAACACAGCCTCCACCATTCTGGAGCCTCTACCAGCTTGCACATTGCCTTTCTGCTTCGTGGGGTCTGCTCCAACCTCGAACCGTACCATCAGCCCTTACCAACTGAAAACTGGACTCATCACAGTTTTCCAGTCGTCTATGGTCCAACCGATATGGTGAGAGCTCAGGAGAGCCGCTACAGGCGGTGTTGTCCTGTTAGCAAAGACACACACGTCGATCGTCTGTTGCCGTAACGCCAAATTTCGCCGCACTGTCCTAACGGATACGTTCGACTTAGGTCCCACATTGATTTCTGCCGTTATTTCACTCAGCGTTGTTTGTCCGTTAGCACTGACAGCTCTAAGCAAACGACGCTGCTCTCGGTCGTTAAGTGAAGGCCGTCGGCCACTGCGTTGTCCGTGGTGGGAGGTAAGGCCTGAAACATAGTATTTGCAGAATATTATTGACATTGTAGATTTCGGATTACTGAAATCCCTAGCAATTTCCGAAATCGAATATCCCATGTGTCTGGCTCCAATGACTATCCCACGTGCAGAGTCTGTTAATTTCCGTTGTGCTCCCATAATCATGTCGGAAACCTTTTCACACGAATGACCTGTGTACAAATGACTACTCCACCAGTTGACTGCCCTTTTATAACTTTTGTACTTGATACTACTGCAATCCTTATATGTACAAATCGCTACCCCTTGACTTCCATTACCTCAGTGTAGATGCAAACATAGCAGCAACGTTTGAGGCATGAGGTTTACAGTATGCTGCAGACCTTATGCTAACATCGTGAATAAGAATTAATAGAACGCTAGGTAACCCCAATATCTCTCTTTCAATAACCGACAAAAAACTAAGTAGAGAAATCTGTGCATAACGCAGAGTGAATCCAATCATCTCAGTCACCGACTCAAGATCACTGCAGCTTTGATGATGAATCTTCCTGTTGCAATTCAAACTGATTACAAGTTTGCCAAATGCGAGAGAGAAATGGTGTAGTTGGCTTTTTCGTTTTGCAGACTCTAACATCAGTAGAGTGTGCTACATGATTTTTAGAATTTTGTGTCTAAATCGGCGAATTTTTTTGTCGAAAACAGTGAATTTAACGTCGAAATAAGTGAATTTTGCGGTGAAATCAATGAATTTTTTGCCAGATCTGCTCTCGATTTGATGAACCTATACACTGAAGAACCAAATGTACTAAGTGACTCGGTTTTAAACTCTGCAAATGTCATTCGACAGCAACTAATTCACAAAACATTTTTATTTAAGGTTTCTTGCATTACTGTGTATTCTACATTGTACATATTGACATCAGACGTTTTCACAGGATTTCTAAATCATTTCTGACGAATACAGATGTGGTTCCTTCAACAAGGGAATTTGTGGGGAAGTGTTTTGTGGGGTGTCATGATGGCGAGTATCAGGACATGACCAGTGAAACTACCTTGTATGCGGACCTGGAGAATTCTACAAGTCTGCTAGGTTGTGAGACTTAGAAATATTTCGACTGTAGTTGGACCTCGCAATATTTCTAATAATCACCGAATTTTGAGTTATTTCTCGTCATGGGAACTCTGATTTAATGATGGCTACTCTGGAATATTCCAGACGAGGTTCAAACTGTGAATATTTTATGAGAAGTTGATGCTTCTGTCTATAAACATGTTACTGGTCATTGTGATGAAAGCAGGATTATTGGCAGAAATAGACATACGCATGAAGCACTGTTTGTGGTCTGAATTTAATAGTATGCGGCAGGTATTGTACTACCAAAGTCAACAATAACTTGTCATTATGGTCTACCACAATAACTGTCAAGAAAGTGGCTAAAGAACTCTGCACATAACGAAGACAGAATCTCATAATCTCTCCCACAGACTCATAATCGCCACAACTAGGAAGGTGGAAGTTCCACATAAAATTACACAGACTGTGTTAAAGAATTAATGATATGAGTAATTTCTGATTACCTGTTATGTACACACTTGGTCCTGTATCTGTCAATGCAGTAGCTACTGTCCTGCCGATATTAACAAACTACAATATCACACTTTGAATAAAACAAACAGGGGACAACAATACCAAATCTACTAGAGGTGTGTAGTGACTATACCACATCAAGTGTTAAAACAACATATGTGGTTAATGAGCAAATTTCACCTGTTATATGCAACAAAATATGGAGCATTTTGTTACAGTTTACTGAAACATAGTGATCTATGGGACAATTTATTATGCACTGTGACATGGGGTAATTTATTACAAAAGTACTGTAACAGGGGATAATTTGTTACAGTTTCACTGTAACATGGGGCACTTCGTTACAATTTTGCTGTAGCAAAGAGTATTTTCTAACAATATTTGCTGTAACAATAGGCAGTTCATTACAGTCTCACTGTAAGAGTGGGAATTTGTTACAATTTTCGTAGTTTGTTACAAGTTTGCTGTAAAGTGTGTAAGAGGTACATGGTTAAAGAATTTGTTGCTAGCGCAGTCGAGCAGATGTAATTTCGATGGATTGCTCACGCGATGTCTGCGATATGTAAGCAAGAAGAGAATCTGAGACCAAAGAGCAGTATTGACTGCAGTAAGAACTGTGTAGTAGGAGTAAGTTGTTGCTAGCGAGCAGCCGTGTCTGGTGTATCGTGTTGGCTGGGCCGGTCGTGTGCAGCGATGGCGGAGACTGAGCGTTGTAGGATAAGATAAAAGCAGCCTCGCGCATATGTAGTATTGTTACATCAAGTCCCATGTAAATGTTTTAAAAAAATGTGTTAATAATAATCTTTCTCATAAAAAGTAACTTTTGACATTCATCTCAATTTAAAGAATTCACTAATTTCTCCAATCCTTGGCCATCCCGATTATTGAAAAGAAAAATCAGTTCTTTCCTTTTATATAAGACAAATCTATCGGTCAGCATTGCACTTAGCTGCGCCAGGAAAATTTCTTATAGGAGCAGGTATATGCGCGTTATCCGGCGATCTAATTAAGGTAAGATTTTTCAGTTTATTCAGAATGATGTATCAGGGCCATGACGCAGCATTGCTGACGTCCAAAATTTACCAGGTTAAATTGACTGTCAATTATTGAAAGGTTATAAGTGACCCACATTTTTTTATTGAGAGATTAGTCACATTTTATTATTGATACGTTACGCAATTTTCCTGTTGGTAGGTTATACTGAATGTGAACGAAATAATTATATCTTTTTTACTGTTGAGAGGTTTAGGAATTTTTCTATTTTGAGGTTACACTAAATGAGAATATTATTCAGATTATTTTATTTTGTGGGGAGGTTACAAGTGCGGTAATTTGATGCAATTTCACTGTAGTAGGAGCATCTTGTTACAATTTCAATCTAAGATGGGGTAATTTGTTACAATTATACTGTAATATATCGACATAGGGGACTAAGTGACATGGAGTTGTCACTGTGTGACTGATTAAGTTAGCTCTGTCAGTAGATGAGAAAAAACTTTTGAACTCCAACATAAAGTTAATAACTGACCGTGGAAACACTACAGTATTTGGGTGACTTTGAAAATAATCTGAATATGGGTAGTTGAAAGCATGGAAACCCTCTTTCCTAACTACACAAATTTGTATCACTGCTGTACATCATGCTATTTCATCAAACTGTTATGAAGTGTCCACTGTATGACAGTATCAGTTATGACATTATCAGTCAGTCATTGCCAGATTCACTTTAACTTGTACGTTTGATCAGTATTGGCGGCATGCATCTCTCGTAATATTATAGAACAAACCTGTAAGTATTTCGATAAATAGTACCAGAATCTGTCATGATACATGCATGGTCTTGAAACGAATTACAATTATCAAGCATCATCATATCACATTTGTGCGGTGGTGGGAGGAGGCTGTGACATATGGTTGTCAAGAGAGTGGGGTTTCTGATGGGTTAGTGAATAGGTATTTGAAATTCTAAGAAAAATAATCCAAGGCTGTAGGGAAAGATTGATAACAAACAACATGTAGGAGAACCTACAGAGAAACATATGAATGTAAGTCCAATAGAGGAGTGCTCAAATTGAAAAGGTTTAAGAGAAAGATATAGTTCTATTTCCCTACATTTGAACCTGTACACCAAAGCACCAAGAGCTACTTTGATGTTCCAGGCAATTGCCCAGTCAGAACACTCATTTTAGCTTCAACCAATTCCAGTTAATATAGTACAGTCACTGAGTTTCTAGTTCCTTCCTTGCTGACTTTACTCTGTATTGCATTATCATTCCTGTATAGGAGAAACAGTATTTCTACCTTGATGCCATCTCTCATAGGGATGATCTTCGAGAATATACAATGCAGATAGCTGCTAAAACCACCGCACACATTTCCTTATTTAATGTGACAGCTATGACGTGTAATAAAGATTCTATCTCTAAACATTTCTCAGATGCCGGAGTTTCCCATACAGCCAAGGCGGCCGACGGAAGTGAGTATCAGCGAACACAAAAACTTATGTATTTTTATTATGCGTGGATATGTACACAATGCTTGGCTTACAACTCCACTGTGTAGACACGTCCCAATAGTCCATCACTCCCAGCCCAGCCTACGGCTGGCGCCAATACAGGTATAGTGGCATTGTCCTGCTGGAGACCTGTCTCGACTTGGGGCTGCTCTGTTTGCTCTGTACGGCTGTGGGTCTGTCCGCAGGATTTACTGAGGGATGGGCTCGCTGTCAATTGCTTTCAACTTCCAACATGCCGTTTCTATGAACTAAGAACCATAAAAATACATGCTTTTACCGCTGTAACAGGCTTCATCAGCGTCTGCTCAGGCTGTTAAGTTTCTAGAGTCTCGCTCAAGGTGTGTAAAGTTGTAACAAAATATTTAATAATTTTCCGCATATGAAAAATAGGTGAGTGAGTAACTTGTCCTCTCTCAACTGTACTGTTCACAATAACTCACTCTCTGCCATGTCTGCTGCTGCTGATGTTACCATATACACCTCTGATCAGAATTCCTTATCTTCTTTGCATTTAACTTCATTGACCATCACTGTATTGTGACTGAGCCTTTGCATTTCTCTTTTCAGATTTTCTAGCTTCCTTATCAAGCTCAAACTGCTGATATTTCACACCCTGATACGAAAAACGTTATCATTTCGTTACCTTAATCAATCATTCTCTCATATTCACCTCCCCCTTGGCAGTCCCCTCCCAGAGATCTGAATGTGGGACTAGTCCAGAAACTTTTGCCAATGGATAGATCATAATGACACTTCTGAATTACAGGCCACGTTTCCTGTGAAATCACTTTATGTGACTTTAACACAGTAGTTTACATTGCCTTCCTCATGCAATTGATTCTTCCGCCTTTCGGGACAATTTCCCACCCCAAGTGCAGGAGAGTACCCTGAACCTCCATCCGCTTCTCAGGCCCCTTTGACAGGGCAGTTGGCTGATTAGGGTGACTTCTTATGACCACCATTGCTGATGACTCCCATTCAAAATTCAAGCGGTGATGGGGTTCGAACCCAGGACCAAGGTCGTTTTGATTGCTAATCAAAGACGCTACTCTTACGTCACGAGTCCGTGTAAACATACCCCACATCACTATGGAGCTACCACTGGCTTGCACAGTGCCTTGTTGACAACTTGTATCGACGGCCTTGTGGGTTCTGCGCCACACTCGAACCGTACCATCGGCTCTTAGACACCGAAGCCGGGACTCATCTGAACAGACCATGGGTTTTCAGTCGTCCAGAGCCCATTCGATATGGTCAGGAGCCAAGGAGAGGCGCTGGAGGCGATATCGTGGTGATAACAAAGGTATCCAAGTTGGTTGTGTGCTGCAGTACCCCGTTAACGTCAAATTTTGCCGCACTGTCCTAACGGATATGTTCGTCGTACATCTCACCTTGACTTCTGTCGTTACTTCAAGCAGTGTTGCTTGTCTGTTAACACTGACAGTTCTGCGCAGTCGCCACTTCTCTCTGTCGTTAAGTGAAGGCCGTCAGCCACTGCGTTGTCCGTGGTATGAGATAATGCCGGAAATTTAGTATTATCGCCAAACTCTTGACACTGTGGATTCCCTAACGATTTCTGAAATTCAATGCCCCATGGGTCTAGCTCCAACTACCTTACCACCGTGCAAAGTCTGTTAATTCCCATCGTGTGGCCATACTCTCGTCGGAAACCTTTTCACATGAATCACATGAGTACAAACGACAGCTCTGTGAATGCACTGCCCTTTAATACCTTGTTTAGCGATACTAATGCCATCTGTATATGTGCATATCGCTATCCCATGACTTTGGTCACCTCAGTTTATAATGAACGTCCTCTGCACCTCACAGCTTTAATTCTATCCTACTGCTATTCATAAATTTCATTTTAGTTCTGGTATTTGACAAATTTGCTCTCTGTTCAGGATGCAGTGGTTAACATTGTAACTCCCGATTCTCTGTGGCTGTTTTACTTTTTTTGTGTAGAAAGGTTTGGATTGCTGTCCGCTCAGCCTCGTGACGCGAAAGTGACTCTGGTCTATTAAAATTAGCATATTGTGGAACGACTTCTTCAAGGTAAACAATACTTGACAACTCTTCTGAACCTTTCTAATGTATATTCTATAGGCTACATCGCTTTAGAACCACGGAGTTGGCATTTTTCCCTCATACTACAATTTCGATTCTGATATTTTGGTTTGGTTCTGAAGTTAACAAAAATCGTTTTATAAACAGGAACATTTCCTGATATTCTTCTTGATTCGAAATGTGTTGTGGTCTTCAGTCCAGAGACTGGTTTGATGCAGCTCTCCTTGCTGATACACTAAAGCTGCATGTCCTCGGGAAAAATTACTGCTTTAATTTCCCCTTGCTTTCAGCCGTTCGCAGTACCAGCACAGCAAGGCCGTTTTGGTTAGTGTTACAAGGCCAGATCAGCCAATCATCCAGACAATTGCCCCTGCAACTACTGAAAAGGCTGCTGCCCCTCTTCAGGAACCATACGTTAGTCTGGCCTCTCTTCAGCAGATACCCCAATGTTGTGGTTACACCTACGGTATGACTATCTGTATCACTGAGGCACGCGAGCCTCCCCACCAACGGCAACGTCCATGGTTCATGGGAGAGGGGGGGGGGAATTCGAAATATCTTGATTGATTTTCTGTTTATCTACAGCTTTTCTGAAACGGAATAGACACTGGTCACTATCTGTTCAATTCAATTTTTTATTCTTCTGTGTATTATTCCAGTCATCAAATTTGAAGGGTCGATTACAAGACTGATCATTTGATAGATCTCACGTTCATCCCCACCAGCTTTCTTCAGCAGAGCGGATATATGGACAGTGACGTGCTGTCAAGAAGCGTAGCAGATGTTACTATCTATTGTCACTGAATCAGAAACTTTGGGATGGTGACACTAATTTGTTACCTACCAAATCTCTTGCCTCTTGGTCCAGATCTCATGGGTGCTTATTGCTGAAGTGTATTGATAGGTGTTTATGAAAAAACACATTAAGCGCATACTCTGTCGCCCATACGTCTGGTAGGAGATGAATATCAAAAAATGGTTCTGAGCACTATGGGACTTAACTTCTGAGGTCATCAGTCCCCTATAACTTAGAACTACTTAAACCTAACTAACCCAAGGACATCACACACATCCATGCCCGAGGCAGGATTCGAACATAGCGACGGCAGCGGTCGCGTGGTTCCAGATTGTAGCGCCTAGAACCGCTCGGCCATTCTGACTGGCGGAGATTAAAATTCATCCACTGTAATAAGAAGCAGGCAAATGGGGTTTTATGTTGACTTAAGGGACCATAGGACCAGGTTGCCGTGGTCTAGGGGTAACGTCTTCGGTCCCGGGTTCGATCCCCGCCACTGCCTAAATTTTGATAACTAATCAGCATTGGCGGCCGAAGACTTTCGGTATAAGAGGTTCAGGGCACTCTCTTGTCCTAGGGGTGCGATATTGCCCCTAAAGGAGGAAGAATCAGCAATGATCAACGACATGAGGATGCAGAAGGCATTGAAAACACGTAACGTGTATCCATAGGACATGTGGCCTGTAGTTGAAGAAGTGTCATGATGATCTCTCCATTGGCAAAAGATTCCGGAATAGTCCCCCATTCGGATCTCCGGGAGGGGACTGCCAAGGGGGAGGTTACCATGAGAAAAAGATTGAATAATCAACGAAAGGATAATGTTCTACGAGTCGGGGCGTGGAATGTCAGAAGCTTGAACGTGGTAGGGAAACTAGAAAAACTGAAAAGGGAAATGCAAAGGCTCAATCTAGATATAGTAGTGGTCAGTGAGGTGAAGTGGAAGGAAGACCAGGATTTTTGGTCAGATGAGTATTGGGTAATATCAACAGCAGCAGAAAATGGTATAACAGGTGTAGGATTCGTTATGAATAGGAGGGTAGGGCAGAGGGTGTGTTACTGTGAACAGTTCAGTGACCGGGTTGTTCTAATCAGAATCGACAGCAGACCAACACCGACAACGATAGTTCGGGTATACATGCCGACGTCGCAAGCTGAAGATGAACAGATAGAGAAAGTGTATGAGGATATTGAAAGGGTAATGCAGTATGTAAAGGGGGACGAAAATCTAATAGTCATGGGTGACTGGAATGCAGTTGTAGGGGAAGGAGTAGAAGAAAAGGTTACAGGAGAATATGGGCTTGGGAAAAGGAATGATAGAGGAGAAAGACTAATTGAGTTCTGTAACAAGTTTCAGCTAGTAATAGCGAATATCCTGTTCAAGAATCACAAGAGGAGGAGGTATACTTGGAAAAGGCCGGGAGATACGGGAAGATTTCAATTAGATTACATCATCGTCAGACAGAGATTCCGAAATCAGATACTGGATTGTAAGGCGTACCCAGGAGCAGATATAGACTCAGATCACAATATAGTAGTGATGAAGAGTAGGCTGAAGTTCCTGACATTAGTCAGGAAGAATCAATACGCAAAGAAGTGGGATACGGAAGTTCTACGGAATGACGAGATGTGTTTGAAGTTCTCTAACGCTATAGATACAGCAATAAGGAATAGTGCAGTAGGCAGCACAGTTGAAGAGGAATGGACATCTCTAAAAAGGGGCATCACAGAAGTTGGGAAGGAAAACATAGGTACAAAGGAGGTAGCTACAAAGAAACCATGGGTAACAGAAGAAATACTTCAGTTGATTGATGAAAGGAGGAAGTACAAACATGTTCCGGGAAAATCAGGAATACAGAAATACAAGTCGCTGAGGAATGAAATAAATAGGAAGTGCAGGGAATCTAAGACGAAATGGCTGCAGGGAAAATGTGAAGACATCGCAAAAGATATGATTGTCGGAAGGACAGACTCAGCATACAGGAAAGTCAAAACAACCTTTGGTGACATTAAAAGCAACGGTGGTAACATTAAGAGTGCAACGGGAATTCCATTGTTAAATGCAGAGGAGAGAGAGCAGATAAGTGGAAAGAATACATTGAAAGCCTCTGTGAGGGTGAAGATTTGTCTGATGTGACAGAAAAAGAAACAGGAGTCGATTTAGAAGAGATAGGGGATCCATTATTAGAATCGGAATTTAAAAGAGCTTTGGAGGACTTACGGTTAAATAAGGCAGAAGGGATAGATAACATTCCATCAGAATTTCTAAAATCGTTAGGGGAAGTGGCAACAAAACGACTATTCACGTTGGTGTGTAGAATATATGAGTCTGGCGACGTACCATCTGACTTTCGGGAAAGCATCATCCACACAATTCCGAAGACGGCAAGAGCTGACAAGTGCGAGAACTGTCGCACAATCAGGTTAACAGCTCATGCATCGAAGCTGCTTACAAGAATAATATACAGAAGAATGGAAAAGAAAACTGAGAATGCGCTAGGTGACGATCAGTTTGGCTTTAGGAAAAGTAAAGGCACGAGAGAGGAAATTCTGACGTTACGGCTAATAATGGAACCAAGGCTAAAGAAAAATCAAGACACGTTCATAGGATTTGTCGACCTGGAAAAAGCGTTCGACAATATAAAATGGTGCAAGCCGTTCGAGATTCTGAAAAAAGTAGGGGTAAGCTATAGGGAGAGACGGGTCATATACAATATGTACAACAACCAAGAGGGAATAATAAGAGTGGACGATCAAAAACGAAGTGCTCGTATTAAGAAGGGTGTAAGACAAGGCTGTAGCCTTTCGCCCCTACTGTACATCGAGGAAGCAATGATGGAAATAAAAGAAAGGTTCAGCAGTGGAATTAAAATACAAGGTGAAAGGATATCAATGATACGATTCGCTGATGACATTGCTATCCTGAGTGAAAGTGAAGAAGAATTAAATGATCTGCTGAACGGAATGAACAGTCTAATGAGTACACAGTATGGTTTGAGAGTAAATCGGAGAAAGACGAAGGTAATGAGAAGTAGTAGAAATGAGAACAGCGAGAAACTTAACATCAGTATTGATGAAGGGTCACGAAGTCAATGAAGTTAAGGAATTCTGCTACCTAGGCAATAAAATAACCAATGACGGACGGAGCAAGGAGGGCATCAGAAGCAGACTCGCTATGGCAAAAAAGGCATTTCTGGCCAAGAGAAGTCTACTAATATCAAATACCGGCCTTAATTTGAGGAAGAAATTTCTGAGGATGTACGTCTGGAGTACAGCATTGTATGGTAGTGAAAAATGGACTGTGGGAAAACCGGAACAGAAGAGAGTCGAAGCATTTGAGATGTGGTGCTATAGACGAATGTTGAAAATTAGGTGGACTGATGAGGTAAGGAATGAGGAGATTCTACGCAGAATCGGAGAGGAAAGGAATATGTGGACAACACTGATAAGGAGAAGGGACCGGATGATAGGACATCTGCTAAGACATGAGGGAAAGACTTCCATGGTACTAGATGGAGCTGTAGAGGTCAAAAACTGTAGAGGAAGACAGAGATTGGAATACGTCAAGCAAATAATTGAGGACGTAGGTTGCAAGTGCTACTCTGAGATGAAGAGGTTAGCACAGGAAAGGAATTCGTGGCGGGCCGCGTCAAACCAGTCAGTACATTGATGACAAAAAAAAGGACCAGGTTTCTACTGGTAGACATATTTGACCTTTGCCTCTATAAGTCTACTCAAGTAACAATTACTTTTGGAAGCAATTGCACTCTGTTGCTAAAGAAATTGAATATCTGACCGTCAGTAAAATATACAAGAGGATTTCTCGGATGATGATACTGAAGTATCTGTTTTCAGTACATGAAGAAACTGTTTCTTGCAATACGGTGACGGCTGCATTCACTTTAGATGTAATGCTAATGAGCAAATACTTAGGAGGGGCAAACACCCCTACACACTGATGATGGGTGAAGCTCGGTCGCATTAAAGAAATTAGAACGCTGCACAAATTATCGAACGTCAGATCGTTTTCTATTATTACTCTAAACACTTTGTCTCGTGTGTGTATAACAGTGGGAGGCGATGCATTTCTGACTACCCAGGTTCAGATCTATGTCCACCCACACAAATTTAGTTTTTCCATGGTGTCCTCAAAGAACTCGCTTAAAGAAAGACCAGAGAAGGCTGCACTGAAAAGCACACATCCGATTTTCTTCCATGTTCTCCCACACTCAGAATCTGTATACGACTCTAATGACGTCGTCATCTATGGAGCTTTAAATTCAGAGCTTTTTTCTCTTATGTGTGAGTACGTGTTTATACCAATACTAGAGAAAGAACAAGGGGTGCGCGAATGCTTATGTGCTGTCTACCACGCATCCGCAAGTCTGCAGCTATCTGTTCTCATCTATTTCTTAACTGGTTTCAACTGGGAAATCCTGTGACTTTTGGGAACTTCTGAGAATGAAGCCAGTTTCTTTCCGCCTGCTGTGAACATTACAGATATAGTGAATGCTCGGCGGCTTCCCACACGGATAAAGTTTTGCAAATCAACAAGAAACATTCAGTGACAGGGGGTAGCATCGAACTCTGTAACTGGAAGGCAATGCTGGCGGAAGCTTTTAGTGGGATTTGACACCAATGTTGCCTTATCAAGCAACCTCTGTGTCAAATACATTACTTTATGAATAATTATGTTAGACTTCCGCACTCCTCACTTGAAGGTGATCGTGATGTGAAATGAGTCACGAAAAAAAACGAATAACTCATTAAATTGTTGATTATAATTAATTGTAGGTATAATTAACTATACTAACTTTTCAGTGAGACTAACGGTCCCGTGATGCGTCCAGATCAGTGCTTAATCTTCTTGCTGCATTGGACAATATACACTCCTGGAAATGGAAAAAAGAACACATTGACACCGGTGTGTCAGACCCACCATACTTGCTCCGGACACTGCGAGAGGGCTGTACAAGCAATGATCACACGCACGGCACAGCGGACACACCAGGAACCGCGGTGTTGGCCGTCGAATTGTGCTAGCTGCGCAGCATTTGTTCACCGCCGCCGTCAGTGTCAGCCAGTTTGCCGTGGCATACGGAGCTCCATCGCAGTCTTTAACACTGGTAGCATGCCGCGACAGCGTGGACGTGAACCGTATGTGCAGTTGACGGACTTTGAGCGAGGGCGTATAGTGGGCATGCGGGAGGCCGGGTGGACGTACCGCCGAATTGCTCAACACGTGGGGCGTGAGGTCTCCACAGTACATCGATGTTGTCGCCAGTGGTCGGCGGAAGGTGCACGTGCCCGTCGACCTGAGACCGGACCGCAGCGACGCACGGATGCACGCCAAGACCATAGGATCCTACGCAGTGCCGTAGGGGACCGCACCGCCACTTCCCAGCAAATTAGGAACACTGTTGCTCCTGGGGTATCGGCGAGGACCATTCGCAACCGTCTCCATGAAGCTGGGCTACGGTCCCGCACACCATTAGGCCGTCTTCTGCTCACGCCCCAACATCGTGCAGCCCGCCGCCAGTGGTGTCGCGACAGGCGTGAATGGAGGGACAAATGGAGACGTGTCGTCTTCAGCGATGAGAGTCGCTTCTGCCTTGGTGCCAATGATGGTCGTATGCGTGTTTGGCGCCGTGCAGGTCAGCGCCACAATCAGGACTGCATTCGACCGAGGCACACAGGGCCAACACCCGGCATCATGGTGTGGGGAGCGAGCTCCTACACTGGCCGTACACGTCTGGTGATCGTCGAGGGGACACTGAATAGTGCACGGTACATCCAAACCGTCATCGAACCCATCGTTCTACCATTCCTAGACCGGCAAGGGAACTTGCTGTTCCAACAGGACAATGCACGTCCGCATGTATCCCGTGCCACCCAACGTGCTCTAGAAGGTGTAGGTCAACTACCCTGGCCAGCAAGATTTCCGGATCTGTCCCCCATTGAGCATGTTTGGGACTGGCTGAAGCGTCGTCTCACGCGGTCTGCACGTCCAGCACGAACGCTGGTCCAACTGAGGCGCCAGGTGGAAATGGTACGGCAAGCCGTTCCACAGGACTACATCCAGCATCTCTACGATCGTCTCCATGGGAGAATATCAGCCTGCATTGCTGCGAAAGTTGGATATACACTGTACTAGTGCCGACATTGTGCGTGCTCTGTTGCCTGTGTCTATGTGCCTGTGGTTCTGTCAGTGTGATCATGTGATGTATCTGACCCCAGGAATGTGTCAATAAAGTTTCCCTTTCGTGGGACAATGAATTCACGGTGTTCTTATTTCAATTTCCAGGAGTGTAGATGAAGAGGCATGTGGTTAGACTACCACTTTCCTTGTCGTTAATGACCATTTCGATATGTGAGTCAGTGCTTCTCCTTCGAATAGTTTTTCGTTCGTCCTCATGGGGTGAGCGAAGCTCTATAAGTTCTCAACAGTTACATCAAAAGCCTCTGCAATATGTGAAAACATGACTGCGATATGCAACTAGTACAACACGAGTTACTGGTAGATCTGTTTTCCACCAAACCACGGTTACTACAGGGTCCAGTCACAATAGTGTGACCACCGACTGACTATACGGTAACCACTCATAGATGGCAGCTGGAAGCATTAGCAGTGGATGGTACAGGGTGTTTCAAAAATGACTGGTATATTTGAAACGGCAATACAAACTAAACGAGCAGCGTTAGAAATACACCGTTTTTTTGCAATATGCCTGGGACAACAGTACATTTTCAGGCAGACAAACTTTCGAAATTACAGTAGTTACAATTGTCAACAACAGATGGCGCTGTGGTCTGGGAAACTCTATAGTACGATATTTTCCACATATCCACCATGCGTAGCAATAATATGGCGTAGCCTCTGAATGAAATTACCCGAAACCTTTGACAACGTGTCTGGCGGAATGGCTTCACATGCAGATAAGATGTACTGCTTCAGCTGTTCAATTGTTTCTGGATTCTGGCGGTTCCCCCCTGTCTTTCAAGTGTCCCCACAGAAAGAAGTCACAAGGGTTCATGTCTGGCGAATAGGGAGGCCAATCCACGCCGCCTCCTGTATGTTTCGGATAGCCCAAAGCAATCACACGATCATCGAAATATTCATTCAGGAAATTAAAGACGTCGGCCGTGCGATGTGGCCGGGCACCATCTTGCATAAACCACGAGGTGTTCGCAGTGTCGTCTAAGGCAGTTTGTACCGCCACAAATTCACGAAGAATGTCCAGATAGCGTGATGCAGTAATCGTTTCGGATCTGAAAAATGGGCCAATGATTCCTTTGGAAGAAATGGCCGCCCAGACCAGTACTTTTTCAGGATGCAGGGACGATGGGACTGCAACATGGGGCTTTTCGGTTCCCCATATGCGCCAGTTCTGTTTATTGACGAAGCCGTCCAGGTAAAAATAAGCTTCGTCAGTAAACCAAATGCTGCCCACATGCATATCGCCGTCATCAATCCTATGCACTATATCGTTAGCGAATGTCTCTTGTGCAGCAATGGTAGCGGCGCTGAGGGGTTGCCGCGTTTGAATTTTGTATGGATAGAGGTGTAAACTCTGGCGCATGAGACGATACGTGGACGTTGGCGTCATTTGGACCGCAGGTGCAACACGGCGAACGGAAACCCGAGGCCGCTGTTGGATCACCTGCTGCACTATCTGCGCGTTGCCCTCTGTGGTTGCCGTACGCGATCGCCCTACCTTTCCAGCACGTTCATCCGTCACATTCCCAGTCCATTTGAAATTTTTCAAACACATCCTATTGTATCGCTTTTCGGTCCTTTGGTTACATTAAACCTCCGTTGAAAACTTCGTCTTGTTGCAACAAACTGTGTTCTAGGCGGTGGAATTCCAACACCAGAAAAATCCTCTGTTCTAAGGAATAAACCATGTTGTCCACAGCACACGCTTACAGCAGAAAGACGACGTACAGAATGGCGCACCCACAGACTGCGTTGTCTTCTATATCTTTCACATCACTTGCAGCGCCATCTGTTGTTGAAAATTGTAACTACTGTAATTTCGAAAGTTTGTCCGCCTGAAAATGTACTGTTGTCCCAAGCATATTGCAACAAACGGTGTATTTCTGTCGCTGCTCGTTTAGTTTGTATTGTCGTTTCAAATATACCGGTCATTTTTGAAACACCCTTTATATAAAACTAGCTGGGGGCGGGGGGGGGGGGGCGGAAAACAGTGAAGTCGTTGTAATGATGCGAAAACGGAGCGATTTAGCTGACATCTAAAAGGCCATAATCATTGTTGTTGTTGTTGTCTGCAATCCTGAGACTGGTTTGATGCAGCTTTCCATGCTACTCTATCCTGTGCAAGCTTCTTCATCTCCCAGTACCTACTGCAACCTACATCCTTCTGAATCTGCTTAGTGTAGTCATCTCTTGGTCTCCCTCTACGATTTTTACCCTCCACGCTGCCCTCCAATACTAAATTGGTCATCCGTCGATGTCTCAGAACATGTCCTACCAACCGTTCCCTTCTTCTGGTCAAGTTGTGCCACAAACTTCTCTTCTCTCCAATCCTGTTCAATACTTCCTCATTAGTTATGTGATCTACCCATATAATCTTCACCATTCTTCTGTAGCATCACATTTAGAAAGCTTCTGTTCTCTTCTTGTTCAAACTATTTATCGTCCATGTTTCACTTCCATACATGGCTACACTCCATACAAATACTTTCAGGAATGACTTCCTGACACTTAAATCTATACTCGATGTTAACAAATTTCTCTTCTTCAGAAACGCTTTCCTTGCCATTGCCAGTCTACATTTTATATCCTCTCTACTTCGACCATCATCAGTTATTTTGCTCCCCAAATAGCAAAACTCCTTTACTACTTTAAGTGTCTCATTTCCTAATCTAATTCCCTCAGCATCACCCGACTTAATTCGACTACATTCCGTTATTCTCGTTTTGCTTTTGTTGATGTTCATCTTATATCTTCCTTTCAAGACACTGTCCATTCCGTTCAATTGCTCTTCCAAGTCCTTTGCTGTCTCTGACAGCATTACAATGTCATCGGCGAACCTCAAAATTTTTATTTCTTCTCCATAGATTTTAATACCTACTCCGAATTTTTCTTTTGTTTCCTTTATTGCTTGCTCAATATACAGATTGAATAACATCGGGGAGAGGCTGCAACCCTGTCTTACTCCTTTCCCAACCACTGCTTCCCTTTCATGTCCCTCGACTCTTATAACTGCCATCTGGTTTCTGTACAAATTGTAAATAGCTTTTCGCTCCCTGTATTTTACCCCTGCAACCTTTAGAATTTGAAAGAGAGTATTCCAGTCAACATTGTCAAAAGCTTTCTCTAAGTCTACAAATGCTAAGAAGTTAGGTTTGTCTTTCCTTAATCTTTCTTCTAAGATAAGTCGTAAGGTCAGTATTGCCTCACGTGTTCCAGTATTTCTACGGAATCCAAACTGATCTTTCCCGAGGTCGGCTTCTACTAGTTTTTCCATTCGTCTGTAAAGAAGTCGAGTTAGTATTTTGCAGCTGTGGCTTATTAAACTGATAGTTCGGTAATTCTCACATCTGTCAACACCTGCTTTCTTTGGGATTGGAATTATTATATTCTTCTTGAAGTCTGAGGGTATTTCGCCTGTGTCATACATCTTGCTCAACAGATGGTAGAGTTTTGTCAGGACTGGCTCTCCCAAGGCTGTCAGTAGTTCCAATGGAATGTTGTCTACTCCGGGGGCCTTGTTTCGACTCAGGTCTTTCAGTGCTCTGTCAAACTCTTCACGCAGTATCGTATCTCCCATTTCATCTTCATCTACATCCTCTTCCATTTCCATAATATTGTCCTAAAGTACATCGCCCTTGTATAGACCCTCTATATACTCCTTCCAGCTTTCTGCTTTCCCTTCTTTGCTTAGAACTGGGTTTCCATCTGAGCTCTTGATATTCATACATGTGGTTCTCTTTTCTCCAAAGGTCTCTTTAATTTTCCTGTAGGCAGTATCTATCTTACCCCTAGTGAGATAAGCCTCTAGCCATCCCTGCTTAGCCATTTTGCACTTCCTGTCGATCTCATTTTTGAGACGTTTGTATTCCTGATGATCATTAGCTTGTGGAATTTATGAGATTCCCGCGGAACTGTTAAAGACATTGAAGAAAGAAGGGAAAAGGGAGTTGATTGAATTGTGTAATCAAATATACATGACAGGAAAATGGCCAAAGGACTTTACGGAAAGAAAAATAACAATGAAAAGTGTGAGGAACATAGAACAGTGAGCCTGATATCGCATGCAGCCAAAGTTCTGCTGAGGACGCTCAACAGAAGGCTATCTGGAAAGCTGGATTGCGTAACAGGAGATGAACAATTTGTTTTCAGGCGAGGAGTGGGAACTAGCGATGCCTCTGGTCTACTGAGAGTGATAGGGGAGAGGTACATGGAGTATAAAAGGAAGGTGTCTGTTGTGTTTATTGATCCTGAAAAAGCTTTTGACTAAGTCAAGTGGGACAAACTAATGGAAATCCTAAGGAAATATGGAGTTGATTGGAGGGATAGACGGCTAATTAGAAATTTATATTTGAACCAGTGAGCAAGAGTAAGAATAGGAGGTGTGATGAATGAATAAATTAAACTGTTCACTCTATATCTGGAGGAAATTATTAGTGAAAGTTTAGATGGAAGGAGAGGAGTTTGTACAGGGGGTCAAATAGCGGAGTGTATAAGATTTGCAGACGACGTTGTTGTGATGGTAGAGAGTGCAAGAGAGATGGAACAAATGTTAGATGATCTAAACACAAAATTAGAAGAATATGGAATGATGATTAACAAGAAGAAAACGAAAAGCATGGTAATTGGGGGAAAGTGGAGAAAATGCCGTATGAAAACAGAGGGAGAGGAAATAGAGAAACTGAATAACTTCAATTACTTGGGAAGTGTAATAACGAATGATATGTATTGCTCAACAGAAATTACGAAAAGAATTGCAACGGCAAAAGAAGGATTCAAGAGGAATCAGATGTTACTTTGTGGACCACTAAACAAAGATTCGAGGAAAAGACTTGCCAAATGTTACATCTGGAGCGTTGCACTATATGGTGCGGAGACCTGGACATTGAGGAAAGAAGATGAAAAAATATTGGAGGCACTAGAGATGTGGATATGGAGAAGAATGGAAAAAGTGAATTGGGAAGACCGAGTAAGGAATGTGAAGTATTAAGAAGAACTGAAGAAGAAAGAAACATGCTGAAAGTCATCAGAAAAAGAAAACGGAACTGGATTGGACATTGTTTGCGGAAGGACTGTTTACTGAAGGAAAGAATAGAAGGAATGGTGGAGGGAAAAAGGGGAAGAGAAAAAAGAATATATCAAATGCTGGACAATATCAAAGAGGACAAATATTCAGAAATGAAAATACTGGCTATGGACAGACAAAGGTGGAAAGAGGCTTAACTCATGACAAGACCTTCCGTAAGGCTCAATACCATACTACTACTGCTATTAGCTTTCGAGCCAAGGGCGAAAGCAGTTCCAAAACAGCCCAGTGTTTAAACTTTTCGTGTGCCGTTGTGGTTAAAGAATACCGTACATGGTAAAATGACGCCATCCAAAACAAGCTCCATGGTAATTGTGGTGCACCATGGGCTATAATTGACAGGGGTGAACGACGGTTGCGGACATTTGTAGGGGCGATTAGACATGCACCTGTCGAGCATCTGACCGCCCAGATGGGGGCTACATACAGTGGTTCCTGAACGACCTTGAAGCGAACAATGCTGCATATGGCCCTCTGCAGCAGGCGCCTGGTTCATGCCCCCACGTTGACTGTTGTACATAAACGACGAAGGCTGGAATTAGTGCGCTAATATCGCATCGGACGTCCACTGAGTGGCGACAGGTGGCCTTTCAGATGAATGACGTTTTACGCTTCATCGAACAAATGGCCGTTGGCGCGTACGGCCTGAAACGTCTGAAACCATACATTCTGCAACAAGCTTGGGAAGGGTCCAGGATGGAGGAGGGAGGGTTATGGTCCGGGGATTGTTTTCGCGGCATTCCTTGGGTGATTTAGTCTTTCCGGAGGGCGCAATCGATCAACACACTTAAGCATCCATCCTTGGGGACGATGTCCACCCCTACATGCAGTTTGTTTTTCTTCTCGTCACAATGGCATCTACGAACAGGACAATGAAACGTGCTACCAAACTGTCCAGATTTAAACCCAGTAGAGATTCTGCGGGACTACCTCGAACGGGTTGTTAGCGCTATGAATCCTCAGCCGAGGAGCCTAACATAGCTGGCCACGGCACTCGTTTTGGCATGGCTCCACATGCCTGTCGGTAGCTTCCAGAACTCACTGATTCTATTGGTGCACATAGCGCAGAGGTCCGTGCTACAGAAGGTAGTTATTCAGGCTTTTGACAGATGGTCACATTAATGTGGCTGGACAGTGCAGAACAAACAGTATGTACCATGGGCAGATGTGCTTGCAACTGAACTCTGGCTCGTTTACTACCTATTTTTCATGTGGCTCATCTGCAAAGGGGGTTGATAGTAAACGGCTGCTTTTGCGCCCCAATTATTGAGTCAGATACTGGCTGGCTTTTGAACAGCAGTGAACTGAACTATACACGTTCAGATTGAAACTTATTTATTCAAAAGAAACACTTAAACGTTGTGGCCATGCATTTTTAAGTTCACAAATAATAATCGGTGCAATTCGTACACTGTTTGTCTCACACCCACACACTTTCACTTTGTTCCTTCGCATACACTGGCGTCCATGCTTGCACTCGCGGCACTTTGCCGCTCCCAACTAGCCACCACAACGGCCAACGACAAAAGACCTCGTTTTCCCGCTCATATCCACAGTCCTGAGTCGGGTCACATGACACCACACTAGTCAAAATAATCCCTAAACATGGCCACAATTCGTTTACAGCATTTTATAATATTTAAATACTTAAATCTAAATACATTATATAATTTTACACATTTATCAACCCACTTTTATAATTCACTGCAGTTAATAGAAAACCAAAATACTACGCAACGGAAACAGAATGCCCATCCAAACACAAAACAAGTATTTTCCGGTCTATTTTGCCCAGCATATTATCTCTGTTGCCTTACATGCTGTGATTGGTTACCACAGATATTATCGGCTTACACACTGCATAGAAGATTATGGACACACCTCATACACGTGTTTGACTCATACACAGTTGTGAATAAAACCTGAATTTGTCATGGTATAATGTGTTACTATTATTAAGTTATTTAGTAGTTAAATAAACAAATAAATTTGTCTTTATTTAAAAGTTTTTCTTTGTATAAAGCTTTAAGAAACATATAAAAGATTGGCCGCTTTCTCAGATTTATCTAGGTTGTTTTTTTCTGTGGTGAGTGAAATGCTAGTATAGAAGCTAGTGGAATGCCTAACTGCGAGATTCTTCTTCTAATAGCTGCTGCGCTAGGAAAAGAATATTTCAGTGTGTACTTGGCAAGACGTAATGCTTTGTAAAATATACAACTGAAAAAGGTAGAAAGCATGTAACTAGGAGAGGGGAGGTGCTGAGCATGTGGGAGATCAAATTTTAAAAAGTTTTATTTGCCTCCGTGGGTTTTTAACATTAACCAAATGTACTATAAAAGGTGACCATAAGTCATTTAACAGATGCCACAATAAAGATACGAGGGTTGTACTGAAAGTAAGTTCCGACCGGTCGTGAATTGAAACCACTGGGAAAATCCGGTAAAGCTTTGCAAAGATGTGTTGGGCATTGTCTCTAGTATGCCCGGAGATCGTGTCGCGTCGCTCTTTTCATTTTTTTAGTGAACAGTCGGCACGTCAAGATGCGTAGGGAGTAGTGTCTCCCGCCAAGTACGAAGGCCTGGTTAGAGATTTCGCCTGTGTCATGCAGCCCACATGACACAACTGTCGAGCAGTTCCTTCTTCGTGCCAATTCTCGTCCGCACGCTGCAGGGGCAATGAAGACGCTCCTGCAGCGTTTCCGATGTGAAGTATTTGAACACCCGCAATACAGTCCGTAATTGGCTCCCCCTGAGTCTCATCTCTGCTCGCAAGAACCGCTGGCTGTGAAGACACAATTTTTCCACAGACAACGAGCTGCAGACCAGTGCAGACAACTGGCCGAAAGCACAGGCGGCTGCTTTCTATGACGGGGATATTGGACAGTTGATAAAACACTACGACAAAACTCGAAGTTGAAGCGGCGACTATGTAGACAAATAGGTAAAAGGTGTACCTAATTGTTGCAAATGAAACGTTTCAGGTTTTCACTGTGGTTTCCATTTCACGAGCGATCGGAACACACTTTCTCGACAACCCTCGTAATTCAAGTGCTCAACACTTTAAAAAATTTTGAACGTTAGGCATACGTAATATTTTTAAATAGGAGAACAACAGACAAATAACTGACACCATTAATAGCAGTTGAAAAACCTGAAACAAATGCAGCTGGCCATTAAACAGGCATTAACACAAGGTGACCAGCTTGAGCTTAGCCTGTTCCCTCTATTCAGCTTAGATTAGGAATTCTATAACATTAAGAGCAAAATTTAAAACCACATAAACACAAAGTAATAACAGAAATAAACTGTAATTCACTCGAGAAGAAATATCATAAGCCACTTTCAAGTTAAATTATGGCTTAATAGCAATGACAATAATTTGAAGCATGACAGTAACTTGACACATGAATAAAAGATCAATTCTTTCAGAAGTTAACTTCTTTAACATATGGATCTTTAAAAGGAAGTGCATGATTTGAAAATTAAAACACAGGAAATAAAATTTTCTTAAGCCAACCAACAGTAAAATTTGTATTCTGTTCGCTTTTTACAAGTAGCTTAAAATAACTCAGACGTGTACTATTAACACGGAATGTTGACCCACGTGAAGGTCTAAGACTAATTTAATTGTTGATGATCAGAGGTAAGCAGCGTTAAACGGGAGAACACAAACTGAATTTCGCTGGATGACAACCAGCCTTTTAGTTACGTGTATGAAGAGGTGCTCGTCGTTTTCTTGGTAAGCCTCCCTTCGGCTGTAAGCAAATACTGACATGCACAGCATCTACAAAAAAAGGCAGCCGAAATGAGAAACGTGCCAATTCCCAAGACGCAAACCCGCAACCATGAAGACAGGGGAAGCAGTAATTCCTCAGCTGTCGTGTGCATATCCTTTACTTTGTATGCCAGTCCTTGGCTGCAGGTAAATACCGGGACTCGAGCATCCACAAACAAGGTGGCGAAAGGGAGAAGCGAGGTAGCTCCGAAGGCACAAACCCGTGAACACGAAGGCAGAATGATAAGGCAGACATGGCAGGCACACTTTCCATCGCCATTCATGACACGAAAACCCGGACGCCCATCCTCTGGTGAGCAACCACAGTTACTAAACAGAACGCCAGACAGACAATGATGCCAAAGAAGAGCGTGCGTGTGTGTGAGTTCGGCTAACGACTGCACTCCCTGCCAAGGAAACAATTACTAGGATAAAATCAGAGAACTTTAATGAGCGGTAGAAATCGATTGTAACGCGCCCATGGCTAAACGGTGTAAAGACGTAGCATCTGCAATATTGTAGGGGGCCAAGCTGATGCACTATCCTTACATAACCTCTTCTTGCTGACAATCGGGAAAAGAACCCTCAACTACTCTTTTAAAATATTTTTAATAACTCAGCATTAAACCGAGAGGGATGATCCTGTAAGTCTGCATTCTTTAAGCAAAGTTCTTCTATGCCAATAGTTTCTAACTGTTGACACAAACAAACATTCTCGTGTTTACAGCATTATTTGTTTTCACAGTAATGTTTTCTCTTCTAGTGGTTCATTCATTAGTTGTTAATATATTTACCTGTAAAACACATAATTTTACGGTAATTCAGTTTTTGTGCCTGAATCTGTCATTATTAATTTTATTACTACTTCCAAAATCCACTGTGGCTTATACAGCTGGAACAGCATCATGCTTCAACTTGCATTTTTGAGTGAGATTCAATAGTTCACTTTTCAGATCTGTTTCATAATCCGAATCAGCAAAATGTTTCGAGCACGCAAAAGTATTAGCAACTAAAATATATTGGCTTGTTTACAGGCATTTATCCACTTTGTTTTGTCTCTTTGTTCTTAGGAATTATATGAATAATGCTAACTTTTTGCTTTGTCTGCAGCGGTTAGTGCCGCTCGCGACTGGACAGCAAACCATTAGTTTTCATTGGAAACAATTCAAAATACACTCCCGAATCCCTCAATTCACTGAGAACTGTAGCTTAACTCAACACCTAACTGTCAGTCACTGATAAGAACTCACATTCACATAAGTAATCTCGCATTAACTCAGAAACGCAATGACATCACAATAGTTTAAAACAGTGTTGGGGGGCTTCTGAGCGGTGGTCGGGTTGCCTGTGACGTCAGTGTCGCAGCCTGCTACTGCACACACACCATCCCCCCCCCCCTCCCCCCCACACACACACACCGTATCCCTACCACAAGTGTTTACCAAACCATGACCTCTGATGAGTATGTAAACAACGCACTGCAATGATTTTTACAGAGAAATAGCAACTAAGGGTAGGACGTACGGTTACGTCAAGCAGGACAATGCGTCTATGACAATATTATCAGGATGGTTTCTATCATGAAAAACACGATTTTTGGAAGAAGAACAATGTTATGAAAACATATTGATTAAATTTAGAGATCCATTATTCGAGAAATGATGCCCCAGTGCATTGGGTGAGCATAAACGCTTTTCTTGATTACTAATATTTTTTTTTCTAAGCAACTATGATATAGCTATCTGGTTTGTTGCAAATGACAGCTTAACTCAAGGTTTTCTATGGATTCAATTCCACATTTCCGTGTGATTCTTTTTCACTGAGCCTACCTTTACGGCGGCCGCTTACTTGGATATGTTGGAGCTTTACGTTGCACCTCAGTTACAGAGATTTCAGATAATGGTAGTGTTTCAATAACATGGTGCATCGCCATAATGAGAGTTATTAGTTTGATTGTTCTTGGATGGAACGTTTCCGGGCAGATGGATCGATAGATACAGTCCAGCATCATAACCACCACGTTCTCCAGACATAACCCTCTCGAATCTTTTGAGGAGTAACATTAAGGATAAAATGTTCAGTTCACCGGTTACTGATGTACAGACTCTTACACTATGCATACGAGATGCTATAGAGGCGGTGACGGAGGAGATGTTGGCAGATGTTGTTCTGTGGGCAACAAAAAGAGCACAGATGGAAGTGTATCAACGAAAGCTTTATGAGCTAAGCTACCATTTGCAGACAAACTGCATAGCTGTATCTAGCATACTGATAAGAAACAAACAATAAAATAAGAGAGACTAGAGTGCATTCCGAGGCGTGTAGACATTTTTTTTTTCGCTCGAAACACGAATGAAATAGGCGTAAGACCACTAATATTGGCACTAAATATCTTCCACCGAAAGTGTAAGTACTTGCGGAGCATTTACGTAGATGCTAGCATACTGCATTATTATGTATATCACAGTAGTCTATTTTTTTGTCGAAGAGAAGTTAAGATTCTGATGTGGTTCCGCTTTACTAATGCAAATTTACAATTTATCGATATAGAACTGTTTTCATGTTTCAAAGATTAGTGTGTTGCACGATAACATCGTTCTGAACTAAACTTTCAGAACCGTGAAAGTAGTGTTTGCTTCCGATTACTCTGGGGCACTCACGGTGCTGTTACCTGCAGGTGAGCCTCATCGCGGTGAACGTGCTGGGCCAGCTGTGCGAGCCGGACGGCTGCGGCCGCGAGAACAACAACAACGGCCTGCCCAACAACCACAACGCGCTGCTGCTGGTCAGCAACCCGCAGTACACCTCGCCCTACGACGACCTCGCCTTCGAGATGTACGTCGACCCCGAGGTGGCCAGCATCATCCGCACCATGGAGGCCAAGAAGCAGCAAGCCGTCATAAGTACGTCTCCTCTCCGTACGTAATAGTCCACTGGAAAGGAGATTAGCACCCTCAACGTGAGCATCACAACATGCCTATGGAAGCAGCTGCAAAATACTAACGCGAATTCTTTACAGGCGAATGGAAAAACTAGTAGAAGCACACCTCGGGGAAGATCAATTTGGAATCCGTAGAAATGCTGGAACACGTGAGGCAATACTGACCCTACGACTTATCTTAGAAGCTAGATTAAGGAAGGGCAAACCTACGTTTCTAGCATTTGTAGACTTAGAGAAAGCTTTTGACAATGTTGACTGGAATAATCTCTTTCAAATTCTGAAGGTAGCAGGGGTAAAATACAGGGAGCGAAAGACTATTTACAATTTGTACAGAAACCAGATAGCAGTCATAAGAGTCGAGGGGCATGAAAGGGAAGCAGTGGTTGGGAAGGGAGTGAGACAGGGTTGTAGTCTCTCTCCGATGTTATTCAATCTGTATACTGAGCAAGCAGTGAAGGAAACAAAAGAAAAATTCGGAGTAGGTATTAAAATCCATGGAGAAGAAATCAAAATGTTGAGGTTCGCCGATGACATCGTAATTCTGTCAGGACGTGGAAGAGCTGTTGAACGGAATGGATAGTGTCTTGAAAGGAGGATATAAGATGAACATCAACAAAAGCAAAACGAGGATAATGGAATGTAGTCGAATTAAGTCGGGTGATGCTGGGGGAATTAGATTAGGAAATGAGACACTTAAAGTAGTAAAGGAGTTTTGCTATTTGGGGAGCAAAATAACTGATGATGGTCGAAGTAGAGAGGATATAAAATGTAGACTGGCAATGGCAAAGAGAGCGTTTCAGAAGAAGAGACATTTTCTGACATCGAGTATAGATTTAAGTGTCAGGAAGTCATTTCTGAAAGTATTTGTATGGAGTGTAGCCTTGTATGGAAGTGAAACATGGACGATAAATAGTTTGGACAAGAAGAGAATAGAAGCTTTCGAAATGTGGTGCTACAGAAGAATGCTGAAGATTAGATGGGTAGATCACATAACTAATGAGGAAGTATTGAACAGGATTGGGGAGAAGTTTGTGGCACAACTTGACCAGAAGAAGGGATCGGTTGGTAGGACATGTTCTGAGACATTGAGGGATCACCAATTTCGTATTGGAGGGCAGCGTGGAGGGTAAAAATCGTAGAGGGAGACCAAGAGATGACTACACTAAGCAGATTCAGAAGGATGTAGGTTGCAGTAGGTACTGGGAGATGAAGAAGCTTGCACAATATAGAGTAGCATGTAGAGCTGCATCAAACCAGTCTCAGGACTGAAGACCACAACAACAACCTTTTCATTGCACTGTTAGTAGTTGATTCACTTCAAATTTGACCATTTGTAAGTAGTCACGTTAGACGGAACAGGCAAGTTTGATACGTAATAATCACTAGTGTTGTTCCACAGGTTTCGATATTGGGTCTATTCCTGTACTCATTGTACATCGGTGACTCCACCCCCCCCCCCCCCCTCGCCTGTCTTATACTGATTAAGTAAAAACCATTCGTTTTGTTGATGTTGCATCGTAACGAAGTAAATATGTGAAATTTTCACAAAAATGTTTGACTCGCATTCTGTAGATCATCTGTCACTTTACTTAAGTGGGAAAGTTCATTATGTTCTGTACAAGGTAGCAAATGACATCATCAATAGCAACAGAGCTTAGAGAAAAGGAAATAATAAGGCTCATTGGCTGTGTAGGATTTGCTATAGAGATAGAAGGATAGTGGAACAGGAGGGGAAGTTGCTGCCCTTCAGGTGGGACTAGATAAAGCAAAACAGTATAGGTGGGAATTGCCAACAGATTATAGCAGAACTAGAAATATGACTTCTCAGACGTTGTGGTTGTGAATGTGGAAAACATGTCTGATCTGTTGTCACAGTTGGAAACTGATGAACCACAAGTAGATGCAGGAGCAGTCGGGACACAACAAACTTTCAAAAAGTGTTTGAAAAGTAAGAAGTCATAAAAAGTTGTGAAGAAGAAGAAAGTTTTGCTGTTAGATAGTTCACATGGTAGAGATGTTTGCTAACTGTTGCAGGATGAACTAGGGTCTGTTTACCAGTTCACAAGGTTTTTTAAACCTAGTGCAAGTCTGGTTCAGTTGACAGAGGATGTAGGTTCACTTCGTAAAGACTTCAGAAACGAAGACATGATCGTAATAGTAGGTGGGGTGGGAACACCATAGATAGCGACCCTAATTATTCAGTTGAGAGTCATGTGGTAAAGATGGCTTCAACAAGAAGACATACTGGTGTTGGGATTGTGTCTGTTCTGAGGTACCATGACTGGCCTCATTTAAACTCTTCTGTTAAAAGAGTTAATTTACAGGTGGAATGGCTACTTTGGTCAAGGTATGGGGTCTCAGATCATGTGGTTCCTATTGACACTGTCAGCATGTGGGACTACGCTAGGCATGGCCTTCACCTCAACAGGAAAGGGAAAATTCTCTGGGCTAATAGCAAATAACTTAAGTGGTTGGGGAGGGGGGGGAGTACTGTCACAGGTGGTAAAGTACCAGTTATTACAAGTGACAGATCAGCAGTTTTAGTTTTATTAGGGTAGGGAAGGCAGAAACAAAAGATGTTCAGAGACAGGCTGAAAATGACATTCTCATTGATAAAACAGCCAGCCAGCAAGGAGATTTTAATGTATACAATTTATACAGGCAGCCTTTGACTGAAACTAGAGATACTCAAAAATTGATGGGAAAATTAGGTTCATCCTGTTGTAAGTCAGTCAGTACACAAAATCAGTTATCCATATTGCACCAGAATATCCGAAGACTAAGGGGTAAGCTTAATGCGTTGCTTATTTGTGTTGAAGAATTAGAGTTGAGCGAACCAGTTGACATAATCTGCCTCTCTGAACGTCATGTGACCACTGCTATAAATGTGTTTAATGTTACAGGATTCAAGTTAGCTTCTTACTTCTGTGGAGAAATATGGAGAAAGGAGGAGTTGCTACACTTGTCAGAAACTGTTTTGATTTCAAGAATATTGATATTAAAAAGTTTGCTCAGAGCTGCACTTAGAAGCTTGTGCAACAGAAGTAGTATTTGATAATAAGTCCTTTATAATAGTAGGTATATACAGATCACCTTCAGGAAATTTTGTCCTCTTCATAAAAAATCTGGAAGCTCTGTTGTCCCATCTGATGGTAAAAAAAAAGGAAATAGTGGTTGTTCGTGATTTTAATGTGGATTTATTGAAAAGCTCTGTCAGTAAACAATTATTGCAGTCAGTAACACTATCATTCAATTTAGTACCTACTGTGACCTTTACAACTAGGATATGTAAATGCTGTGAGACTGCTATTGATAATATCTTTGTAGACAAATCTAGGGAAAACAGTCATGTCACAAAACCAATAATAAATAGGCTATCTGATCACGACATGCATCATTTTGTGTTAAATGTTGAAACTTGACAGAATAAAAAATATATTAAATCTGAGTACATGAGGGTAATACACATGACAAAAACTGAGAAATTTCTAAAATTGCTGAAAGACATGAACTGGATAGATATTTACAATACTTCTGACTCAAATGGAAAGTACAAAGCATTCATTAACAAAGTTACCTTCTCTTTTGAAAATTGTTTTCCCCTAAAGGTAACTCAAATCACATAGAGGTCAAAAAGTAAGCCGTGGATTACACAAGGAATAAAGATATATGTGACAAAAAGGAGACTGTATCTAATATCCAGGAACACCTCTGATGTTAGAATTGTAAAGCCTTAAAAACAATACTGCAAAATATGGAAGCAAGTAATCCAAAAAAAGCAAGCAGCTTTATTATGAGAAGAAGATAATTACACTACTGGCCATTAAAATTGCTACACCACGAAGATGACGTGCTACAGACGTGAAATTTAACCGACATGAAGAAGATACTGTGATATGCGAATGATTAGCTTTTCAGAGCATTCACACAAGGTTGGCGCCCGTGGCGACACCTACGACGTGCTGACATGAGGAAAGTTTCCAACCGATTTCTCACACACAAACAGCAGTTGACCGGCGCTGCCTGGTGAAATATTGTTGTGATGTCTCGTGTAAGGAGGAGAAATGCGCACCATCACGTTTCTGACTTTGATAAAGGTCGGATTGTAGCCTATCGCGATTGCGGTTTATCGTATCGCGTCATTGCTGCTCGCGTTGGTCGAGATCCAATGACTGTTAGCAGGATATTGAATCGGTGGGTTCAGGAGGGTAATACGGAACGGCGTGCTGGATCCCAATGGCCTCGTATCACTAGCAGTCGGGTTGATAGGAATCTTATCCGCGTGGCTGTAACGGCTGTCGTGCAGCCACGACTCAATTACTGAGTCAACGATGTTTGCATCAGCTCGGAGTCCATGGCTGCGGTTACCCTTGACGGTGCATCACAGACAGGAGCGCCTGCGATGGTGTAGTCAACGACGAAAAGGTGCAAAAATGGCAAAACGTCAATTTTTCAGATGAATCCAGGTTCTGTTTACAGCATCATGATGGTCGCACCCGTGTACGGTGACATCGCGGTGAACGCACATTGGAAGCGTGTATTCGTCATCGCCATACTGGCGACGTTACCTTTCAGTTGTATTAGACCCGTGACTTTACCCTTCATTGTATCCCTGCGAAACCCTACATTTCAGCAGGATAATGCACAACCGCATGTTGCAGATCCTGTGCGGGCCTTTCTGGATACAGAAAATGTTCGACTGCTGCCCTGGCCAGCACATTCTCCAGATTTCTCACCAATTGAAAACGTCTGGTCAATGGTGTCCGAGCAACTGGCTCGTCACAATACGCCAGTCACTACTCTTGATAAACTGTGGTATCATGTTGAAGCTGCATAGGCAGCTGTACCTGTGCACGCCATCCAAGCTCTGTTTGACTCAATGCCCAGGCGTATCAAGGCCGTTATTATGGCCTGAGGTGGTTGTTCTGGGTACTGATGTCTAAGGATCTTTGCACCCAAATTGCGTGAAAATGTAATCACATGTCAGTTCTAGTATAAAATATTTGTCCAATGAATACCCATTTATCATCTGCAGTTCTTCTTGGTGTAGCAATTTTAATCGTCAGTGGTTTACATCAGGCAACAAAATAAAAACTGTATGGGATGTAGTGAAGACAGAGAGAGGTGGGGCCAAAAAGAAAGAGGAACAGATAACTCTAAAAATAAATGAGACTTTAGTAACAAATGCACATAGTGTTGCAAACCTCTTAAACAAGTACTTCATTTCTGTTACTGAGAGCTTAGGATTATCAAGTTCGGTGAACAATAGCGCAATTGAGTGTCTGTGACCAGTCTTTAAAAATAGCTTCAGTAAAATGGAAATGACACTCAAATCTCCCAAAGAAGTGGCATCCATCATAAAATCCTTAAAATCTAAGTATTACAGTGGGTACAATAACATATCAATGAAATTAATCGAAGAGTGCTCATGTGAGTTGGCTTCTGCCTTAAGTTATTTGTGTAATCAATCTCTTATCAGTGGAAAGTTTCCAAACTGGCTAAAAAGTGCTGAAGTTAAGCCTCTTTACAAGAAGGGGGATAAAGAGTTGTCATCAAACTATCGACCAATTTCACTTTTGCCAGTTGTCACAAAAATATTTGAAAAGGTTGTGTTCTGGCATCTCTTTAAGCATCTGACTGAAAATAATATATTATCCAAGTCACAGTTTGGATTTCTTAAGGGTTCTGATGTAGAGAAAGATATTTACACTTACAATGAGAACTTACTTAATTCAATAGATAATAAATTAGATGCTATGTGCATTTTCTGTGACCTGTCAAAAGCTTTTGACTGTGTGAACCACAGCATTCTCTTAAGCAAATTCAAATATTATGGAGTCGCCAGCAATGCTGCAAATGGTTTGAGTCTTATCTGTCTAACAGGAAACAAAGGTGTCATTGAAAAATACCTGTGCCCAAAGCAGTCAGTCTTCATGTGATTGGTATTAATTACATGTGGTGTTCCTCAAGGTTCTATCTTGGGTCCATTGCTTTTTCTTGTATATGTTAATGACCTCTCATCTGTTACATTGCCATACGCTAAATTTATTTTGTTTAAAGATGATCAAAACATAGAAATAAGTAGAAAGTCAAGTACAGATTTAGAAATAGCAGCTAATCAAATTTTCACTGACATTAATAAGTTTAAAGCTAATTCACTGTCATTAAACTTTGAGAAGACCCACTATATGCAGAACATAACCTGTAAGAGATTTCCTTCCATCATGTGTATAACATATGAAGACATGTGGTTCGAAGAGGTTGACAGTGTTAAATTTCTGGGATTACAACTTCATAATAAATACAGTTGGGAAGGGCATACCACAAAATTGCTCAAGTGCCTAAACAAGTCTGTATTTGCAGTGAGAATGATGTCAGATTTAGTAGACATAAATATAAAAAAACTTTCATAATTTGTTTACTGTCATTCTATTATGTCATATGGGATCATATTGTGGAGCAACTCATCAAACAGAGCAAAAGTTTTAGGGTGCAAAAGCGTGTAATAAGAATCATTTCTGGCGTAAATTCAAAAACATCACGTAGCAACCTGTTCAAGGAACTTTGTATTCTAACCGCTGCTTCTCAGTTTGTTTATTCCTTAATGAAATTTGTTGCAAGTAATATATCTCTATTTCCAACCAATAGTTCAATACATAGTATCAATACTAGGAATAAGAACAATCTACATAAAAACCTAAAATCACATACCTGGATGCGAAAAGGGGTCCAATATTGATGAACACACATTTTCAATAAATTTCCAGTAACCATTTAAAACTTGGTTTCAAATAAAGCACAGTTTAAACAGAGTGTGAATATTTTTGATAGGCAACTCCTTCTACTCTGTAGATGAGTATCTGAACTGAGACTGTTAAGCCAGCTTAAGTAAAAATGTCTATCAGATTTGATTTTTGACAGCACTTGGTCACAACAGTAAAGATCAGGTATTTAAACTATGATAAATGTATTATTAGTGCATAACAATGTTCCATCCTGACAGCTTGTTAATTCTGTAAATATTAGCTTTACAGTTTACTGCATTGTAATCACCTATTTCGACAATGTCCTGACAATTGATCAGGGTGGTAGGTATTATATTCAAATGTTTTATGTTTTTGTGTTATATTTTCTAACATGCTCCACACACACGAAAATAATCTAATTATTTTTGTCTACAGAACTAAAACTGAATCTAATCTACTCTAACGTGATCTAATCCTGTTCAAAATTCCTGTGTTCAATATTGACAATATTGACAATAATTTCAGTTGGAATTCACCTTCCTTGTAGATTTTTACCAAACGCTTGAGGTCAGTAACATTTGTTCAGCGTATGATTACTGATATTTAAGATGAAAATATCCTGTAACGTTAAAGTACTTGAAAATTCCAAACGTGCTACAAGGGTAATATGTGGTGTACATCCTAGAACTCCGTATAAACAGACACTTAAAGCATTAGTCATATTAATAATAGCTTCACTCATTAAATATGTTGTTAAGAACAAATTACAGTTTGAAAATAAAAGCACCCTTCAGAAAAATTAACACATCTCATCGTCTTTACTTCAAGAATTAGGCCTTTTTCTGTTGTGCCCATTATGGTTACCTTCGCGTTGTCGGTCTTCCTCGACTTCTTCTCCCAACTGTCTTACATCTCCTAATCAGTTCTTCCCTAATTTCCAAATTTCAGAATATGTCAGCTCTTAATGCTTGGAACAAAAATGGCCTCTGTTAGTGACGACGATACTCTCGTACAGAAAGCATAGCTGTTCTTCATTTCCAGTATCTCCTACAGAAGAATCTTCCAGCTGCTGTACATTACTGCATTTAATTGTGTCAACGCTGTAAGTTGTCCCTTATATGAAGTAGCTTATGGAGGCAAAATTATCATTTATATCACTTTCACTTACACGAAAATTACTAGTTCATTCGGTGGTGAGTGATACGCAATCACATCACCAGAGCTGCCTGATTGATCTTCATGTTCACTTCACAATGGCTGATTGATGACTAATAGAAGGCTAGCACTGTTTCCAATCTGCTCGTGTAGGGCTCACTTTCGTGATAGTTTGGTCATCTCTGACGATATTCGTTATATTTGTTCTAAAGCATATGTTATCTTTTGCAGCTTTATTTTTAATAAATGAAACTGCTATTATAAAGAGTTAGCATGGGCAAAGATTTTAGAATTGTTAGAGCTGTATTTTAATAAGTCATTCAGGGGTCAACCAGGGGTTGTGAATAGAGCCACCAGTTTCGTTACTGGAGTTCCTCCGGTGTGCCGTGCTCATGAACAAAATGTTTTACCACCACAGCTTTCCTACACTCTGGATCCAGGTGTCGCGACTATCGGTCATTTGTGGAGTGGGTAACCCGTCACTCTATCGGCTCGCACCGCAACAATAGCGAAAACAATTCTATACAAACAACTAATCATGCCCCGCAGTGTGGCGTAAACACGACAAAGGGAGCAAAGTATGCAACCACAACAATGTTTGCCCTCCTTCCTTGTGAGTTAATTACGGTGGTAGACAACAAACACCATTTAACGAAAGCTAAAATAACTTTTGCTTGACGATACCTTCTACTACATAGACGAATTTCAGAATGAATTAAGATTAAAACAATTGAAAATGAAATAAATAGCCTGAGACAAGTCGTATCTCTAAATCAACTGGCTTGTTCCACACGTTATAGATACATCGCGAAAGTGACTCGTATAGGATGCAGCAAACTAAGCAAAATGAAAGGAGACTCATATTTCTCCTCTTATGGCCTTTAAGATAGTAATATATACGGGTGGCCACATACACTAAGAAATACAATTTTCAGTACCAAAGTTTTGACTCATGAGGTAAAACAGTGTGACGTTCCACTCTCAAGAAACGACCGTTAATAACGTCATTTGTTTTTTCATGGTGCAGGTTTTAAATTTACTTATGGGATGATTCAGCTGTTACATTTCCGTGAGCCAGACCGCTCATTCAGGAGAAGTGGGGTACAAATTCCACTCCAGTCATCCTTTTACGGTTTGAGTGGTTTTCCTCAGTTACCTCAGCGAATACCAGTATGGCTCATTTCCCATTCGGAACGGGCATGCCGAACCCCTACATCATCTTCTCGCAGTTGACGGCACGTTAAGCTCTAATACACATAAAATTTATTTATTTATTTATTTATTTATTTATTATTTGAAGTGAATCATTGCCAGTACCTAACGATTTTCTACTATTCTGGAGCTCTGATGTACTGGACAGAGTCCTAGCGGAGGATGACTCAGTTAAAAATTGTCACATGTCTATCTCTACCGAGCGGACGGCTGCACGAAATGATCGTACAGCGCAGTGTTGTAAAAGTAGGGAAATTTGGAGTTTAATGTCCTTCTGACGCCGAGACCACTAGAGACAGAGCACAAGGTCGTGTTGGGAAAGTAGGGGAGAAGAAACTGGCGCTTCTCTTTTGAAAGCAGTCATCCTTGCATTTGCATTAAGCGACTTAGGGGAATCACAGAAAACCTGAATCTGGGTGGCTGGGCAGGGGTTTGAACCACCGTCCTCCCGAATACGTCTAACTATTGAGCCACTTCGACGGTGGAAATGATGGAATGTAATTAAAAGCTATCAGAAAATACGAGAACATCAAGAGACTAGAATCAAGAAGGGATGATGTCACCAGAATCGGAAAATACGTACTAATTGATATTCCCAGGCAGCATATACAGAACAAATACTTTTATTTACGGCATTGTACATACAATTAATCACAATACAGAAATTAGTTCGGACGGCAAGCCCACACAATGTAAAACTGAGTCACTCTAAAAACTAATATTCTGTGAATTTTAAGTAGAAATACAGAGGCCACTTGAAACGCCAAGTCTGAATAATACTCAATTAATCACTATTCAACCACGTCAACTAGACAGTTAAACTCTTGAGCTAAGGCCAACTAGAAACTTCCTCGCTGGGGTATAATTAGAATTTGTAATTTGTTGTCCATTAACGGTACAGTCCAGTGAGAGAGTGGTCACTGGTGAGAGTGATATCTACACACTTGTAGCCGTCATGATGCTGGCTGGACTTCAATATCCTACATTCTGCTGAGTTAGTAACTGACTGGCTTGGTGATGGCGGCTTCTTAAATACATGCTGAGCGGAAAGGTACTAGTTCCGTCCTTCGGTGGGTACATGGCCAACGTAGAGAAAACAGGACGTAACTGCAGCGCCACTGGTGGCGATGAAGGCGTCGTGCTTGGCGATGCTGGCGATGCAATTTTTGCGCGTGGCCTTCCATAGGCCCGCCTTTATCTTTGTGTTTCGCTCGTAATTCTTCTGACTGGTTTGATGCGGGACCTCTTCATCTCAGAGTAGAACTCGCAACCCACGTCTTCAATTATTTGCTGGGATTATTCGATGTCTGTATTTCTCTACAGTTTTTACCCTCCACAACCCCCTCTAGTACCATGGAAGTTATTCCATGATATCTTAACAGATGTCGGTCCATCGTGTTCCTTCTTCTTGCCAATATTTTCCATATATTCCTCTACTCACAGATTCTGCGTACAAACCTCTTATTCCTTACGTTACACTCCACCTAATTTTCAATATTCGTTTGTAGCATCACATCTCAAATGCTAAGATTCTCTCTGGCTCCGGTTTTGCCACAGTCCATGTCCCACTGCCATGCAATTATGTGCTCCAAAGGTAATTTCTCAGGGGTATCTTCCTCGAATTAAGACCTATGTTTGATACTAGTTGTCTTCTCGTCGCCTACCGATAAATGAGTTATTTACCAGTTGTGGACACAAAATTCAAATGGCTCTGAGCACTATCGGACTTAACATCTGAGGTCATCACTCCCCTAGAACTTAGAACTTCTTAAATCTCACTAACCTAAGGACATCACACACATCCAATCCCGAGGCAGGATTCAAACCTGCAACCATAGCAGTCGCGCGGTGCCGGACTGAAACGCCTAGAACCGCTCGGCCACCTCGGCCGGCTGTTGTGGATACAGACAGCTGTTTTTATTTATTGTTGATGTACGTCGGTCACACCTGTGTTTGATATTAGTTATCTTCTCTTGGCTCGCCGATAAATGTGTTATTTACCAGTGGTGGACACGGGAAGGTGTTATTCTTTATTGTTGGTTTACCGCGGTCAGTGTTTTGTTCTATTAGAAATAGTACATAGCCAATCACGTCGACATTGTAAGGTTTATTAAAATCCCTTTACCATAGTTTCAACGTTTATAAAAATGTCATCTTCAGAAGGAAAATACGGACAACTAGATTACATGTTGCCGCTCAGGTACGTTAAAATAGAGCCGAAAGATGTCTTCAGATATAAAATTTTCGCCTCTATATTAAATTAAAAGATGCACAGGATGGTTGTCGTCAAATAGTACTTGCTCACCAATGAGAAGCTAGTGTACTAGCGACACGTACACAACGCTTACACTAAGGAGGTGAAAAGTTTTATATTTGGACACGCCTTTCAGTTATATTTTAACCTACCTTTGCCACAACATGTAATCCAGCTGTCCATATTTTCCTTCTAAGAAAACGTTTTTATAAACGTCGAAACCACGGTAAAGGAATTTTAATAAACCTTCCACATATTTTTCTTCTGAAGAAGACGGTTTTATGAATGCTGAAACCATGCTAATGAGATTTTAATAAACCTTACAATTTGGAACTGATTGGCTGTTTAGCACTTCTACAACAAGATTTCATTCTACTGTTACTATCCAATTTTTAAAAAGTTATTATTTTGGTGGTTGATGCCCGTCGTTATGGCAACCCATCAGCTTTAGCTGTGTTGCAGTCTAGCTGACGTCCTAGGATACCACAGAGGAAGTATGTGCGAGCCAGCCGACTTTTGTGTCGAGTAGAAAAGCAATAAGCAGCGCAGGTATAAAGGAGACTGCGTACAGAACGATTACACCACCCATTCTTGAGCACATCTCCATTCTTTCGAATCGTTACCAGAAAGCATTAAAGTAAAACATCGGGCCAATGCAGAGGAGTGCTGCTAGCTTTGTTATTGGTCGGTTCGATCAGCACGAGGCCGTTAGGGAAGTGCTCCAAGAACTTAAATAGTAATCTTTCGAGGGAAGATGATAATCTTTTCATGATATGCTATTGAGAGAGTTTATAGAACCAGCATTCACAGCAGACTGCTAGTCCAACGTACATTTTGCGTAAGATCAAGATATGGGAGTGAAGGTCTCACACATAGGAACACGGGTCTTCGCTCCGGATAGATCAGAAAAGCAGAGCCTAGCCCCAGACAGAGGCTTCCAGACCATGTACGCAGATGTAGAATGATTTACAGTGACTTGCAGCCAATGTACTCAGATGTAGAAGGATTTTGAACCCTGTCACGCCAGCGCTAATCGTATCATAATTCCAGACTACGTCATCTTGCCCAAGGGTGATTCTTGCGGTTTTGCACGTGTCTAGTAAAGCAGTACTTTCCAAGGGTAGTAGAATAACATTTAAATGCACGTAAGGTACTACCCTGCGTGCCCATTAGCCAAACAGCACTCGCCTGCAATGTTTCACCTCAGTATCAAGTGATGTAGTCATATGAATCAAGGCCTCAGAGAGCTACGATTACTGGATAAGTAGCTTCCTTACATTGGGTGCCTTACCTAACTTGGGTTGCAAATTGGATGTTGTTCGTTACGATCAGCGCTGGTTATTGCAGACGTTACTTATATTACGCAACAGTATTTTTTATGAGGTTATGGACACAGTTAGGGATGAACGTTGCTTGTTTTGTTATTGACACATGTACGTTTTGTACGTGAACTATGATTTCACCATAGTTGAATATCTGCATGATAACGATTTTTATAGGCTAGTTGTAGGCTACTATATTTCGACCGTTATTAACGGTGGCAAATTTAATATTATTTGTTTTGGGGGGCGAAATATTCTCATTCAGGTAAGCAACGGAATGTTAATATCTGTGATTATTACCAATCCCTGTTTTGATTTTAATACAGATTGATTATATTATAATTACATAGACGGTAGGATGCACACAGTTTATATTAAACAATTTTGATGAACGACACTTGTAGCTCTAGTCACTGTTTGTTAGACGCCAATTTAAACTGTACTATACTTCAGTTTTTGCTAGCATTCGTCATTATGTTTAAAACACTGTTTCACTCAGGTTACTGCGATTGTGGAAATTTCTCCATGAGAATTTTCAAAGTTTACATAAAAACTCATACGGACAATTACTGATTCCTCTGATGCACAGGCGATTATTAACCATTAAACCCGAACACAACATCATTCTTATTACTATCTTTCCTTGAATTATTTTATTAATATTTTTATTTTTAGTGTACTTCCACTTCTCTCCAGTCGATATTTGTCACATTTGTTTCCAAGACAAACTTATTCCACTTTGATTCTGCATACCTTTCTTCTCGGCGTGAGCTACTGGCTCAGTTTCCCACGCTAGACTCCCCCTTACAATAGGCTGGAAACGTAAGTACGCTCAAATAGTACCATTCTTATTGGCCGCACGACGCTACGCAACGAATGCCGGTCTGTCAAAGGCTTTGGAATCTGGTATACTTGAAGTTCTTTCAAGACTTAGTCCTAAAACTTGGTACGAGAGGGACTGCGTGTCCTGAAGGACATTGCGTTAAGAATTCAGTTTTACAAAAATTAAAAATTTGAGGGAACTTGTTTGAAATCTGTAGCGATATCTGAATTTCAGTGAATGGAAAAAAAAACATAGAGCTAAGCTACACGCTAAAGCACACACTCGTACATAAATAACGTTCCTAAAAATAGAGTGTGTGGCATGGTTTTTGGTGACGGCAATTACAGAGATAATTTCAAGAACGTCTTATGTATTAGCTAAAATTAAAATTGTATTACCCTCTGTAAGTAATCATTAAATTAAGCTCCCTCTAGCGCAGGTACGATAGCCATAATGACGGCCTTGATACGACCGGGCATTGACTCAAACAGAGCTTGGATGGCGTGTACAGGTACAGCTGCCCATGTAGCTTCAACACGATACCACAGTTCATCAAGAGTAGTGACTGGCGTATTGTGACGAGCAAGTTGCTAGGCCACCATTGACCAGACGTTTTCAATTGGTGAGAGATCTGGAGAATGTGCTGGCCAGGCCAGCAGTCGAACATTTTCTGTATCCAGAAAGGCCCGTACAGGACCTGCAACATGTGGTTGTGCATTATCCTGCTGAAATGTAGGGTTTCGCAGGGATCGAATGAAGGGTAGAGCAACGGGTCGTAACGCATCTGAAATGTAACGACCACTCTTCAAAGTGCCGTCAATGCGAACAAGAGGTGACCGAGACGTATGACCAATTGCACCCCATACCATCACGCTGGGTGATACGCCAGTATGGCGATGACGAATACACGCTTCCAATGTGCGTTCACCGCAATGTCGCCAAACACGGATGCGACCATCATGATGCTGTAAACAGAACCTGGATTAATCTGAAAAAATGACGTTTTTCCATTCGTGCACCCAGGTTCGTCTTTGACTACACTATCGCAGGCCCTCTTGTCTATGATGCAGCGTCAAGGGTAACCGCAGTCATGGTCCCCGAGCTGATAGTCCATGCTGCTGCAAACGTCGTCAAACTGTTTTTTTGCTGATGGTTTTTGTCTTGCAAACGTCCCCATCTGCTGACTCAGGGATCGAGACGCGGCTGCACGATCCGTTACAGCCATGCGGATAAGATGCCTGTCATCTCGACTGCTAGTGATACGAGGCCGTTGGGATCCAGCACGGCGTTCTGTATTACCCTCCTGAACCCACCGATTCCGTATTCTGCTAACAGTCATTGGATCGCGACCAATGCGAGCAGCAATGTCGCCATAAGATAAACCGCAATCGCGATAGGCTACAGTCCGACCATTATCATAGTCGGAAACGTGAAGGTACGCACTTCCCCTCCTTACACAAGGCATCACAACAACGTTTCACCAGGCAACGCCGGTCAACTGCTGTTTGTGTATGAGAAATCGGTTGGAAACTTTCCTCACGTCAGCACATTGTAGGTTTCACCACCGGCGCCAACCTTGTGTTCAAATGGTTCAAATAGCTCTAAGCACTATGAGACTTAACAGCTGAGGTCATCAGTCCCCTAGACCTTAGAACTACTTAAAGCTTACTAACCTAAGGACATCACACACATCCATGCCCGACGCAGGATCTGCGACCGTAGCGGACGCGCGGTTCCAGACTGACGCGCCTAGAACCGCTCGGCTACTCCGACCGGCGCCCACGTTGTGTGAATGCTCTGAAAAGCTAATCATTTGCATATTACAGCATTTCTTCCTGTCGGTTAAATTTCGTGTTTGTAGTACGTCATCTTCGTGGTGTAGCAATTTTAATGGCCAGTAGTGTATTAGCTAAAGCTAACATTGTATTACCCTGTTAAATGAATTAACCTATTTAATAGAAGCAGGTATTTGAAGCAACTGATGAACATTTATTTTTTGTTGTTTCGTGACAAAAAGGTCTGCTGCACCTCAACTTTGAATCTTCAAGAATTATCGAGAGTATAGGTTTCACGTCTTCTGCTGACGTCGAACTAGTTAGATGAGAGTTTTGTGCGTGTGTGTGTGTGTGTGTGTGTGTGTGTGTGTGTGTGTGTGTGTGTGTGTGTGTGTGTGTTTGCGTGCGAAGTTAGTGGAACTGGCACACCTATAAATAAGAGAGGAAGTTAAGCAGTGGAGAGAGTGGGGTCCCTTGTTCAAGTTTAACTCATTCGCTCAATGCATCTAGGCCCATCGAACAGCTAAAGGGACCTTCGAAGCTGATACAACCTACCGAAGTTACAACGGATATGGGAAGGGCCCAAGTAGCATGGCACCGCATTGCAAGTGGGACCGAACGGTCACAATTTTTTTATTCCAGAAAAGTACTCGTTGCAATTCTTCCAGTAGAAGGAAGGATGTAAGAAAGGAGAAACCTCAGAGATTGTCTCGTGGACTGTTTGATCAGTAATAAGGGGGAAGAAGAATCAGATGGACAAGGATAAGAATGCCAATCAGGAGCAGACTCTTTGAAGGCATAAACCCGGGTTTCACGTGAAATGGATTAGCGTAATTACAGAAAAGCTAAATGTGGATTGCCAGCATGGGATATGAATCGTGCCGCTATACATTGTGTCCTATTGCAGAGACATTCTACTTTTGCTGGGCGCTGGTGCGCTGATACTGTTACGGGAACTTGCTTCACACAGTGACCTGTGTCCTCCCAGACAGTCATCAAGGAATTTATACATCTTAGGCTATTGTCACAGTGGCACCGATATCGGGACACTCTGCCGACGGCGGACGTTGGCCGAGGACGCCTGATGTTTTCGAATCAGTACGCCAGTACGTGCACCGTCTCAGTGCAACCGATCTCAACGCCCGAACCTATTGACGTAGGACGACTGTCGTTGGAATTCAATTCAGTTCCTGTTTTTTTCAGTCGAATTGGGCAACGTTCTTACACGCAAAACATGGAGTGAGAGAAATTTTTAAGTTTAGTGCAGGAAATAAGGAGGTTGTGGCATCTTGAAGGTGAGAAATACACTCCTGGAAATGGAAAAAAGAACACATTGACACCGGTGTGTCAGACCCACCATAGTTGCTCCGGACACTGCGAGAGGGCTGTACAAGCAATGATCACACGCACGGCACAGCGGACACACCAGGAACCGCGGTGTTGGCCGTCGAATGGCGCTAGCTGCGCAGCATTTGTGCACCGCCGCCGTCAGTGTCAGCCAGTTTGCCGTGGCATACGGAGCTCCATCGCAGTCTTTAACACTGGTAGCATGCCGCGACAGCGTGGACGTGAACCGTTTGTGCAGTTGACGGACTTTGAGCGAGGGCGTATAGTGGGCATGCGGGAGGCCGGGTGGACGTACCGCCGAATTGCTCAACACGTGGGGCGTGAGGTCTCCACAGTACATCGATGTTGTCGCCAGTGGTCGGCGGAAGGTGCACGTGCCCGTCGGCCTGGGACCGGACCGCAGCGACGCACGGATGCACGCCAAGACCGTAGGATCCTACGCAGTGCCGTAGGGGACCGCACCGCCACTTCCCAGCAAATTAGGGACACTGTTGCTCCTGGGGTATCGGCGAGGACCATTCGCAACCGTATCCATGAAGCTGGGCTACGGTCCTGCACACCGTTAGGCCGTCTTCCGCTCACGCCCCAACATCGTGCAGCCCGCCTCCAGTGGTGTCGCGACAGGCGTAAATGGAGGGACGAATGGAGACGTGTCGTCTTCAGCGATAAGAGTCGTTTCTGCCTTGGTGCCAATGATGGTCGTATGCGTGTTTGGCGCCGTGCAGGTGAGCGCCACAATCAGGACTGCATACGACTGAGGCACACAGGGCCAACACCCGGCATCATGGTGTGGGGAGCGATCTCCTACACTGGCCGTACACCTCTGGTGATCGTCGAGGGGACACTGAATAGTGCACGGTACATCCAAACCGTCATCGAACCCATCGTTCTACCATTCCTAGACCGGTAAGGGAACTTGCTGTTCCAACAGGACAATGCACGTCCGCATGTATCCCGTGCCACCCAACGTGCTCTAGAAGGTGTAAGTCAACTACCCTGGCCAGCAAGATCTCCGGATCTGTCCCCCATTGAGCATGTTTGGGACTGGATGAAGCGTCGTCTCACGCGGTCTGCACGTCCAGCACGAACGCTGGTCCAACTGAGGCGCCAGGTGGAAATGGCATGGCAAGCCGTTCCATAGGACTACATCCAGCATCTCTACGATCGTCTCCATGGGAGAATATCAGCCTGCATTGCTGCGAAAGGTGGATATACACTGTACTAGTGCCGACATTGTGCATGCTCTGTTGCCTGTGTCTATGTGCCTGTGGTTCTGTCAGTGTGATCATGTGATGTATCTGACCCCAGGAATGTGTCAATAAAGTTTCCCCTTCCTGGGACAATGAATTCACGGTGTTCTTATTTCAATTTCCAGGAGTGTATAATAACAGAGGCATGCCTCGGAACCTATGGTCTAAAATCGCTACTTTATTGGAAAGCACAAGTTTCGAACAAATTAAAAATTTAATAATAATCAAGTGAATGTTGTGCCCGCCCCGATAGCCGTGCGATCCAACGCACGGCTTTCCGGTGTGGGAAGGATCGCCTGGTCCCAGGCACGAATCCGCCCGGCGGACTTGTGTCGAGGTCCGGTGAACCGACCAGTCTGTTGATGGTTTTTAGACGGTTTTCCATCTGCCTCGGCGAATGCGGGCTGGTTCCCCTTATTCCCCCACAGCTACACTATGTCAGCGATTGCTGCTCGAACAAGTTCTCCACGTACCGTACACCACCATTACTCTACCACGCAGTCATAGGAGCTATACTCATCTGGTATGAGACGTTCCCTGGGGGCCGAACCGCACAATAACCCTGGTTTCGGTGTGGGACGGAGTTGAGGTGAAGCGGACTGCGGTGGTCGTCGTGGGGTTGTGGTCCACTGCGACTGCGGCGGGGCAGGAGCCTCTCCGTCGTTTCTAGGTCCCCGGTTAACATACAATACAATACAATACAATACAAGTGAATTTTACCTTCTATCACATTATGCATGTTCCGTGGCTCCCTAGCCATTTCAGCCTTATGTTTACACTTAAAACACAGGCAAAAATCCGTACCAGGAATTTTAGGGCTAAACTATAACCTCAACACATTATGTGTTACTTTATTGGGTTGTACTAAGTGGGCATTAGCTGTCTACGAATTATTGGAACTGCTTACTGACGTTTTTATGACAGTATGGTGGCGATTCTGTTATATGCAGGTGTAATGTACGTGTTTCCAGTTTTCAGCGTTTTAGGTGTTCAGGGTGTCTTATTCTGAAATTTATATTTGCCTTCTAGACAAATGCTGAATGGCAGTCATTGAAGGTTAATTGATACGTGTCTGTGTTGTTGAATTTATTTGAAATTATGCTGGGTGTTTGTAATCTTGCTCTTCGACGTCACCTCGAATCATCTCAAGTATGTAATTGAAAGTTTATTCGTAAAACTTGTCTGATTATTCCAGTAACTGAGGAAGACGTCTACGGTACTCGTCACGTCAGAGTTGATTGTAACCTCGTTGATTCTGTCGAGGGAGTCGGATCCACTGTGACCGAGCTGTCGGCCGATGTTATCGGTGAGCTCTGGCGACGGCGTCTGGCGACCGTTGCTGTGAGACTGTGAACGCAGCCTTACACGTATGGCTCCCAGACAGTATTGGCCAAATTCGAATTGATGTGATTCTTTTTCATTTTCTACTCTAGCAGAAGAATCGAAACATCCAGAGAAATTTCCTTTGCAATACTTAAAGAGGTTATGTGGGTCATTGTTTTAAAAGAGATTTGAGAGTTCGTGCGTAATTCGTCTACACCTACATATATACTACCCAAGTCCCTGTACAGTACATGAAGCTGGGTCCTGTATGCCACTGCCGTTCATTCTCTTTCCTGTTCCACTTGCAAATCGAACGAGAGAAAAGTGATTCTCCATAGGCTTATATACAAGACCGAATTACTCTTGCTTTATCCATACGGTCCATATACTTGAGGAACGTTTGAGGCAGTAGAATCTTTCTGCAATATGTGGCAAATACTGGTTACGGGAGTTTCTTTGAGAAAAAGTTGCGAAGGAAATGGAAATGATGAAATAGTCATTATGCAACATCTCCATTTCGTGATTTAATAAAAGTATTTGATTTATTTACTTTTGTGTAAATGTAAACAATAAATAACTAGGCGTAAAGCTGAGTAACCGGTCATATGTAGAAATAAAAGGAAATGTAAATTTGTCCTTAAACGTCAAAATACAGTTTTTAACCCGATTGGGTTGTTGTAAAGTGAAGTACGGAATGGGGAGGGCTGCGGATTCCTGGCATTATGTTCTGGGTCGTATGTTTTTATCTGTAAATGTATACCAACGATCTGCTGCTTAAAAAAAAAAAAAAAAAAAAAAAAACTCTACTCCGGATTATGTAACTGTCTTTCACAATGATGCTGAATGTAATGCAAATAAATTTGTACATAACATTAGCTCTCTTTTTCTAATGCAAAAAATGACGTTTAATTGCTGCTACTGCTAACACAGAGCAGTCTGTTTCTGACACAGAACGCATGTAAAAGCGAAATTTAACTGTCTCAAGGTGAGTAACTATTCTGTTAATTAGAATATTTTAAATTATTAGAACTAATGACAACTGAAAATCTCTCTTGGAAATATCGCATTCAACATATAGTTCAGAAACTAAATACTGCAATCTGTACTATGAGAATAATTTTCACAGTATAATATCCTACAGTATCGTACAGTGGTGTGCAAAACTCATGGACGAAAGTAACTTTCGCTTGATGTGTCACTATCAAGTGACATAGAAAGAACTGCTACAAAGTATAGAAGGTATCTGAAAGAAATACGCAATGAGACGAATGAAAATGACACTATAATTCAAGCTAATAATTACACTGAAGTCACCGTATAACACCTGTAGTGTACGTCAACACCTAAATATGACACCAACACACAATAAGTGTTACACTCAGGGAGGAATTTTGTATTTGACCGTGTGTTTACCTACTGGATAGAGGCTATCAAACATGAATTTCGTTAGTATGGCAATTAATAGAAAACTGAAAGACTTTGAAGATAAATAAGGTAGTAAACACATACAAATGAAATAACAAACGGTCGCCAACTTAATTAGGAATAATCATTTGTAACATTAATCTCAAATAATTTAAATATAATTTAATGAAAGGGAGTTTCATTCTTTCTCTCTTTGTAAAGTGTAATGAACACACACAAATACCAGACGAACTGACCAGTGGTAAGCAGTAGTTTTCATTTGCATAAACTGACAATCACAGAAAGATAATTAGCACTTTACTCCTATTAATAACAATCACCACCTCAACCATTAACCAATTCAGCACCAAAAAGTTATCAGAAACCTCACGTGACTAAATGAAGTATGACAAGAGTCCTGGTTGAACTTACACACACTCCACAAATGCAGATAAATAACACTGTACAAACACTTTTTTCCCCTGTCTCATTCATGGAAATACTTAAGATTTCTTTAGCAAAACAATTTTTAGTTTAACTTTCTCATAATAGAGAAGAATTTACTAGGGGCCCATAAACTGTCAATTACTCTACTGGCAAATTCTGTAACTATTTCAGAGACTAATTACCTTACACTGTTGTAGATTTCTAACCTCACTTAAATTTGTGTGTTTTAATGCTTTAAAACAAGTTATTCGAATATTAAGCTCAATCAGTTTCAGAAAATAGTTCATGATACTAATCAATACAATTTTCTTTTCATAATAGTCCAATATACGTGCCTTTCTCACTACCTGTGAAGCAGGTAACTTTGATAACAATATTTAAACTTTTTAGCACTGAACTTTATCACCTTTAGTGCAACAATAAACCATTATGTTTTCAGAAACAGGATGCTCGATTATGTGTACGTTAAGGACAGGACCCTGCATTGGTTTGTGATTAGGACAGTTTTTAAGGTGCAAACACAGTCTTTGTCACTGTAATTATTATTAAAAAACGCTCACATCAATATACTGGTCCATACTGTGATACATATCTGAACTCCTGCAGCTGGTGAAGTAATGGCGCAATAGTGGTGGTAAGCACGTGGCGGCTAAGTGGTCCCATGCTCTTGGAGTTGAATGCTCTTTATAAATTCTTCTTGGCGACGTATTCCCTTCATTTCAGAGCCACTCCATGATAACAAGAGCACCATACGACAGCCAAAACCACATACGGGGCAATTTCAACATCAATTAGCTTCCAAATGCTTCACCTGGCACCCGCGTTGTTAACAGTAGAACGTCTAGCCACTGACTGCATAATGTATTCTCTCTCTCTTGCCTCCCAGATTGACCGCCAGATACACCTTTTCCCACGCGTCAAGCCCCTTCCGTAGCGGAAGGGATTCCCTACGTCTTTTAAGTTACATCATACAATTTCCCTAAGTATAAACCAGTATTCAAATTACAAATTTTCTTTTATAAACAGACATAATTTACAAAATTTCATTATTTTTAAACAACTTTTAAGTTTTTATATTACATATATTACACATATCAACTTTCCTTTCACAACTCAGCCAACGGCTTTGCCGCAGTGGTAACACCGGTTCCCGTCAGATCACCAAAGTTAAGCGCTGTCGGGCTGGGCTAGCACTTGGATGGGTGACCATCCGGTCTGCCGAGCGCTGTTGGCGAACGGGGTGTACTCAACCCTTGTGAGGCAAACTGAGGAGCTACTTGATTGAGAAGTAGCGGCTCCGGTCTCGTAAACTGACGTACGGCCGGGAGACTGGTGTGCTGATCACATGCCCTTCCATATCAGCATCCAGTGACGCCTGTGGGCGTCACAACTCAATGAACTTAACCAGTAAAGACCAAGTACTTCATACTTACATACACGTAATTACATTGTATAAATTATTTATAATCGATCTTGGTGTTACAACCGCCATTCACGATGGGCATTACAAATGGCGGCACACGGTTCTTAATGAGATGTGTGATCACCACTGATGGTAAAATGCACGCCCTGAAAAGTGCTGCCATCCCGGCCACTAGGCTGGTAAGGAGTCCTTATACAGCGTTCAATGCCTCCACCAACGCAACTGAAATTGCTGGATGGTCGTCGCTGCATGTACAAGTGCTGGAATACGTCTCCCCTACGCATCCCCCAAGTGCTCGATGGAATTTAAGTCGTGATGTGGACAGGCTAGTCCATTCGTCGAATGTCCTCTCGTGTAAAGAGCTCCGCCACCTGCACCATTCGATGAGGTCGCTCACTGTCATCCATAAAAATGAAGTCACGACTGAACGCACCCATGAAAATATGTGCGTGGGGAAAGAGTAGGCTGTCAAATAACGATAGCCAGTGACTGTATTCAAAGATTTGGAGGTCAATACGCCCATACGACAACATTATACCTCCCCACACCATAAGATCTACATCACCAAAACGATCGTGTTCGACAATGTTCTGGGTGCATTACGTAAGAACATTTAACATTGCAGCTCGTCAGCAATCGTGAATAATTTAATTATTATAAAGAATCCACCTCGATTGGAAATAGAAACCGTATGTTGACCTAGGTTTCGGCGCGGATAACCACGCCTTCGTCGGAACACGCTAAAGTTACAAACTACCTAAAAAGGATGTTCTGTTACCGAAGTTTAACGAGTTCCTTTAAGGGCGCATGTAGATGACCTCACACTTTTCGTTATTTAGGGTCAACTGCCACTTTTCGTACCATTAAGATATCTTTTATAAATAGTTTTGCAGTTTGTTTTGATCTACTCATAACTTTATTAGTCGATAAACGACAGCGTCATCTGCAAACAACCGAAGACCGCTGCTCAGATTGTCTCCCAAATCGTTTATATACACTCCTGGAAATTGAAATAAGAACACCGTGAATTCATTGTCCCAGGAAGGGGAAACTTTATTGACACACTCCTGGGGTCAGATACATCACATGATCACACTGACAGAACCACAGGCACATAGACACAGGCAACAGAGCATGCACAATGTCGGCACTAGTACAGTGTATATCCACCTTTCGCAGCAATGCAGGCTGCAATTCTCCCATGGAGACGATCGTAGAGATGCTGGATGTAGTCCTGTGGAACGGCTTGCCATGCCATTTCCACCTGGCGCCTCAGTTGGACAAGCGTTCGTGCTGGACGTGCAGACCGTGTGAGACGACGCTTCATCCAGTCCCAAACATGCTCAATGGGGGACAGATCCGGAGATCTTGCTGGCCAGGGTAGTTGACTTACACCTTCTAGAGTACGTTGGGTGGCACGGGATACATGCGGGCGTGCATTGTCCTGTTGGAACAGCAAGTTCCCTTGCCGGTCTAAGAATGGTAGAACGATGGGTTCGATGACGGTTTGGATGTACCGTGCACTATTCAGTGTCCCCTCGACGATCACCAGAGGTGTACGGCCAGTGTAGGAGATCGCTCCCCACACCATGATGCCGGGTGTTGGCCCTGTGTGCCTCGGTCGTATGCAGTCCTGATTGTGGCGCTCACCTGCACGGCGCCAAACATGCATACGACCATCGTTGGCACCAAGGCAGAAACGACTCTTATCGCTGAAGACGACACGTCTCCATTCGTCCCTCCATTCACGCCTGTCGCGACACCACTGGAGGCGGGCTGCACGATGTTGGGGCGTGAGCGGAAGACGGCCTAACGGTGTGCGGGACCGTAGCCCAGCTTGATGGAGACGGTTGCGAATGGTCGTCGCCGATACCCCAGGAGCAACAGTGTCCCTAATTTGCTGGGAAGTGGCGGTGCGGTCCCCTACGGCACTGCGTAGGATCCTACGGTCTTGGCGTGCATCCGTGCGTCGCTGCGGTCCGGTCCCAGGTCGACGGGCACGTGCACCTTCCGCCGACCACTGGCGACAAATCGATGTACTGTGGAGACCTCACGCCCCACGTGTTGAGCAATTCGGCGGTACGTCCACCCGGTCTCCCGCATGCCCACTATACGCCCTCGCTCAAAGTCCGTCAACTGCACATACGGTTCACGTCCACGCTGTCGCGGCATGCTACCAGTGTTAAAGACTGCGAAGGAGCTCCGTATGCCACGGCAAACTGGCTGACACTGACGGCGGCGGTGCACAAATGCTGCGCAGCTAGCGCCATTCGACGGCCAACACCGCGGTTCCTGGTGTGTCCGCTGTGCCGTGCGTGTGATCATTGCTTGTACAGCCCTCTCGCAGTGTCCGGAGCAAGTATGGTGGGTCTGACACACCGGTGTCAATGTGTCCTTTTTTCCATTTCCAGGAGTGTAGATAAGGAACTTGAAAAGGCCAATAACACTACCTTGCGGAACGCCAGAAATCGTATCTGTTTTACTCGATGACTTTCCGTCAGTTACTACGAACTGTGACCTTTCTGACAGGAAATCACAAATCCAGTCACGTAACTGAGACGATATTCGATAAGCACGCATTTTCACTACGAGCCTCTTGTGTGGTACAGTGTCGAAAGCCTTCCGGAAATCCAGAAACACGGAATCAGATCATTTGCAAGTATCACGTGTTTCATGGTAAACAGATCGTCCGTTTCAAGGTACAAGATGATGCACGACTGACTACGTGTGGCTTAATTGTCCAAACGTTATGTTACTATTTTTTAAAAGAATAGACAGAATCGTACTCATCATAAAACTCTGTAACTGAAAAATAGCTGTAATAGACTGACGGGAACGAACTCACAACACCAAGAAGCTGGCAGTGTCACTATGAGGGTCCAAATCACGTTTGCTTTAAATACACGCTATAAAGGTCGCGGGCGTTAGTTATGTTTGAGATTGGACGTGATAAGTTTATGATACTCGAGAATGCTTTTAAGTCGACTAAGACACGATTATAAAACATCTTGAAAAAAATGGCTCTGAGCATTATGAGACTTAACTTCTGAGCTCATCAGTCCCCTAGAACTTAGAACTACTGAAACCTAACTAACCTAAGGACGTCACACACATCCATGCCAGAGGCAGGATTCGAACCTGCGACCGTAGCGGCCGCGCGGTTCCAAACTGTAGCGCCTAGAACCGCTCGGCCACTCTGGCCGGCATATCACTGAGTTTGAATGAGGTCGTGTAACAGGCTACAAGATGCTGGAGCTCCATCTGTGTTATTACAGAAAGACTTGGGAGGAATGTGTCCACTGTGCGTGATTGCTGGCAGTGGTGATGGCGGGGACGTACTGTCTCAAGAAGACTGGGCTCTGGACGATCACGTGGCACAGAGTACCATCGTGTTCAGTGTATGCCTGTAGCGCATCGCAGTGCATCTGCAACAGCAATATGAATAGCTGTTGGCAACACAGTGACACAACGAAATATTATATGTCTGTTACTTCAACGATAGCTCCGAGCCAGACGCCCTGAGACGTGCATTTCACTGACCCCAAACCACCGCCAGTTGCGGCTTCATTGGTGTCAAGCGACAGCTCATTGGAGAGCAGGGGGGGTGGGGGTGTCTGTTGTGTTTTCTGATGAAAGTTGGTTCTCTCTCGGTGCCAGTGATGGCCGTATGTTGGTTAGAAGGAGGCCAGTTCAGGCCTGCAACCAACCCGTGTGCGTGCTAGACGCATTGGATCTGCACTGGGAGTTATTGTCTAGGGTGTGTTTTGATATGACACCAGGAGCACTCTCGCGGTTATCCCACGCACCCGAACTGTAAAACTGTACATGAATCTGTTGATTTGACCTGTCGTGCAGTCATGAACAGCATCTGTGGAGTGTTTTCCAACAGGATAATGCTCCCCACATACTGGTGTCGCAACACAACATGCTCTACAGAGTGCCGACATGTTTCCTTGGCCTGCACCATAACCAGATCTGTTTCTACTCGAGCACATATACGACATCATCAGACGGCAACTCCAGCGTCATCTACAAACAGTGTTAACCGCCCTTCATTGGCCGACCTTGTGCAACAGGCATGTAACTCTGTCGCACAATCTGACATCCGGCACCTTTGCAACACAATGCATGCACTTTTGTATGCTTGCATTCTGGCGCTTACACCAGTTATTAATGTACCAAAGTTCACTTTTGCAATGGCTTATCTCGTGCTTGCATCAGCCTGAGATATTACGATGTAAAACACTTAAATATATTACGTAGACAAATGTATTCCCAAAATTTTATTACTCTACAGTTTGGTGTCACGGCTTTTTTTCGTCAGTGTGCGAAGTCGTGAGATACCTCCTAATATCATGTCGGCCCTCAATTTGTTCGGCGTAGTGCAGCAACTCGAGATGGTATGGACTCAATAAGTCGCTGGAAGTCATCTGCAGAAATATGGAGCCATGCTGCCGCTATAGCTGTCCATAATTAGAAAGTTTTTTTTCCGATTCTGGATTTTAGGTACGAACTGACCTCTCGATTACGTCCCATTAATGTTCGATGGAATTCATGCTGAGTGATCTGGGTGGACAAACCATTCGATCGAACTGTCCAGGACGTTCTTCAAACCAATAGCGAACAATTGCAGCCCGATAGCATGGCGCATTATCATCCATAAAGATTCCAACGTTGTTTGAGAACGTGAATTCTATGAATGACTGCAAATGGTCTCCATGCAACCGAACATAACAACTTCCTGTCAATGGTCAGTTTAGTTGGACAGAGGACTCAGTGCAGTCTACGTAAACTCAGCTTACACAGTTATGGAGCCACCACCAGCTTGCACATTGCGCCTTTTCGACAATCTGGATCAATAGCTTCGTGGGATCTGCGCCATACTCGAACCCTACCATCAGCTCTTACCAACTGAAATCAGGACTCATCTGACCGCCGGCCAGAGTGGCTGTGCGTTTCTAGGCTCTACAGTCTGGAATCGGGTGACTGCTACGGTCGCAGGTTCGAATCCTGCCTCGGGCATGGATGTGTATGATATCCTTAGGTTAGTTAGGTTTAAGTAGTTCTAAGTTCTAGGGGACTGATGACCACAGCAATTAAGTCTCATAGTGCTCAGAGCCATTTTTTTAACTCATCTGACCAGGCCACGGTTTTCCAGTCATCAAGGGTTGACACTCAATGCAAAGCGAAGTAATGAAGGCTACGACGAATTGTGGAGTGGTGCTGGTCCTTCAAACAGGCCACAGGCATGTAAAGTCTCATGGCGAAGACCAGAAGCAATCTGGGTAGAGCTGTATCAAAAGTGCCTTCTTAGCGCTCGCCGCCATGGAAACATACCAGATTCCTTACATGTATTTCGAGCTGCGAATGTGAACGACCATCAACTGTATAATGGAATGATGACAATGGAATTTTATGCCAGGACTCGAACCCGGATTTTCCGCTTATCGCGATTGGTCGCCTTACCATTAGGTTATCTAAACACGCTCTACAGCCAGAACCAACTTTTCATACATCATCAACCATGTGTCTGCAACAAGCACTCGTACGTTCATTAAGTATACGAAGTGTGACAATAAAGTAATGAGATGTGACAACCCTGCAGGCTTGCGTAGGAACAATATCTTTGACCTTGGTCTATAAGCTGCTTCTAGTCCAAGCGGCACATCGATGCAACTGCTCAGTCGTGTGTTGTGCTGTAATAAGTTAACAAGTATTTGTGTGTCTCGTCACGGAAATGGAACTGCATAATATTGCGCAACGGTATGCCATTTCTTTTTGCGTTAAATTGGGTGAAAACGCGATGGCAACTTACAGTAAGTTTCAGAAGGGTTTTGGAGAGGAGGTTATGTCAGGAGCTCAAGGATTTGCTGGCATGAAATGTTTAGTGAAGGCAGAACGAATGATGAAGATGAAGACCACAGTGGACGACCATCAACCTCATGGATGGATGTCAACTTGGCCATGGTGCTTGAACTCGTATGATCTGATCGAAGATTATCCCTGAAAATGATTGCAGAAGAACTGAATATCAATCAAGAAAAGGTTCTTCTAATAATAACTGAAGATCTTGGTATGAGAAAGATTTGTGCAAAAATGGTCCCCAAAATTCTCTCGCCACAACAGCGAGAAACACGGAAAAATGTGGCAGCTGATCTGTTAGAACAAACGGAAATCATTCCAGAATTGTTGAGCCGTTTATAACTGGTGAGGAAAGTTGGTACTTTCAGTACTGTCCAGAGACAAAACGTCAAAGTTCGCAATAGTGCTCAAAGGGATCACCTAGACCAAAAAAAGCTCGCATGTAGAAGTCAAAAGTGAAATGCATGCTTGTGTGCTTCTTTGATTCCAAGGGAATTGTTCATAAAGAGTGGGTTTCCTTGCCTCCTGGACAAACAGTTAACCAATATTACAACAAAGAAATTTTAGAAAGGCTTCGTAAAAGAGTTCTTCATATCCGTGCCAACATTGCTGATAATTGGATTCTGCATCACGATAATGCGCCCTCCCATACTGCTCTGTCAGTACAGCAATTTTTAACCTCAAAAAAAAATTTTAGTACTACCACAGCCACCTTATTCAGAAGATATCGCTCCGTGCGACTGTTTTCTATTTTCAAGAGTGAAAACGGCGGACAAGGGACACCATTTTCAAACAAGATGTCCAAAAGACTGTGACGAGGGTCTTGGACGATATTACAGAAGACGAGTGCCAGAAATGTTATCATGCGACAGGCCGGGGCAAGCAGTGAATTTAACACTAAATTCTTCTTGAATCTTCATATGGAAGTGATGCTCTAAGGCCCCCCCCCCCTTCCCCTTTCTAACTCCGAATTTTGCTATTGCACATGGGTTAAGAAGAAACACGAAATAACTGTAATCAACCCTACAAGTGGAGTAGAAGAGAGTTTGGCACCTGCAATAATTTAATTTGATAGAAATTAATTCAATTTGATAGAAATTAATGAAGAACCAGAGGTTCAGGGAGAGCATTAGGGAACGATTGATAAGAATGGGGGAAAGAAATACAGTAGAAGAAGAATGGGTAGCTTTGAGGGATGAAATAATGAAGGTGGCAGAGGAACAAGTAAAATCCTTGGGTAACAGAAGAGATATTGAATTTAATTGATGAAAGGAGAAAATATAAAAATGCAGTAAATGAAGCGGGCAAAAAGGAGTACAAAAGTCTCAAAAATGAGATCGACAGGAAGTGCAAAATGGCTAAGCAGGGATGGCTAGAGGACAAATGTAAGGATGTAGAGGCTTATCTCACTAGGGCTAAGATAGATACTGCCTACAGGAAAATTAAAGAGACCTTTGGAGAAAAGAGAACCGTTTGCATGAATATCAAGAGCTCAGATGGAAACCCAGTTCTAAGCAAAGAAGGGAAAGCAGAAAGGTGGAAGTAGTATATAGAGGGTCTATTCAAGGGCGATGTTCTTGAGGACAATATTATAGGAATGGAAGAGAATGTAGACGAAGATGAAATGGGAGATATGATACTGCGTGAAGACTTCGACACAGCACTGAAAGACCTAAGTCGAAACAAGGCCCCGGGAGTAGACAATATTTCATTAGAACTACTGACAGCCTTGGGAGAGCCAGTCCTGACAAAACTCTACCATCTGGTGAGCAAGATGTATGAGACTGGTGAAATACCCTCAGACTTCAAGAAGAATATAGTAATTCCAATCCAACAGAAAGCAGGTGTTGACAGATGTGAAAATTACCGAACTATCAGTTTAACAAGCCACGGCTGCAAAATATTAACACGAATTCTATACAGTCGAATGGAAAAACTGGTAGACTCCAACCTCGGGGAAGATCAGTTTGGATGCCGTAGAAGTGATGGAACACGTGAGGCAATACTGACCCTACGACTTGTCTTAGAAAATAGATTAAGGAAAGGCAATCCTACGTTTCTAACATATGTAGACTTAGGGGAAGTTTTTGACAATGTTTCCTGGAATACTCTCTTTCAAATTATGAAGGTGGCAGGGGTAAAATACAGGGAGCGAAAGGCTATTTACAATTTGTACAGAAACCAGATGGCAGTTATAAGAGTCGAAGGACATGAAAGGGAAGCAGTGGTTGGAAAGGGAGTGAGACAGGGTTGTAGCCTCTCCCCAATGTTATTCAATCTGTATATTGAGCAAGCAGTAAAGGAAACAAAAGAAAAATTCGGAGTATGAATTAAAATCCATGGAGAAGACAATAAAAACTTTGAGGTTCCCCGATGACATTGTAATTCTGTCAGAAACAGGAAAGGACCTGGAAGAGCAGCTGAACGGAATGGACAGCGTCTTAAAAGCTGGATATAAGATGAACATCAACAAAAGCACAACGAGGATAATGGACTGTAGTCGAATGAAATCGGGTGATGCTGAGGGGATTAGATTAGGAAATGAGACACTTAAAGTAGTAAAGGACTTTTGCTATTTGGGGAGCAGGATAACTGATGATGGACGAAGTAAAGAGGATATAAAATGTAGACTGGCAATGGCATGGAAAGCGTTTCTGAAGAAGAGAAATTTGTTAACATCGAGTATAGATTTAAGTGTCAGGAAGTCGTTTCTGAAAGTATTTGTACGGAGTGTAGCCATGTATGGAAGTGAAACATGGACGATAAATAGTTTGGACAAGAAGAGAATAGAAGCTTTCGAAATGTGGTGCTACAGAACAATGCTGCAGATTAGATGGGTAGATCACATAACTAATGAGGAGGTATTGAATAGAATTGGGGAGAAGAGGTGTTTGTGGCACAACTTGACAAGAAGAAGGGACCGGTTGGTAGGGCATGTTCTGAGGCATCAAGGGATCACAAATTTAGCAGTGGAGGGCAGCGTGGAGGGTAAAAATCGTAGAGGGAGACCAAGGGATGAATACAGTAAACAGATTCAGAAGGATGTAGGCTGCTGTACGTACTGGGAGATGAAGAAGCTTGCACAGGATAGAGTAGCATGGAGAGATGCATCAAACCAGTTTCTGGACTGATGACCACAACAACAGAAATGAATTTGATAAAGGAAAGTTTCAGCAATGTAGTGAGAAATGATTATGACTAAACTCAAAATAATAAACAAAACACATGAAACATTAAGATTGGATACTCAAATAAATGCTGTCGAGGTGAAGTTGCCCACAAACTAGCTTGTGACATTTATGACCAAGTGGTATGTAGAGACAATTCCTTGGAACTCAAATCTTAAGGGAAATACCTTGCTGCTACAGTAGTGAGGACTCAGACAATAAACACCCAAGACAGAACCACGTTAGAAAAGATGGGAACAGGTGCGCTGTGCTGAGCTCTGATTGTCATATAACAAAATTTCCTAAACTGCCGTTGCTGCGGACATACATTGCCAAGCTCTCTTCTTAACTGCAAGGACACGATCTGGCGTACCAGAGACGATGGCTGGTTGCTTCGACGTCCCGTCGTGGTTATGATAATGTCGCGAGTATAGCCCAAAACAACTTATCCTGGTCTGGTTGTTCCAGACTAAAGACTTCCTAGCAATACAAATTCGACTCTGAGGGAGACGAAGAAGGCTCGCTACTCAATCACTGACAGTACAGTGATTGACCTTAACAAGCGAAGTCACACAGTAACTCTGATACAGGCACCTTTAGCCAAAACTGTTTAAGACGGAGAACTTAGGCCACTTGTAAGCAGAACGCTCAATTGCCAACTGTATTGGAAAGTTACGTTGAAGTTGAAACTTCAGCAACTTCGTCGAACAGTTACAATTATATGAAAGTACATTAGACAGCCAGACAGCCAACGGAAGGCAGGTTGTCCAGAGCACCGAGAGCTCAGTCTTATAAACTACTCCGACTGAAAGGCAAGACTCGACTCTCTCAAGAGCACCCGTACAAGCCGAACATAGAACATTACCGCCCCCACGACAGTGGCCGTCGTTAAACGTGCCAATCAGCAACTCGGAAACCGGCGGAAAATTCCACTCTACTGCCGAAGCACTACTATTCCACCAATGGAGATACTTGGCGCCAATTTCTGGCCGATTTTGCTACGTCACGGAGCTATCCCCTGAGAAAGTCAATCACAGTTATGATTTTGCAGAAAACGCGGGAAATTGCCCGCCAAGACTGCCTGGGAACACAAGTCATTCCCACGCCTCGCTCATGGCACTTCAGAAAGTGTTTTCAGAAAGTTTCTGCGAAGTAACGGAATCTCTGCCCCAGCCTCTCCTTCAGGCCCCTGTGGGCGGGTCGCTCCGGCTCTTATGACAATGTCGGCGTCTGGACAGCATCCACTCGGCTCCCTCACACCCGTCGGCATAACCCTTTCAAGATCAGCAGAACCCGCCTGTCACCAGACCACCCGGATGACGAGAGACGCTGTGTGGGAAGTCCGCATGTGAAGTAATAGCAACTTTTCAGCGCATGCAATTAGAGAGGAAAATATTCAGATCTTTTGGGTTCTCAGTACTAGCCTTGTAATGACCATTCTCGGCTATACTTCCCAAAATCGAATTACTCAGAGTAAGATAAAAATGTGAGAGGGGGCAAGTCACTATGTGCATCGCAAAGACATGTCACCTCTCAACCATCAATGGCAGAAGTGCTGGAAAAAGTGTGTGCAATTAGAAGGGAACTACTTTGAAGGAGACAACACTAAACTTGACTAAAACGGTAAGCAACACTTTTTTCACATCAGTCTCATTACTTTATTGTCGCACCTCGTATTCCCGCACAAGGGAGAGATTCTAACTTAAAGTCGCTCGCCTGGCGTCGACAAATAAATACAATATCGCATACCAGATTCCATATCCTTGCCATCGTTCACTTACATTCTCACTGCTGGCTTACGACTATTTCTACTCTACTAAATAATGTAACAGACCTAATGACTACGCTATCGATATTTACAAACAGCATCAGAAAATTAATTCGATATTTACAAACAGCATCCGAAAATTAATTCCTATCCTACCAGCGTGCCCTTCTAAAAGAGTAACAATTATTTTGGATGACTCCTTGCCGGCTACACGCCCCGCTAGCAAGTCTCTGGAATGCTCTCAGAAGCGCATAGAACAACGAGATTACATAGGTTTCCTAAAAACTCGACAAAACACTGCTGCTATTTCCACTTTGAACAGAGACCAAATACAGCAGGTATGGAGGCGATACGAAGTCGTTGGAAAATTTCTTAGCAGCTTTGGAGCCATCTTCAAGCAAATACACACATCAAAAAAAGTTTTATATCTCCTCGGTTCCGAGAGTTCCGGAACCTGTACAGAAAGTTGGAACAGAGATCAGTATAAACATCATTTCCGCCTTTTTTATTACTCATGAAAACCTCACATTGCATGTTGTACCACCATACAGTGAGACCTTCAGACACGATGGTCCAGATTGCTGTACAACCGGTACTTCTAATACCCAGTAACACGTCCTCTTGCATTGTTGCATGCCTGTATTCGTCGTGGCATACTTTCCACAAGTTCACCAAGGCACTGTTGGTCCAGTTTGTCCCACCCCTCAACTGCGGTTCGGCGTAGCTCCCTCAGAGTGGTTGTTAGATCACGTCGTCCATAAACAGTCCTTTTCAATCTATCCCAGGCATGTTCGATAGGGTTCATGTCTGGAGAACATGCTGGCCACTCCAGCCGAGCGATACCGTTATCCTGAAGGAAGTCATTCACAAGATGCGCACGATGAGGGCGCGAATTGTCGTCCATGAAGACGAATGCCTCGCCAATATGCTGCCGATATCGCTACACTATCGGTCGGAGGATGGCATTCACGTATCGTACAGCTGTTACGGCGCCTTCCATGACCACCAGTGGCCTACGTCGGACCCACATAATGACACCCCACAACAGCAGGGAACCTCCATCTTGCTGCAATCGCTGGACAGTGTCTCTCAGGTGTTCAGCCTGACTGGGTTGCCTCCAAATACGTCTCCGACGAGTGTCTGGTTGAGTTTATGTGCGACACTCATTGGTGAGCCAATCCTGAGCGGTCCATTCGGCATGCTGTTGAGTCCATCTGTACCGCGCTGCATGGTGTCGTGGTTGCTAAGATGGACCTTGCCATGGACATCGGGAGTGAAGTTGCGCAACGTGCAACCTATTGCGCACAGTTTGAGTCGTGACACGACGTCCTGTGGTTGCATGGAAAGCATTATTCAACATGGTGACGTTGCTGTCAGGGTTCCTCTGATCCATAATCCGTTTGTAGCGGTCATTCATTGCAGTAGTAGCACTTGGGCGTCCTGAGCGAGGCATGTCATCAACAGTTCCTGTCTCTCTCTGTATCTCCTCCATGTCCGAACAACATCGTTTTGGTTCACTCCAAGACGCCTGGACACTTCTCTTGTTGAGAACCCCTTCTGGCACAAAGTAACAATGCGGAGGCGATCTAACCGCGGTATTGACGGTCTAGGCATGGTTGAACTACAGACAACATGAGCCGTGTACCTCCTTCCTGGTGGAATGACTGTAATTGATCGGCTGTCGGACCCCTTCCGTCTAATTGGCGCTGCTCATGCTAGGTTGTTTGCATCTTAAGGCGGGTTTAGTGACAGCTCTGAACAGTCAAAGGGACTGTATCTGTGGTACGATATCCACAGTCAACGTCTATCTTCAGGAGTTCTGGGAACTGGGGTGATGCAAAACCTTTTTTGATGTGTGTATATTAACTAATGTATTTCATTATATTTACAGTTACAGAAGTTCACTGCCTTATTTAGAATCAATCAAATGAACGAAATAAGGTATTTAAGAAAAGAAAAAAAAGGACATTGAAATTACTGAGTTGCTACGCTACAAATTCGATACAAATAAATCGTATTGTGGTAGCGCTTAGACGAGCTGATGGCTACCATGCCGATTTCTTACACCTGACGACAACGGTAGTACATGTTATCCTAATGAAGAATCATTGTGTACTATCACTTGCCTCATTATGTGTGCAAAAGATGTCTATTCCATATCTTAGGAGATATCAGTAATCTCAGCGATCTTCTCGTTACTTGACTTCCTCACCACTAGTTTCAAACTTCAGTATTGTTGATCGATTTTCAAAGCTGATCTTAGGATAAATTGCTCCTCTTTTGCTGAGCATATCTATATAGTAATTCTTTTGCTACGCATTTGACATAAATGGCGACTAGGAAGCTACGAACTCCTGTGCTCGCACTGCTCCCGAATACCACAGCGGAAATTTTTGGATATATTGTACGGCATTATGATCGGAACTTATAGACAACCATCCCTCCTTGCTTTCCATCAACTGCTGATGAAGTAATCTCCCTCGACTAGGATTCGTTCCGGTTGTCTTGGGTTGAGCGTCACTGCAGTTCCGTACGGGAACGGCCTCAGCTACGGGAGAAACTATTCTATTCAATGACACCTCGGGCTTGCAGCTAGATGACGTCAACAACTCGACACGATATTTCAGCCGTCAACCATTCAACTACATTCAGGCGAGTTTTGCAGTGGAGATTGCTGGCGGACGTCGGTACCTTTACATTGAAAACTCTCGCTGTGGGACTGATTTAAGAGTTCTCTGTCGAACATTGCTCCATCTGCGGTGCGCAGCGGCATGCACAACGGTGAGATCGCATGCCCGCGCATTCTCGAACTGCAGGCTCGCTGATTTCGGTATAACGTCAGCGACGTCCACCGGCAATATGTTTGGACGTCGCAAAGGCGTACGATCGAATCCGGTGGAACAAAGTACCACTCAAACTTGAGAACTTGCTGCTGCTCCCGGGTTGCAGCCTCAATATCATCGACAGCTTTTTACACAATAAGCATATAAAGCTCGAGGGACAGTCTCAGACTCCACACAGACGGTATTCCTCAAGGTTCCGTGTTGTCTCTGTTACTCCTTTTCATCAATATAAATTATATTCCAGTACTGACTCGTGTGCAGGTCGCCCATTTCACAGACGACATCGCCTTGGTGGCAAGAAGCCGGAGGGCCAACGTGTTCATCGCTCGCCTACAGCACCCAACTCATGATGGTAGAAGACTGACCCAAGGAAAATACATTTATAATCAACGCAGTCGCTATTAGGAGAAACAAAACTGCCATTCTACGGGTCGGAGAGTGTAATGTCAGATAACTTAATCCGGCAGGTAGGTTAGAAAATTTAAAAAGGGGAATGGATAGGTTAAAGTTAGATATAGTGGTAACTAGTGAAGTTCAGTGGCAAGAGGAACAGGACTTCTGGTAAGATGAAAACCAGGTTATGAATACAAAATCAAATTGGGGAAATGCAGGAGTAGGTTCAATAACGAATAAAAAATAGGAGCGCGGATAAGCTACTACGAACAGCATAGCGAACTTATTATTGTAGCCAAGATAGACACGAAGTCCATGCCTACCACAGTAGCACAAGTTTATATGCCAACTAGCTCCGCAGATGAGGAAGACGAGGTAATGAATGAAAGAGGAAGCCGCTCGGTAGAATTTTGGGCAGAGAACTACTTAATTATAGCTAACGCTTGGTTTAAGAATCATGAAAGAAGGTTGTATATGTGAAAGAGGCCTGGAGACACTGGAAGGTTTCAGATAGATTATATAATGCAAAGACAGAGATTTAAGAACCAGGTTTTAAATTGTAAGACATTTCCAGGGGCAGATGTGGAATCTGATCACAATCTATTGGTTATGAACTGTAGATTAAAACTGAAGAAACTGCAAAAAGGTGGGAATTTAAGAAGATGGGACCTGGATAAACTGAAAGAACCAGACGTTGTAGAGGGTTTCATAGAGAGCATTAGGGAACGACTGACAAATACAGAGGAAAAAAATGCAGTGGAAGAAAAATGGATAGCTTTGAGAGATGAAATAGTGAAGGCAGCAGAGTATTAAGTAGGAAAAAAGACTAGGGCTAATCGAAACCCTTGGGTATCACAAGAGATACTGAATTTAATTGATGAAAGGAGAAAATATAAAAATGCAGTTAATGAAGCAGGCAAAAAGGAATACAAACGTTTCAAAAATGAGATCGACGGGAATTGCAGAATGGCTAAACAAAGATGGCTAAAGGACAAATGTAGGGATGTAGAGGCATAATCACTAGGGGTAAAATAGATACCGCAGAAAGACGAAAGGATTATATAGAGGGTCTATACAAGGACGATGTACTGGAGGGCAATATTATGGAACTGGAAGAGTAAGTAGATGAAGATGAAATGGCAGATGTGATAGTGAGTGAACAATTTGACAGAGCAATGAAAGACCTAAGTCAAAAAGAGACCCCTGGATTAGACAACATTCGGTTAGAATTCCTTGGGAGAGCCAGTCGTTACGAAACTCTTCCATCTGCTGAACAAAGTGTTTGAGACAGGCGAAATACCCTCAAACTTCAAGAAGAATATAATAATTCCAATCCCCAAGAAAGCAAGTGTCAACGGGATGAAAATTACCGAACTATCTGTTTAATAAGTCACAGCTGCAAAATACTAACACGAGTTCTTTACAGACGAATGGAAGAACTGATAGAAGCCGACCTCGGGCAAGATAAGTTTGGATTCCGTAGAAATATTGGAACACGTAAGGCAATATTGACCCTACGACTTATCTTAGAAAATAGATTAAGGAGACGCAAACCTAAGTTTCTAGCATTTGTAGACTTAGAGAAAGCTTTTGACAGTGTTGTCTGGAATACTCTGTTTCAAACTCTGAAGGTGGCAGGCCCCAACTACAGGGAGGCTATTTACAATTTGTACAGAAATCAGATGGCAGTTATAAGAGTTGAGGGGCATGAAACGGAAGCAGTGATTGAGAAGGGAGTAAGAGAGGATTGTAGCCTATCCCTGATTTTGTTCAATCTGTATATTGAGCAAGCAGTATAGGAAACAAAAGAAAAATTTTGAGTAGGAATTAAAATCTACAGAGAAGTAATAAAAACCTTGAGATTTGCCGATGACATTGTAATTCTGGCAGAGACAGCAAGGGACCTGGGCGAGCACTTGAACGGAGTGGACTGTGTCTTGAAAGGAGGATATAAGATGAACAGGAAAGCCAAATGAGGATAATGGAATGTAGTCGAATTAAATCAGGTGATGCTGAGGGAATTAGATTAGAAAAAGGGAAATTTAAAGTAGTTAGAGGAGTCTTGCTACTTGGGTAGCAAAATAACTGATGATGGTCGAAGCAGAGAGGATATAAAATGTAGACTGGCTATGGCAAGGAAAGCGTTTCTGAAGAAGCGAAATTCGTTAACATCGTGTATAGATTTTAAGTGTCAGGAAGTTTTTTTCTGAAAGTATTTGTATGGAGAGTAGCCCTGGAACTGAAACATGGACGATAAATAAGTTTAGCCAAGATGAGAATAGAAGCTTACGAAATGTGGTGCTACAGGAGAATGCTGAAGATTATATGGGTAGATCACGTACTAATGAGGAGGTACTGAACAGAATTGGGGAGAAGAGGAATTTGTGGCACAACCTGACTAAATGAAGGAATCGATTGGTAGGACACGTTCTGAGGCATCAAGGGATCACCAATTTAGTATTTGAGGGACGTGTGGAGGGCAAAATCGTAGAGGGAGACCAAGAGATGAATACACTAAACAGATTCAAATGATGTAGGTTGCAGTAGTTCCTCGGAGACGAAGAAGCTTACATAGGATAGGGTGGCATGGAGAGCTGCATCAGACTGATCTCTGCACTGAAGACCACAACAACAACGTCAGCGCAGGCGACACAAGGGCAGTGATGTTTACCCGTCGCCACTTGGAATTGTAAGATAGTTGATTCTCCACTATTAGGAAATTCCTTGGAGAAATCATGTTATAGTCAGCAGTAAGTTACTCCTTAAACTGCATGTGCGGGATAAGAGGATCAAGATTTTAAAATTCATCTACCAACTATACCCCCAACTGGCCAGCTCGGAGATTAATGTCAATGCGAAACTTCGCCTTTACAGAGCAACAGCCCTCTAACTATTGGTTGTTCCATATGGGGGACGGCAAGTCCCTCTAATTTAAAAACCATCCAAACCTTGCATAATCGATGTATGTGACGCACACTGTGGGCACCCAGAAGGTCAAAAATCCGTGACCTGCATGAAGAGCTTAACCAACCTACTGTCCCGCAAACCATCGTCCAACACACACACGGAAGCTCGTGGATAAACTAGAAACCCTACGGCCCACGTTACGCCACCTAGAATATGTTGGATCGGTTGCTTGTGAGCGTCGGCACTGGGTCCGAGTTCCTCAGGTGGTTATTGAGGTTCCACAGTCGCTCTCCACCTCAACCTCTACCTATATACTACTACAAGGGTCAAAGTGCACGAAACCCAGTGTTATTACCAAGATTTTTAAAAAAGCAAAAAAAAAAAAAAAAGGAAATAGATAGAGCAATCTTTAGTGCAGAGGGACTGGCAGCTGAAATATCGTGGGAAAATGTAGATGACATCCGGCTGCAAGCCCGAAATATCGTGTAACACTCATTACGCCGGGAAATCTTTAAGAATCACAAACCTGTTCTTCCCTGTATGTGGCTGCTTCTTGCCGATAACATCCTGTACACGGCGTCCTACCGTTGTGCAAATAACAGCGGTCTTTTGTTGAGCTGTAAAGAGCCATGTTGCTGGCCCCTCCAAGAGCAATCCAGTGCCTTGCTAGCGGAGCGTGCACACTAATTACGTGAGTGGACGCCTCGCCCCTAGGGCTGTGTTAAGCGCCAGCACGTGCCCCACTTCTGGGAGGGGGGAAAATTCCCCGTCATTCAAGATTACCCTCATCACACACACGCACACACACACATGCTCTCTCTCTCTCTCGCTCGCTCTCGCTCTCTCTATTCTCTAGAGTGCTTCCGGCCCGCATCAATATTCAACAACCGCAGTCTCCAACACTTTCCAATATACAAGCGCAAATTAGGACAGAGTGTTCGGGTTCAAGAGAGTTACAATTTCTTCCAATACCGAAACACAAAGACCGTGTGATTGACAAACTGGCAAAAGGTAAAACTCGCTGAAAAATCTCCGCGAAAGTTCAGTACTAGCACTAAAAGTTTCATTGCTGTAAAGAGCCCTCTCTCACTGCTTTTCTGCTCTTTCTGTCCTCCTTATTGTTTTCTTTTAATTACCTATTTTAGATCCCACTTGTTTGATGATTTAGTGTCCTGGATTATTCTTTCACCTTCTCATTACGTGCATATACACGGACCGTCCAAAAATTGCTATACTGATTTTATTTCTGGCTTATAGGTGACGTCAGCCCTGCAATTACGGAGGCAGCTTGAACTAACAACGGCAGACAACAGATGTACATTTGATTTATCAGCAGTGTTAAGTAGTGGAATTGCTGCCGTATTGTGTCATGGCTGTTGTGTTACAAATCGCAATGGAGCAAAATCTTTAAATCAAGTCTTTAAGACTTTTCGAAAATATTTTGAAAGGAAAAATGTATGTAAAGTCTGTCCCGCTCACCTTGACTCCAGAACGAAAACAACAACGCTTGGACGCTTCATTGAAACCCAATACGCGGACATCACCAGTGACGAGACATGATGTTATCAATTAGAATCTATCACAAAACGACAATGTGCAGAAATTTAAAAGAAGGGTCAACGCTTTGACGACGTAACAGACATTCAAGCCAATGTGACGCAAGAGTTGAACAGTATCCAAATGGAGGACTTTTCTGACAGTTTCACATAGTTGTGTGTGTGCGAGTGTTTATGTGTGGGGCGCTGGGTTGGGGGGACTATGTAGAACATCTGAAGCAGTAAAACCACCAAGTTTAACTTTTCTCTATTTTTTATTAATCCAGTCTCGAAAATTTTTGGACTGACGGGGTAGGTGTGTGTGTGTTCTTTAGAAGCACTTCTGCTGTTTCCTTGTAGCTCGTTCTGTTCTCCATAGAATCATCTTGGTACCTTCTTGTTACAGTTTTGATACTTATAAAGAATTTAGTTTTTTGGAGGTATTCCTGTTTCTGTTACAATAGTTCACTTTTTCAAGGGACTGCGTGTCTAAGGTGTTAAACAATTGTACGAACTTCATCTCCAATTTCCAGGCTATTTCTTCATTCACTTTGCTATTGTTTCTTGTGGAAGTCACTGGTCATATTTTACATAGTTTTTTCATTCCCTGTTTTACGATTTCCTTGGAGGTATTTCTGACGAAGATAGAAAGTTACGTCTTGCCTTACTCCAGTCTTTAATTTAGACGGCTTAGAGATTTCGCGCATGCTGATTACCTTTGATGTATAGGCTGACAATTATTGAACTATGTGAAAAAACGTAAATTAGTTACAAACTACGGCGTGCACACAGTTTATTCAATATGTAAACGTCCTACAGATATTCGGAATCAGATTGTGACATGTTCGATGTGCCTGCCGTCATTGGCGATGATATGACGCAGACGAATAGTGGAATTCTGCATGACCCGCTGATGTGTCGGAACATCGATGCTATCGATGGCCTCCTGAATGGCTGTTTTCAGCTCAGAAATGGTTTTGGAGTTATTGCTGTACACCTTGTCTTTAATATAGACCTACAAACAGGAATCGCGTGTGTTCAGATCCGGAGGATATGGCGGCCAATCGTGGCCCATACTTGGAGCCTTTGGGGACCCCAAAGCCAGAATGCGGTCCCCAAAGTGCTGTTCCAGGATATCAAACACTATCCTCCTGCGATGGGCTCGTGCCCCGTCTTGCATGAACCACATATTGTCGAAACAAGGGTCACTTCGGGTAAAATGATCTTCCAAAACCTTCACGTATCGTTCGGTAGTCACAGCGCCGATTATTCCGTGACTGGACATTGCACACCGCACAGTCATCCGTTGAGAGTGAAGAGACATCTCAGTCCCCAAATGTGGCAATTTTGCTTATTGGCGAACCCATCCAAATGAAAGTGGGCATCGTCGCTAAACTAAACAACACTCATACGCTTGCTAGTTCCGTCATGCCCCCCGGCCAAATGTGCAGTTTGAACGTCCTAGTGCAAACTGTTCAGAAATAATTGTCAGCCTGTAACTGAATTGTAAGAGCTTCACTTGCTACAGTTTCCGATTCATATTTAACGCCAAATAGTCGGATTATTCGATTTTAGATTTTTATTACCACTAGAGTCGCAAATTAATTTTAATAAATATGCACGAAGCGCAGCTGCGATGCGTATAAATCATGAGATGATGGCCAGTAATTAAGGATGATAATAATAATTAGTTTAGTCGATCGATGTTGACGATAGCTCTGTTATATTTAGTACATATAGGAAATGAGCGGCGATTTCAGTCGAAATGCTTCTGTCTGATATCTATGATTTTTCTTTACACAGGGTGAAGAAAAAATGCCGCATTTTGAGGTCAGCATGCAATTGTTCAAGACAAAATCAAATCGGATCCATTTTGAAAATATACGTATGAAAACGAGGATGTGACGATATGGTAACACTGTCACATTGTGCAGCGCATCGGAATGTACAGAGGGACATGTATCAGCTCGCTCTCTGGTACCAGACGTCGTAGTTCAATGAGTAGACATCTGGGACTTCAAACTCAAACTCAACATGGGGCTATGGTTCTAATATTCGTCCGGTTTCTCTTTTATTTTTTAGACGTACGTTGTCTAGTTCTCGTCGTCTCTAAGCAGAACATCATTTTGTCACTTTAAAATTACAGGACAGTGGGACCCATTAAACTGCATGCATATCGCGCAGTCCTCTACCATAACTGGTCCTGTCAAGTTCATGAAGGGTAGCTTCCAGATGAAGTTCACAGATTTATGCGAACGATGTAAAACTTATCAAAAGTTGAGAAATGATTTCGTATCGTATATATAGATATACGCTGAAGCGCCAAAGAAACTGATATAGGCATACGTATTCAAATACAGAGATATGTAAACAGGCAGAATACGGCGCTGCGGTCGGCAACGCCTATATAAGACAACAAGTGTTTGGCACAGTTAGATCGATTGTTGCTCCTACAATGGTATGTTATCAAGATTTAAGTGAGTTTGAACGTGGTGTTATAGTCGGCGTACGAACGATGGGACACAGCATCTCCGGGGTAGCGATGCAGTGAGGATTTTCCCGTACGAGCATTTCATGAGTATACGTGAATATCAAGAATTCGGTAAAACAGCAAATCTCTGACATCGCTGCGGTCTGAAAAAGATCCTTCCAGGACGGGACCAACAACGACTGAAGAGAATCGTTCAGCGTGACAGAAGGGCAACCATTCCTCAAATCGCTGCAGATTTCAATGCTGGGCCATCAAAAAGTGTCAGCGTGCGAACCATTCAAAGAAGCGTCATCTATATGGGCTTCCGAAGCCGAAGGCCCACTCTTGTACCCTTCATGACTGCACGACACGAAGCTTCATCCCTCGTCTGGGCCCGTCAACAGCGAAATTGGACTGCTAATGACTGGAAACATCTTGCCTGGTCAAACGCGTCTCGTTGGAAATTGTACTGATCGAATGGACGTGTACGGATGTGGAGACAACCTCATGAATCCATGGACGTTGCATGCCAGCCGGTGGAGGCTCTGTAATTTTGTGGGGCGTGTGCAGTTGGGAATGGTATGGGACCCATGATATGTCTAGATACGACTCTGAAAGGTGACACGTACCTTTGCATCCCGTCTGATCACCTGCATCCATTCATGACCATTGTGCATTCCAATGGACTTGGGCAACTCCGCTGGCCGCTGTGGCAGAGGGGTTCTAGGCGCTACAGTCTGGAACCTCGTGACCGCTACGGTCGCAGGTTCGAATCCTGCCCCGGGCTTTGATGTGTGTGATGTCCTTAGGTTAGTTAGGTTTAAGTAATTCTAAGTACTAGGGGACTGATGACCTCAGATGTGAAGTCCCATAGTGCTCAGAGCCATTTGAACCATTTGGGCAACTCCAGCAGGACAGTACTACACCCCACACGTCCAGAATTGCTTCAGAGCGGATCCAGGAACGTTCTTCTGAGTAAACTCTTCCGCTGGCCACCAAACTCCCCATAGACGAACAGTATTGAGCATACCTGGGATGCCTTCCAGCGTTCCACCCCGTCGTACTCTTACGGATTTATGGAAAGCCCTGCAGGATTCACGGTGTCAGTTCCCTCCAGCACTGCGTCGGGCATTAGTCGAGTCCATGCCACGTTGTACTGCTCCACTTCTTCGTAATCGCGGGGCCCTGCACGATATTAGGCAGATGGGCCAGTTTCTTTGGCTCTTCACTGTACTTGATACTGGTGGCGTTTTCTCTAAATTATTGTCAGAACAAGACAACAGTATTAAGCTGGAATCATTTTCCTGATGTTCTGCAAAATTTATATTGCAGAACCTTAGGAAAAAGTTTCCTATTTAATACTAAATATATGATACTAACCTATGTACTACAAGTGTCTTTCTTGCTTAAAATCACAGTGTTGATACAATACAGTAGAAATGTTTGTAAGGAACATATTAGCAATCTGAATATGTTTAAAGGCCGAATGAATCACATGACAGAATTACATCCACTACACATAGTTGTAATGTAACGTAACGTAAACTCCGCCCACAGCATCTGGTGGTTGTCACTTTGAACTACTACTATGAGCTACTTCGTCATTATGCGTTATACGCTGTGCATGTCCATAACAGAATAAATATGCGTTTCCGACGACTGGTTCCCTGTCTTAATACAACTGATTGTTTCAATTTGACCCAAAAGCTTTGAGACACCGTGCACATTGATGCTTCCAACACTAGGGAATTCATCAGCCACAGAACCAATCATTAATCATTTCACGTTTCTTGGTACATTTTTTTTTTTTTGGCACGATTTCTTCCGTCTGGTTACTGCACCTGCCACTGTATTCTTCATCATTCAACCTGAGTACTGTCACAATTGTCTCGTTTTTCCTTCAGTCGTTACAGTAGGCTAATAAACTAGGCACAACCCTTGCTCAATCTGAGCAGCTGCAGATTCTTTTGCGCACGAAAGTGAAATTACAGACCGCACCTCGTAACTGGTGGGAACAACCGTTTTTAAAATGGCTTTTGAGTCAAAACAATAAGTTCCTAGCTTCGCAAACAGTCAACATTCGTGAAACATAGTTGTGAGCCGCCATCATTTTGGAATAAGCAAACGACTCAAACTTTTCGAATATGCGTCGTAGAATCGGAGAGTTAGGGGGAGAGATGATGAAAGGAGAGGGACTAACTATACAGGGTACGCAACAGAACAGCTAACGGAGTACGAGAAGATGTAAATGCGTTCATAACGTTCATACAAGCGCTTCTGATTCGGAAAAGAGCCAGAAGATCTGAGCTAAGTGGCCACCGTTGAAACCTCGCTTGTGGAAGAGGATATTAAAAGTCTTTTGATCCACAAGTAGATTAGAAGCTAAAGGGGAAACATCTGTGAGTCCGGGAGCCGAGGGCGAACAAAGCTGAAAAGACTCCTTTTCCGGACACTTGTGGCTGCAGTTTCATAAATGAGAAAAAGTGAGGAACGTCACGGCTAGAGGCTTCTGCAGTCTTATTTGCAACGAAATGAGGGCGCACCCTCTCTCTACTGCGACTGCAAGTGTTCCGTACCCAAACAGAGACCAGAATGCGCTTTCACTTTCAATCGTGTTAAAGTTCATGTCAAGGAGTAGTGGAGAGTGGGGCCTATCAAAGATCAAGCTTCTACTGTTTACCAGTGGTATTGGCCTCTATATGTAAATGATGTACGTTGAACAAATATCTGTGACTGTTTGGTGATAACGCTGCAGTGTACGAGAGAGTGTCGTCATGGATTCATTGTAGGAGGATACAGAATAACTTTGACGGATTCTAGCCGCACGGGATTAGCCGAGCGGCCTCAGGCGCTGCAGTCATGGACTGTGCGGCTGATTCCGACGGAGGTTCGAGTCCTCCCTCGGGCATGGGTGTGTGTGTTTGTCCTTAGGCTAATTTAGGTTAAGTAGTGTGCAAGCTTAGGGACTGATGACCTTAGCAGTTAAGTTCCGTAAGATTTCACACACATTTCACACACATGACAGACTCTCGGATGAGGCGTGATGAATGGCAGAAGATAGTTGAAAAATGTTATTTAACTCAGACTGCGGGAAAAACACTCCTGTAATGTTCGAATAGCGTAGGTGGTGTGATGCTTGACAAATGACGTCTGTCAAATATCTACCTGCAACGAAGCAAAGCGACGTGAAACGGAACGAGCAAGTAAAGTCGTTTGTAGGGAAGGCGAATGGTCAACTTAGATTTATTGAGAGAATTCTAGGAAAGTGTAGCTTATCTATGAAGGACGTAGCGGTACGGAACATCTGTGTGTCCGATTCTTGAGTTCGGTTCAACTGTTTTGGATTTCCACCAAGTCAGATAAAAAGAAGTTATCGGAGCAATTCAAAGGCGTGCTGCTAGATTTGTTACTGTGTCCAGTCAATACAGAAATGCTGCGTGGTAGAAAAAAATGGCTCTGAGCACTATGGGACTTCTGAGGTCATCAGTACCCTAGAACTTAGAACTACTTCAATCTAACTAACCTGAGGACATCACACACATCCACGCCCGAGGCAGAATTCGAACTTGCGACCGCAGCGGTCGCGCGGTTCCAGACTGAAGCGCCTAGAACCGCTTGGCCACTCCGGCCGGCTGCGTGGTAGAGTTGCGATCTGCCAAAACTACGATTCGGTATTTTGGTACACTAAATAAATGACGTTGGTAGGATTACTAGTAGCATTGGTGGATAAATAAACAAAAATGAATGTATAAGAGAGAAACTGGGAGCTGACGACAACTCTTTGTTTTTTTATGCTTGTTTATTTTATACACTACTGGCCATTAAAATAGCTACACCAAGAAGATGTGCTACAGCCCCGAAATTTAACCGACAGGAAGAAGATGCTGTGATATGCAAATGAATAGCTTTTCAGAGCATTCACACAAGGTTGGCGCCGGTGGCGACATCTACAATGTGCTGACATTGTAAGTAGGCTGTTTAGGTTTTTTTATTGGTAACGCCGCCGCCACGTAGCTCTCTGTATAAAAATCACTGGCTGTGCCGTGTGCAGTTTGTGGCTGGTTTGCATTGTTGTCTGCCATTGTAGAGTTGGGCAGCGGCAGCTGGATGCTAACAGCGCGTAGCGTTGTGCAGTTGGAGGTAAGCCGCCAGCAGTGGTGGACGTGGGGAGAGAGATGGCGGAGTTTTGAAATTTGTAAGAATTGGTGTCATGAACTGCTATATATATTATGACTAGTGAGGTAAATACATTCTTTGTTCTCTATTAAAATCTTTCATTTGCTAACTATGCCTATCAGTAGTTAGTGCCTTCAGTAGTTTGAATCTTTTATTTAGCTGGCAGTAGTGGCGCTCGCTGTATTGCAGTAGCTTGAGTAACGAAGATTTTTGTGAGGTAAGTGATTTGTGAAACGTATAGGTTAATGTTAGTCAGGGCCATTCTTTCGTAGGGATTTTTGGAAGTCAGATTGCGTTGCGCCAAAAATATTGTGTTTCAGTTTAAGCACAGTCGTGTATAATTTTTCTAAGGGGACGTTTCAACACGAGGAAAGTTTCCAACCGATTTCTCATACACAAACAGCAGTTGACCGGCGTTGACTGGTGAAACGTTGTTGTGATGCCTCGTGTAAGGAGGAGAAATGCGTATCATCAAGTTTCCGACTTTGATAAAGGTCGGATTGAAGCCTATCGCTATTGCGGTTTATCGTATCGCGACATTGCTGCTCGCGTTGGTCGAGATCTAATGACTGTGAGCAGAATATGGAATCGGTGGGTTCAGGAGGGTAATACGGAACGCCGTGCTGGATCCCAATGGCCTCGTATCACTAGCAGTCGAGATGACAGGCATCTTATCCTCATGGCAGCAACGGATGGTGCAGCCACGTCTCGATCCCTGAGTCAACAGATGGGGCCTTTTCAAGACAACAACCGTGTGCACGAACAGTTGGACGACGTTTGCAGCAGCATGGACTATCAGCTCGGAGACCATGGCTGCGGTTACCCTTGACGCTGCATCACAGACGGGAGCGCCTGCGATGGTGTACTCAACGACGAACCTGGCTGCACGAATGGCAAAAGTCATTTTTTCGGATGAATCCAGGTTCTGTTTACAGCATCATGATGGTCGCATCCGTGTTTAGCGTGTATTCGTCTTCGCCATACTGGCGTATCACTGTCGTGATGGTATGGGGGCCATTGGTTACACGTCTCGGTCATCTCTTGTTCTCATTGACGGCACTTTGAACAGTTGACGTTACATTTCAGATGGTTTACGACCCTTGGCTCTACCCTTCATTCGATCCCTGCGAGACCCTACATTTCAGCAGGATAATGCACGATCGAATGTTGCAGGTCCTGAACGGGCCTTTCTGGATACAGAAAATGTTCGACTGCTGCACTGGCCAGCACATTCTCCAGATCTCTCACCAACTGAAAACGTCTGGTCAATGGTGACCGGCAACTGGCTCGTCACGATATGCCAGTCACTACTCTTGATGAACTGTGGTATCGTGTTGAAGCTGCATGGGCAGCAGTACCTGTACACGCCATCCAAGCTCTGTTTGACTCAATGGCCAGGCGTATCAAGGCCGTTATTACGACCAGAGGTGGTTGTTCTGGGTACTGATTTCTCAGTATCTATGCACCCAAATGTAATCACATGTTAGTTCTAGTATAATATATTTGTCCAATGAATACCCGTTTATCATTTGGATTTCTTCTTGGTGTAGCAATTTTTATGGCCAGTAGTGTACTTAATTAGAACCTCATATCTTCCAGTGTTAGTCCATTGTGTTTTTAGAGAATATAAATTGTATTTTATAACTAATGAAAGTTACTTGATGGCCTCACTCCTACGCTTTTATGTAATCAAAGCAATTACTTCTGATGTAAGTATAGTTTACACGCACAAACATAAAAAGATATATACGACTATCTTTATTATTTTGTACTCAGCAGAACATCGTTCATCATGATCAAAGGCAAGCGTTTCCCGTTATTATTAATAAATGCGAAAGTTGTTTATGACTAACAGAAACACGTTTCATACAATCTTATTTAATTTTACCTTTTTTCGAGGAAATGGCGTTTTCTAGCGCTGTGGAACAGACATGTCTTGTTTTCCTTATTTCTACTACAAAATCTCCCGTTTCGTGTTACAAATCAACAATTTTCAGGTAAATCTTAAATAAATAAAGAAATGGTTAAAATGGCTCTGAGCACTATGGGACTTAACATCGATGGTCATCAGTCCCCTAGAACTTATTAAACCTAACTAACCTAAGGACATCACACAACACCTAGTCATCACGAGGCAAAGAAAATCCCTGGCCCCACCGGAGATCGAACCAGGGAACCCGGGCGTGGGAAGCGAAAACGCTACCTCACAACCACGAGCTGCGAACAAAACTTTAAAAAAACCGTTGACTGTTTCAGTCTTGCTTTCATACTGTTTACTTTTAAGCAGCAGACAGGAGGATAACTAGTATACAAAAATGTTCCGCAGCTTACCCTGAACTTTATATAAACTCACTCAATTCCTAGACGGTTAACCGGCTTCGGTTTTTAGGGGACTCTAAGACACTGATCGTATTCGTAAATAAAGCGATCGTTAGGAGGTAGCACCTGACAGGTATGCAACACACCTAAAGTAAAGGTAATATGGTTACGTCCTTAACTGACCAAAGCTACCAGGAAAGCTATAGTAGTGTACGCTACTTATGACCGTCTACGGTAACCTACAGTAGTTTCACGGCTCTTCTCCTTGGTCTCCTCCATAGAGGTAAGAGGACGTTCTGTCACAAAACACTATCGACAAACTTTAGAGACTGACATTTGCGACAGACTACAGAACGATTCTACTGCCACCTAGGTTCATCTTGCGTAAGATAAATTAGGGCCCTTAAGGAAGCAAGCTCCTTTTACGGGTAGAACAGGAAAGAGAATAACTAGCAGAAATACAAGGTACCTTTTCCGTGCACCATACGAAGACTTGCACAGTACATAAGTAGTTCCAGATAAGCAATTTCCGTTCTTAGGAAAATACCTTTCCTTAAACAGAAATCTGTCCGAAACTATGTCTACTTAAATAAATACAATCTGAGCATCTACATCTACCTTGTGTGTCCAAAAAGTATCGAGACTCTATTAATAAAAAGTAGAGAACGGTTAAGATAGTGGTTTCAATGCTTCAAGTGCTCTGCGTAGGATATCTCTCCCCCCCCCCCCCCCCCCCCCTCCCGAGTACGGTTACGTTTAGCTACTTATGCTATCAGGGTTATTGCAAGTTTTGGTAAAAGAGATATCAGTAAATTAACTCACTATGCCTGCTTTCAGTCACGGCTTTCAGATGGCATTATATTTTGGAATAATTCATCATTAAGTGAAAAAAGTATTCATTGCACAAAAGCATGTAATGAGAATAATAATATCTGGAGTACACCCAAGATCACGTTGCAGACATTTATTTTAGGAACTCTAGATATTCACAGCACCGTCGCAATGCATACATTCACTTACCAAATTTGTTATTAATAACCCACCCCAGTTCAAAAGTAATAGCAAAGTGCATAGCTACTACACTAGAAGAAAGGATGATCTTCACTATTCTGGGTTAAATCTGACTTTGGCGCAGAAATGGGTTAATTATGCTGCCACAAAAATCTTTGGTCGTTTACCAAATAGCATTAAAAATCTGACAGATGGCTAACCAGGCCGGCCGGGGTGGCCGAGCGGTTCCAGGCGCTACAGTCTGGAACCGCACGACTGCTACGGTCGCAGGTTCGAATCCTGCCTCGGGCATGGATGTGTGTGATGTCCTTAGGTTAGTTAGGTTTAAGTAGTTCTGAGTTCTAGGGGACTGATGACCTCAGAAGTTAAGTCTCATAGTGCTCAGAGCCATTTGAACCATTTAGCCAACCAGTATTTAAAAACAAATTAAAAGAATTTCCGAATGACAACTCCTTGTACTCAATAAATGAGTTCTAGATGTGAAGTAGTGACTATGCACACATACAAACACACACGCACATATTTATATATATCAGGAAAGAATACTTATGTTAGCTGATACGTTCCAGATCATTACGAAATATCGTATTCATGATCTATGGAACAATTATTAACATAATGTAATGTACAACGCACAGAAGTTCATATCACCATGTGAAACTGTCGGAAACGTCCGTCTGTAGGTTGTTGTTCAACTCGCGCATCATATTATATATACCGGGTGATCAAAATTTAGTATAAATTTGAAAACTTAATAAATCACGGAATATTGTAGATAGAGAGGTAAAAATTGACACACATGCTTGGAATGACGTGGGTTTTTTATTAGAACAAAAAATAAAAATAAAAAAAACGAGTATTGCCAGACGCGTGAAAGATCTCTTGCGCGCGTCCTTTGGTGATGATCGTGTGCTCAGCCGCCACTTTCGTCATGCTTCGCCTCCCAGGTCCCCAGACCTCAGTCCATGCGATTATTGGCTTTGGGGTTACTTGAAGTCGCAAGTGTATTGTGATCGACCGACATCTCTAGGGATGCTGAAAGACAACATCCGACGCCAATGCCTCACCATAGCTCCGGACATGCCTTGTAGTGCTGTTCACAACATTATTCCTCGACTACAGCTATTGTTGAGGAATGATGGTGGACATATTGAGCATTTCCTGTGAAGAACATCATCTTTGCTTTGTATTACTTTGTTATGCTAATTATCGCTATTCTGATCAGATGAAGCGCCATCTGTCGGGCATTTTTTGAACGTTTGTAATTTTTTTTTGGTTCCAAATAAACCCCATGTCTTTCCAAGCATGTGTGTCAATTTGTACCTCTGTATCTACATTATTCCGTGATTTATTGAGTTTTCAAATTTATACTGACATTTTGATCACCGTTAGGGTGGAACATCTCCACGCCCACGCCCGTATGATGGCCAACGCTAAAGGCCTACTGCCATCTCAGCATGTTGGTTAGTTTTCACTAAGTGGGGTCTCGCAGGTTATGGGTGCTGCGATGTTTGAGTACACATGGTTATGATCAACCATTAGTGCGTGCTCAAGCATACGTGACATTAACTTCAATCTCGGTTAAGTATCGTAAAGTGTTGATTCATGATCTGGTAGGTTCGTGCTGATTACACAAAATCTCGTTACCCGTAATGATTTTTCCCAAAAAAAAAGCGCGTTTTGCATTTCGATCCAGTCGCGCCAGTCATCCGCGCGTCGTTATTTTTGTTAGGGAGTCAAGGTGTGCAGGACAAATTTGGTACACACTGTTTTATTCTCCTGGAGAAGACTTAACAGATGTTGCTCGGTTGCGATTTGTGACACAACAATACCGCTGCATGTCCGTTGCTTAACTCTGTCTGCTCGCAACTGGTGGGTCGAGTGCACGTCTGTTGTTTACAGTTGTTAGTTCAAGCAGCCACCGTAGTACTGCGCTAACGTCGCTTGTGCGTCAGGAACGTTTTGAACGGATGATGTTTACTCTGTGAATCATTGTAGTGTGTGCGTTGGTAGGTACTTTTCATAATACTTTTTCATAATACGTCTCTTATAGGAATGAAGAACGACACTCATGGTCAACTTTAACTTACGCATGAGACTACAAAGTTTTTATTTTCGAAAGAGCCGCCCAATACTACAAGGATGTTCCTTTTACATATATGCAAATGAAGCTTTATTAATCTTTCACTAATATTCAATGTACCCTCCACTGCACGCACTTCAAACGTCCTAGTGTTAGTCAAACTCGTCGCATCGCTTTGCGAGCATGTTTGCAGTTACTACTTTCACTGCTGCGACTATGCGGCGTCGTAGAGCCCCCAACATTGCTACAACTGGAGACACAGAGGAAGTGTTTCAAAAAACCCCACAAAAAAATCGCATACTACGAGATCAGGCGACCTTGAAGGCGGTGGTACAAAGCGAGATCCGTACGACTATCAACTGTAGGAGCTGCAATATCATGCTACCGTCGAAAATAACTCAGTACCGTTTAATTCAACTGCACCTGTTGCAGCGAAGAACCAAAAATGCATTTTGTTGCTATTTTATCGCCATCTAATGAACAAGCGAGCGAGCATCAGCCAGACCTCTACGGGCAAGCACATGAACGAACAACATACACTATCCAATCTAAATTGTCCACACACGCTGTCCGCCTGCTTATCTGGGTGGTAACGTGCTCGCCTCCCATGCAAGTGGGCCCTGGTTCAATTCCCGGCCGGATTGGAGAATTTCTCCGTACGGGGACTGGGTGTTGGGTTGTCTCACCATCATTTCATCCTCATCACAGGAGCACAAGTCGCCCAATGTGGCGTCGAATGAAATAAGACTAGCGGTTGGCGACCGAGGCAGCGGTCTTGCCGCAGTGGATACACCGGTTCCTGTGAGTTCACCGAAGTTAAGCGCCGTCGGGCGTGGCCGGCACTTGGATGGGTGACCATCCGGCCGCCATGCGCTGTTGCCATTTTTGGGGGTGCACTCAACCTCGTGATGCCAAATGAGGAGCTACTCGACCGAATAGTAGCGGCTCCTGTCAAAGAAAACCATCATAACGGCCGGCAGCGCGGTGTGCTGACCACATGCCTCTCCTATCCGCATCCTCAACTGAGGATGACACGGCGGTCGGATGGTCCCGATGGGCCACATGTGGCCTGAAGACGGAGTGCTTGGCAACCGAACTTCCCCGAAAAGGGTCCTCCCGGCCACCAATACCATATGTTCATTTCATTTTTGTCCACACACCCCATACCTAACGCGGAATTGCCCACTACATGGGCACGAGAGGCGGACCTGCCGGTATAAAAGGAGGTAAGGAGTATTTTGTTGTCCGTAGAGAAGCATTAACAGCAGACTTGTTCGATCAGGAAAGCTCAGTCACTTTGAACATGAACTATTCGTTGGAGTAACAAATCCGGTAGGGACTTTCCAACCCTTATACAGCAACCCAAGTGGACTGTTGGCGATATAATTATGGGGTGCCGGCCGCGGTGGTCTCGCGGTTCTAGGCGCACAGTCCGGAACCGTGCGACTGCTACGGTCGCAGGTTCGAATCCTGCCTCGGGCATGGATGTGTGTGAAGTCCTTAGGTTAGTTAGGTTTAAGTAGTTCTAAGTTCTAGGGGACTAATGACCACAGCAGTTGAGTCCCATAGTGCTCAGAGCCATTAAAAAATTATGGGGTGAAACCGCCAAGGCAGCTAAACCAGGACCAGACAGAGCTGATGCAGTGACGGACAATAACACTGCAGATCATCGGTTTAAAAAATTGCATGAAGTCAGCTGAAGGAATCACTCGTGAACTCCAAAATGCTACTAGCAGTCTCGCTAGCACATTGACTATGCGTAGGGAGTTAAAAATAATGGGTTACAGTGGTAAAGCAGCTCCTCATGCCTATACGTTTCTTAAGCGAGGTTCCGGTGGTGTAAACAGAGACGCCGCTGGATAGTGAATGACAGTAAGCGAATGATATGGAGTTGTGGATCACGCTATATTGTCTGTCGAAACGAGCTGTTGAATTGTTAAATGCGCTATTAAAACTAACTAGGTGCAACAAATTATCACTGAAAAAATACACTACTGGCCACTAAAATTGCTACACCAAGAAGAAATGCAGATGACAAATTTATTATACTAGAATTGACATGTGATTACATTTTCACGCAATTTGGGTGCATAGATCCTGAGAAATCAGGACCCAGAACAACCACCTCTGGTCGTAATAACGGCCTTGATACGCCTGGGCATTGAGGCAAACAGAGCTTGTATGGCGTGTACAGCTACAGCTGCCCATGCAGCTTCAACACGATACCACAGTTCATTAAGAGTAGTGACTGGCGTATTGTGACGAGCCAGTTGCTCGGCCACCATTCATCAGACGTTTTCAATTGGTGAGAGATCTGGAGAATGTGCTAGCTAGGGCAGCAGTCGAACATTTTCTGTATCCAGAAAGGCCTGTACAGGATCTGCAAGATGCGGTCGCGCATTATCCTGCTGAAATGTAGGGTTTCGCAGGGATCGAATGAAGGGTAGAGCCAAGGGGCGTAACGCGTCTGAAATGTAATGTCCACTGTTCAAAGTGTCGTCAATGCGAACAAGAGGTGACCGAGACGTGTAACCAATGGCACACCATACGATCACGCCGCGCCGGGTGATACGCCAGTATGGCGATGACGAATACACGCTTCCAATGTTCGTTCACCGCGTTGTCGCCAAACACGGATGCGACCATCGTGATGCTGTAAGCAGAACCTGGATTCATCCGAAATATGACGTTTTGCCATTCGTGCACCTAGGTTCGTCGTTGAGTACACCATCGCAGGCGCTCCTGTCTGTGATGCAGCATCAAGGGTAATTCCAGCCATGGTCTCCGAGCTGATAGCCCATGCTGCTGCAAACGTCATCGAACTGTTCGTGCAGAAGGTTGTTGTCTTGCAAACGTCCCCATCTGTTGACTCAGGAATCGAGACGTGGCTGCACGTTCCGTTACAGCCATGCGGATAAGATACCTGTCATCTCGACTGCTAGTGATACGAGGCCGTTGGGATCCAGCACGGCGTTCCGTATTACCCTCCTGAACCCATCGATTCCATATTTTGCTAACGGTCATTGGATCTCGACCAACGCGAGCACCAATGTCGCGATACGATAAACCGCAATCGCTATAGGCTACAACGTCGGAAACGTGATGGTACGCATTACTCCTCCTTACACAAGGCATCACAACAACTTTTCACCAGGCAACGCCGGTCAGCTACTGCTTGTGTATGAGAAATCGGTTGCAAACTTTCCTCATGTCGGCACGTCGTAGGTGTCACCACCGGCTCCAACTTTGAGTGAATGCTCTGAAAAGCTAATCAGTTGCGTATCACAGCATCTTCTTCCTGTCAGTTAAATTTCGCGTCTGTAGCACGTCATCTTCGTGGTGTAGCAATTTTAATGGCCAGTAGTGTATATAACATATCGAATGGTTTCGGTTTGTCGATTTCCTGGAGGTCATAAGTGTAGTGCCAACAGTGAAGCCGAAGGGTGTGGTGTTACGGTAAGGGGGTGTTTTTCATAATGAGGATGTGGTCTCGTTATTGCTCTTAAGAAAACGCTAAACGTGGAACAATATGAACAGACTTTACATCATTGTGTTCTTTGTACAATAGAAGAACATTAATAGTTCTCCCGACAGTTTTGATCAGATCGTGCACTCTCTCACTGGTCAGATAAGTATTTTGTAACCAACTTCGAATACACCATGTCTTCTCACAGTCCAACTTGGTAAGACTCATTTACCTAGTAACGTCCCAAGCACTATATTTTACTGATTCTTAACTGAAACAGATTCCTTTGGGTATTTCGGACATGAGTAAGTTATGGTTAACAGAGACAGCACGGTTCGTACGAAGCAATGCTGCCTGCAACGAAAACGTTTCTCATTTCTTTATGGATATGAAAGTCCCCGGTTCATCAATTTAACTGAACATGTCGCTTTAGGAGGATTTCAGTACATTCCGTTTCATCGCTGGTTGATGTCGTAAGTAACAGACTTCCTAACGATGCTTAGATTCTACTACGCTCACTTTAGCAATTAATTCCACTGCCATTGCTACATTGCTTTTCAAAATTAAGATATCACGCTATAAAAGTTCACGATAGTACTAATAATAATCCAAGTAATAATATAGGCCGCCAGCTGATGCTACTGACTAAGAATGACGATACTGATTTGTGAACTGCTTTCGTGTTTAATTACGTGCAACCCCTAAAAACAAACCGATTAATTACTCACTGTTTACTTACCATTCGAAGAAAAACTTCCAGCCTCATGTTTCTTCAACGTCAGTTGACATATTTCTGACGGGAGTCGACCGTGCACGGCCGTCCAACGTGAAACCTGAACTGCTGCACTCCCATCGCACAGAGGCGCGTCAACCTCCGCCCTGTTCCTGTCAAGAAGGCACGCTCAGCTCGACTGTTCCAGGGAACCAGCGATGCGTAACGAGTAGGTTGGGATGATGTGGTTCGTCTGTAAAACACTTGTTGTTGCCTTCAGTCCTGTTATTTTGGACAGAACTTTCATTCTGTAGATCGGTAGAGCAACCCTTTCATTCCTCACTACATTACTGAAACTTTCCTTTATCAAATTCATTTCTGTTGTTGTGGTCTTCAGTCCAGAGACTGGTTTGATGCAGCTCTCCACGCTACTCTAACCTGTGCAAGCTTCTTCATCTCCCAGTACTTACTGCAACCTACATCCTTCTGAATCTGCTTAGTGTATTCATCTCTTGGTCTCCCTCTACGATTTTTACCCTCCACGCTGCCCTCAAATACTAAATTGGTGATCCCTTGATGCCTCAGAACATGTCCTACCAACCGGTCCCTTCTTCTGGTCAAGTTGTGCCACAAACTCCTCTTCTCCCCAATTCTATTCAATACCTCCTCATTAGTTATGTGATCTACTCATCTAATCTTCAGCATTGTTCTGTAGCACCACATTTCGAAAGCTTCTATTCTCTTCTTGTCCAAACTATTTATCGTCCATGTTTCACTTCCATACATGGCTACACTCCGTACAAATACTTTCAGAAACGACTTCCTGACACTTAAATCTATACTCGATGTCAACAAATTTCTCTTCTTCAGAAACGCTTTCCATGCCATTGCCAGTCTACATTTTATATCCTCTTTACTTCGGCCATCATCAGTTATACTGCTCCCCAAATAGCAAAACTCCTTTACTACTTTAAGTGTCTCATTTCCTAATCTAATTCCCTCAGCATCACCCGACTTATTTCGACTACATTCCATTATCCTCGTTTTGCTTCATCTTATATCCTCCTTTCAAGACACTGTCCATTCCGTTCAACTTGTCTTCCAAGTCCTTTGCTGTCTCTGACAGAATTACAATGACATCGGCAAACCTCAACGTTTTTATTTCTTCTCCATGGACTTTAATACCTACACCGAATTTCTCTTTTGTTTCCTTTACTGCTTGCTCTATATACAGATTGAATAACATCGGGGACAGGCTACAACACTGTAGCACTCCCTTCCCGACCGCTGCTTACCTTTAATACCCCTCGACTGTTATAACTGCCACCTGGTTTCTGTACAAATTGTAAATAAACTTTCGCTCCCTGTATTTCACACCTGCCACCTTCAGAATGTGAAAGAGAATATTCCAGTCAACATTGTCAAACGCTTTCTCTAAGTCCACAAATGCTAGAAATGTAGTTTTGCCTTTCCTTAATCTATTTCCTAAGACAAGTCATAGGGTCAGTATTGCCTCACGTGTTCCAACATGTCTGCGGAATCCAAACTGACCTTCGCCGAGGTCGTGTTCTACCAGTTTTTCAATTCGTCTGTAAAGAATTCGCGTTAGTATTTTGCAGCTGTGACTTATTAAACTGATAGTTCGGTAATTTTCACATCTGTCAACACCTGCTTTCTTTGGGATTGGAATTATTATATTCTTCTTGAAGCCTGAGAGTATTTCGCCTGTCTCATACATCTTGCTCACCAGATGGTAGAGTTTTGTCATGACTGGCTCTCCCAAGGCCGCCAGTAGTTCCAATGGAATGTAGTCTACTACCGGGGCCCTGTTTCCACTCAGGTGTTTAAGTCCTCTGTCAAACACTTCACGCAGTATCGTATCTCCCATTTCATCTTCATCTACATCCTCTTCAAAATGGCTCTGCGCACTATGGGACTTAACATCTATGGTCATCAGTCCCCTAGAACTTAGAACTACTTAAACCTAACTAACCTAAGGACATCACACAACACCCAGCCATCACGAGGCAGAGAAAATCCCTGACCCCGCCGGGAATCGAACCCGGGAACCCGGGCGTGGGAAGCGAGAACGCTACCGCACCACCACGAAATGCGAGCAATACATCCTCTTCATTTCCATAATATTGTCCTCAAGTACATCGCCCTTGTACAGATAGACCCTCTATATACTCCTTCCACCTTTCTGCTCTCCCTTCTTTGCTTAGAACAGTGTTTCCATCTGAGCTCTTGATATTCATACAAGTGGCTCTCTTTTCTCCAAAGGTCTCTTTAATTCTCCTGTAGGCAGTATCTATATTACCCCTAGTGAGATAAGCCTCTACATCCCTACATTTGTCCTCTAGACATCACTGCTTAGCCATTTTGCACTTCCTGTCGATCTCATTTTTGAGACGTTTGTATTCCCTTTTGCCTGGTTCATTTACTACGTTTTTATATTTTCTGCTTTCATCAATTAAATCAATATTTCTTCTGTTACCCAAGGATTTCTACTATCCCTCATCGTTTTACCTACTTGATCCTCTGCTGCCTTCACTACTTCATCCCTCAGAGCTACCCATTCTTCTTCTACTGTACTTCTTTCCCCCATTCCTGTCAATTGTTCCCTTATGCTCTCCCTGAAACTCTGTACAACCTTTCGTTTAGTCAGTTTATCCAGGTACCATCTCCTTAAATTCCCACCTTTTTGCAGTTTCTTCAGTTTTAATCTACAGTTCATAACCAATAGATTGTGATCAGATTCCACATCTGCCCCTGGAAATCTCTTACAAGTTAAAACCTGGTTCCTAAATCTCTGTCTTACCATTGTATAATCTATCTAAACCCCTCAGTATCTCCAGGGTTCTTCAATGTATACAACCTTCTTTCATGCTTCTTGAACCAAGTGTTAGCTATGATTAAGTTGTGCTCTGTGCAAAATTCTACCAAGCGGCTTCCTCTTTCATTTCTTAGCCCCAATCCATATTCACCTACTACGTTTCCTTCTCTCCCTTTTCCTACTACCAAATTCCAGGCACCCATGACTATTAAATTTTTATCTCCCTTCACTATCTGAATAATTTCTTTGATTTCATCATACATTTCTTCAATTTCTTCGTCATCTGCAGAGCTAGTTGACATATAAACTTGTACTACTGTAGTAGGCGTGGGCTTCGTATCTATCTTGGCCACAGTAATGCGTTTACTATGCTGTTTGTAGTAGCTTACCCGCACTCCTATTTTCCTATTCATTATTAAAGTTACTCCTGCATTACCCCTATTTGATTTTGTATTTATGATCCTGTATTCGCCTGACCAAAAGTCTTGTTTCTCCTGCCACCGAACTTCACTAATTCCCACTATATCTGATTTTAACATATCCATTTCCCTTTTTAAATTTTCTAACCTACCTGCCCGATTAATGGATCTGACATTCCACGCCCCGATCCGTAGAACGCCAGTTTTATTTCTCCTGATAACGATGTCCTCTTGAGTAGTACCCGCCGGAGATCCGAATGGGGGACTATTTTACCTCCGGAATATTTTACCCAAGAGGACGCCATCATCATACAGTACAGCTGCATGCACTCGGGAAAAATTACGGCTGTAGTTTGCCCTTGCTTTCAGCCATTCGCAGTACCAGCACAGCAAAGCTGTTTTGGTTAATGTTACAAGGCCACATCAGTCAATCATCCAGACTGTTGCCCCTGCAGCTACTTAAATTGCTGCTGCCTCTCTTCAGGAACCACACGTTTGTCTGGCCTCTCAACAGATACCCCACCGTTGTGGTTGCACCTACGGCACGGCTATCTGTATCGTTGAGGCACGCAACTCTCCCCACCAACGGCAAGGTCCATGGTTCATGGGGGGAGGTATAAAACACTAATACGACTTATTCTTGAGTACTGCTCTAGCGTTTGGGATCCCTATCAGTTTGGATTGAGGGAGGACATAGAAGCAATTCAGAGGCGGGCTGCTAGATTTGTTACTGGTAGGTTTGATCATCACGCGAGTCTTACGGAAATGCTTCACGAACTCGGGTGGGAGTGTCTAGAGGAAATTAGGCGTTCTTTTCGTGAATCGCTACTGAGGAAATTTAGAGAACCAGCATTTGAGGCTGACTGCAGTACAATTTTACTGCCGCCAACTTATATGTCGCGGAAAGACCACAAAGATAAGATAAGAGAGATTAGGGCTCGTACAGAGGCATATAGGCAGTCATTTTTCCCTCTTTCTGCTTGGGAGTGAAACAGGGAGAGAAGATGCTAGTTGTGGTACGAGGTACCCTCCGCCACGCACCGTATGGTTGATTGCGGAGTATGTATGTAGATGTAGATGTAGATGTAGGTCATAACATTATCGACAGTAGCACACTTACTACACTGAGCAGTATCTGAGCACTGGCCGCGCAGATTTTGTGCGTAGTTTCTTTTGTACAGTGCACTTTCCTTGTATCAGTAATAACTGATATCGGTCAGCCACTCTAATCGTACTTAATGTAATTCAGCATTGGGTTTCGAGAGACAGTGCTCTCGTCGTCAGGCCGATAACATTCAGCACGTCTGGTTAAAATACTAAAAACATATTTAAGGCGTTCTTGAAATAAAATAAAATAAAAGTCTACAAAATTAATTTTCATTTCATGAATGACACTTATATGTTGATAAGCTTTAGTGTTATAAGCATATGGAGTGATGATGAGACGATTGTTTCTCGAAACGCGCTGTTTAATCACTAAATGCGTTATTAAAGTGGCTGAATGCTACTAATTATAACGGAAAAAATATATCTCACGGCCTAAACTTCAAAAAAATGATGATATTGAAAAGTTTCCTCGTATCCTACGAATGAATTGTAGGCTGCCGTATGTGTTACCTTCAACTGAAACTGTGTGGTCGTTTCACTCCTGTCTCGATACACTGTTACTCACAGGTGTTTGTATGACATAACCGACTCTAGTTCTGATTAGTTCTGTAGCCAAAAGATACCACGGTTCACATTTCTCTACATTAACAGTTCGTTGTTCGTCTTTGCAGCAGGCAGATATTTGTCAAAATCTAATTGGGTGTAACTGCACTCTGAACAAGACAGAATTTCTCCATAAACAAACACATCATCTGTGAAAGACCAGTGACTGCGTCTAATACTAACATATACAACAACCGTCCTTTTATACTACCCTGGACATTTTTTTCCTCTTTCACTCCAGTTCGCGAATGCTGTATGTTGTAAAACAACTCTTAATGTACATCAAGTCCTTTAATTGATAAGTAATGGTTGCAAATATTATTTTAGTGTCTGTAGATGACTCTCTATACAGGATAACGCGCTGCTTCCTAACTGTTGGGCAGTGTCTGACCTAATCGCAACCCTCGAAAGTCTAGAAACACCGATGGCACTGAGGATATCATGTGTGAAGAACGCGAGTTTTGCATTGTCGTAGCTTCAGGAATCCATTTTGAGTTTCATGTAGAATTCTATTTTGTTGCAGATACGTCATAATATTTGAACTAATAATATGTGTTCTGTTAAAAACAGGAACGAGTGTCGTAGGACGGTAATTCCGTAAGTTGGTTCTATTTTCTTTTTTTGTATTTCTGTATTGTTTTTCATTTCTCCAATAACAACTGCTCGTGATTCTCGTGAATACCGAAACATGCCGGATAGTTTACCATTTGTAGAGAAATGACTGGTTCAATGCTACGTCGATAGGGGTAACATGCCAGGGTAAGAAGGATAATCTACGCGCACTAAAGTGGCTACCAACTCGCATTCATGTCACCACGAGTAAGAATTCTCACAGCAATCCCGGTCAAATTGGATAAATTACTCCCACGAGGCTGCAGACCTCTCGTGAAACAAGTTTGCTAATGAAGAGGGACGGGGGACGTTATTAGAGACCATGAGCAATGCAGATTTCCTGACAGGGCCATTATTGGAAATGATTGTAGAACAGCATTTAAGCTAGATTAGTTAAGAAGAAACACAGTGGGAAGTTATCTAAGACTATTAGCGATACGGAAGTCTATCAACACGTGGTCATTCACATTCAAACAGAAATTACGCGCGGGGATAATCGAAAGTGATTTTGAAACACTACAAGTATGTAAGCAAATTCAGGAAGGAAGGAGCACAGAAGGAAGCTATTTGAAATAATGCGTCGTCAGGCAGATAACGGAGTTTTTCCAAGTCCTTGATGGATAAGCTAGTTTTTCCGGCGCAGTCAATGGATCACGGTTTAGGTCCAGACCACAAGTCTGACTCATCAGTCCAATGATCACTGCAGAAGATGTAATACAACCATTTTCTGTTAACAAAAACAGATTGCGAAAAAGTGCCGATAGAGAATGTCACCTTCCCTTGACTTTCAATAGTTTGGGTTGCTTCAGAAATTCTGGTCTTCCTACTGTACGTCAGTTGAAGTCCAGTATTTCAGTAGCAGCAACCTCTCTAACGAGAAATTTATCTGGTTTCGAACTTGTAAGAATTATCTCTGCGACGTCCTGGACAGTAAAAAACCTGTCGTGTTTCCTTACTTTCCTTCTCATACTGCCGAAACACCTATCGCAGTGCAAAAATTGTGCCCTCTTACTGGAAATAAATGTTGAACTTTTGCTGACTTTCCCAGAATCGGTTAGGCAAAACAGAAATCTGCTGAGAGTGTTATTCTTATTCTGAGCTGAATAGTTGTTTGAGAATAGTCACGATTTGGTTTATTCTTGTTGTTTGGTCATGGAAGGACTCCTTGTATTACAAATAATTGGAAAGCACTACTGCCAACCTATAAAGCGTTTAACTGCGGGGATAACGAAGACAGCAATCCTTCAGAACGATAACAACACATTGCTATCCTGTGAACACGGCTGGTAATATTATCTAGGAGTGCAAGTAGGAAGTATTAAATTATATGTACGCAGCATCACCAGTATTGCTACCTAATGCTTTTTTTCTAAAGGGGCATAAGTCACGACTGATACCTCTCTTTAATTTTAAAAAGAAATCATTAACTGATACCCCTATACAAATTATGCTGTTTTTCAGAACTCTATAGAATGTACACTAACTGACGGGTATATTCATTTATTGTTAGATATTGCAGTTAGGAATGTAGTATTTAAAGCTATAGGAACATCAAAATGATCAAATTACGGACTTACATCCTTTATAAGATATACGTTTCAAATATTTTAACCATGGGTTTTCCAACCGCCAAACAAAGCTTCAACATTGGGGGATGCGCTGTCGCCCTTTTGTAATAACATCGGTTCACATTTTATCCAGGCTTAGGACTGACTATTCGCGCACTACAAAGGCATGGATAAGCTTGTTCTCTTTTTTTTAATATTTAGCTTTTCTACTTTCTACAAAATTAGTGCAGCAAATGATTAAATTTTTTGGTACTTTTTACCTTTTTAAAAAAATAGTGCAGCAATGATTAAACGTCTTGTCTTATTTTATGAATTATAATTTGCCACACAATTTTTTGCAAGAAAGAGATTTTAAACCTCTTCTTAATCCCTCTAGTCGTTATATATTCTTACAATGTCTGCTGACCTTTTGTTAAGATCCGTGTATCTTTGCCTTTTTTCTTGAAGAGACAGGCTAATAGAGTCATTTTTTTTTTACTTCAAATACAGAATTTCTGCTTCCCCTTTCAGCTTATTTACCGGAAGGTATACGTTCATAATTTTTGATTTTCTGAGTCGTTTAGTTTCCTGTGACAAATTTCGACAGCATCCGTGGTTCTGTGCCGCTGGTAACAAACATTCCACATTTCAGTTGGCATACTAGGATTTTCCAGGCGTTGATTGATCATATAATCTGCGAATTTTATGACCATTTCTCCACTCTGCATTTCCACCATTATTACCATCCACGCTTCATCAACAGTTTGATGGAAAATCTACCACTGAATCACACATGCAGAAAAACAATCGGACGTCTTCTCTATCCCTATATTTCCCTTCTGTGCTTCCAGTGTCAGCCTATTGGTGTACAGTTGCTTGAATCGTTTCAAAAAACTTAAAATTTTCCGTCCATAAGAAAAGTTCCATTTTAAGACAGTGTTTGTTCCTCTTCACAACCGAACACAAGGATTACTTTGTCAGGAGCAGACTCATCGCCAGTTTTCAAAAAACTATCACCTTCAGTTAAATTCAAAATGTCTTCGTTCAGTTGAACCTAAGAACTACAGGCATGACGGTGGATCGTCCCAGTAGCTCACTCCTTGCTTCAGACAAAGCTTTCTCGGAGTTCTCTTAATTTAGCATATCTGCGATGAAATATAAAACTTTATCTTTTAAATCTTGAAATTCCTCTTTAAAATTTCGAAAACAGACTCTGTCTCTTCTTCGTAGACTGTTTTCTTGCAGTTATGCATTCGTTTCTTGATCTGCACATCTGCTTCGTCAGGTGGATATGACTGTTGCTTTTCAGCCACGATTCTGCTACCTATGTAAAGAAAAATGTAAATGTTCTTTTTGATATTTTTGAGTCTTTTTGTAATAACTTTTCCCTATTATTAAATGTATAAAAATTGTATATATTAAAAATAGGTGCATAAAAACACACGCATCTTCCAGTGTACCGTTGAGTCAAAATTTCAAAGCATTCGCACAAAAAGATTCGGAGTTATGCGATTAGGAGCATTTACAGTTTCTGTATGCGTAGAAACGTAAATGTTCGTTTCTTCAGAATCTCAAATTTCCGAAGGTTCTTGAGGATTGTTTTGAAATTTTGACACAACATTACATTCGAATACTCACGTGTTTTTATTCACCTACTGTAACGCTAGCTGGTGTATATGTAATAAAAGGGGAAACATTATAAAAATGTAAATCATCGTTTGGCCAAAATCGTTAATGTTCCAAAGCTCTCGACCGATTGCTTCGAAATTTTGACACAACGTTCCGCTGGTATAAACGTGTGTTTTTATTTATCTATTTTTGAATATATGTAATACACAAATTTACATGAATTTAATAATAGGGGAACGTTCTAAAATACACAATAATGAAATATTTTTAGCAAACAGAAATGTTGTAGTTATGGCTTCTTGGTTTATAATTAGGATACTACTGTTGTTGTGGTCTTCAGTCCCGAGACTGGTTTGATGCAGCTCTCCATGCTACTCTATCCTGTGAAAGATTCTTCATCTCCCAGAACCCACTGCAACCCACATCCTTCTGAATCTGCTTAGTGTAGTCATCTCTTGGTCTCCCTCTACGATTTTTACGCCATACGCTTCCCTCCAATACTAAATTGGTGATCCCTTGATGCCTCAGAACATGTCCTACCAACCGATCCCTTCTTCTGGTCAAGTTGTGCCACAAACTTCTGTTTTCCCCAATCCTATTCAGTACTTCCTCATTAGTTATGTGATCTACCCATCTAATCTTCAGCATTCTTCTGTAGCACCACATTTCGAAAGCTTCTATTCTCTTCTTGTCCAAACTATTTATCGTCCATGTTTCACTTCCATACATGGCTACACTCCATACAAATACTTTCAGAAATGACTTCCTGACACTTAAATCTATACTCGATGTTAACAAATTTCTCTTCTTCAGAAACGCTTTCCTCGCCATTGCCAGTCTACATTTTATATCCTCTCTACTTCGACCATCATCAGTTATTTTGCTCCCCAAATAGCAAAACACCTTTACCACTTTAAGTGTCTCATTTCCTAATCTAATTCCCTCAGCATCACCTGACGTAATTCGAATACATTCCATTATCCTCGTTTTGCTTTTGTTGATGTTCATCTTCTATCCTCCTTTCAAGACACTATCCATTCCGTTCAATTGCTCTTCCAAGTCCTTTGCTGTCTCTGACAGAATTACGATGTCATTGGCGAACCTCAAAGTTTTTATTTCTTCTCCATGGATTTTAATACCTACTCCAAATTTTTCTTTTGTATCCTTTACTGCTTGCTCAATATACAGATTGAATAACATAGGGGAGAGACTACAACCCTGTCTCACTCCCTTCCCAACCGCTGCTTCCCTTTCATGTCCCTCGACTCTTATAACTGCCACCTGGTTTCTGTACAAATTGAACATATCCTTTTGCTCCCTATATTTTACCCCTGCCACCTTCAGAATTTGAAAGAGAGTATTCCAGTCAACATTGTCAAAAGCTTTCTCTAAGTCTACAAATGCTAGGAACGTAGGTTTGCCCTTCCTTAATCTAGCTTCTAAGATAAGTCGTAGGGTCAATATTGCCTCACGTGTTCCAACATTTCTACGGAATCCAAACCGATCATCCCCGAGGTCGGCTTCTACTAGTTTTTCCATTCGTCTGTAAAGAATTCGTGTTAGTATTTTGCAGCCGTGACTTATTAAACTGATAGTTCGGTAATTTTCACATCTGTCAACACCTGATTTCTTTGGGATTGGAATTATTATATTCTTCTTGAAATCTGAGGGTATTTCGCGTGTCTCATATATCTTGCTCACCAGATGGTAGAGTTTTGTCAGGACTGGCTCTCCCAAGGCCGTCAGTATTTCCAATGGAATGTTGTCGACTCTGGGGGCCTTGTTTCGACTCAGGTCTTTCAGTGCTCTGTCAAACTCTTCACGCAGTATCGTATCTCCCATTTTGTCTTCATCTACATCCTCTTCCTTTTCCATAATATTGTCCTCAAGTACATCACCCTTGTATAGACCCTCTATATACTCCGTCCACCTTTCTGCTTTCCCTTCTTTGCTTAGAACTGTGTTTCCATCTGAGCTCTTGATATTCATACAAGTGGTTCTCTTATCTCCAAAGGTCTCTTTAATTTTCCTGTAGGCAGTATCTATCTTACCCCCAGTGAGATAAGCCTCTACATCCTTACATTTGTCCTCTAGCCATCCCTGCTTAGCCATTTTGCACTTCCTGTCGATCTCATTTTTGAGACGTCTGTATTCCTTTTTGCCTGGTTCATTTATTGCGTTTTTAAATTTTCTGCTTTCATCAGTTAAATTCAATATTTCTTCTGTTACCCAAGGATTTCTGCTAGCCCTCGTCTTTTTACCTACTTGATCCTCTGCTGCCTTCACTACTTCATCCCTCAGAGCTACCCATTCTTCTTCTACTGTATTTCTTTCCCCCATTCCTGTCAATTGCTCCCTTATGCTCTCCCTGAAACTCTGTACAACCTCTGGTTCTTTTAGTTTATCCATGTCCCATCTTCATAAATTCCCACCTTTTTGCATTTTCTTCAGTTTTAATCTACAGGTCATAACCAATAGATTGTGGTCAGAGTCCACATCTGCCCCTGGAAATGTCTTACAACTTAAAACCTGGTTCCTAAATGTCTGTTTTATCATTATATAATCTATCTGATACCTTTTAGTATCTCCAGGCTTCTTCCATGTCTACAGCCTTCGTTTATGATTCTTGAACCAAGTGTTACCTATGATTAAGTTGTGCTCTGTGCAAAATTCTACCAGACTGCTTCCTCTTTCATTTCTTTGCCTCAGTCCATATTCACCTACTACGTTTTCTTATCTCCCTTTTCCTACTACCGAATTCGAGTCACCCATGACTATTAAATATTCATCTCCCTTCACTATCTGAATAATTTCTTTTATTTGATCATACATTTCTTCAATGTCTTCTTCACCTGCAGAGCTAGTTGGCATATAAACTTGTACTACTGTAGTAGGTGTGGGCTTCGTATCTATCTTGGCCACAATAATGCGTTCACTATGCTGTTTGTAGTAGCTTACCCTCATTCCTATTTTCCTATTCATTATTAAACCTACTCTTGCATTACCCCTATTTGATTTTGTGTTTATAACCCTGTAGTCACCTGACCAGAAGTTTTGTTCCTCCTGCCACCGAACTTCACTAATTCCCACTATACATAACTTTAACCTATCCATTTCCCTTTTTAAATTTTCTAACCTACCTGCCCATTAAGGGATCTGACATTCCACGCTCCGATCCGTATAACGCCAGTTTTCTTTCTCCTGATAACGACGTCCTCCTGAGTCCCGGAGATCCGAATGTGGGACTATTTTACCTCCGGAATATTTTACCCAAGAGGACGCCATCATCATTTAATCATACAGTAGAGCTGCATGCCCTCGGGAAGAATTACGGCTGTAGTTTCCCCTTGCTTTCAGCCGTTCGCAGTACCAGCACAGCAAGGCCAGTTTGGTTAGTGTTAGAAGGCCAGATCAGTCAATCATCAGTCAATCATCCAGACTGTTGCCCCTGCAACTACTGAAAAGGCTGCTGCCCCTCTTCAGGAACCACACGTTTGACTGGCCTCTCAACAGATACCCCTCCGTTGTGGTTTGCACCTACGGTACGGCTATCTGTATCGCTGAGGCTCGCAAGCCTCCCCACCAACGGTAAGGTCCATGGTTCATGGGGGGGGGGGGGGGGGGGGGAGAATACTACTATAGAGTATGAATTCGCAATAATAATAAAGGAGGCTCGAGGTCAGAGAGGGAGGGGGGGGAGAAAATGGACATAGAAAACGGGAAGGAGGAGACGGATAGAGAGAGGAAGCAGGAAGAGATGGAGACACAGGAGGAGGAGAAGATTGGACAGAGAAAAGTGGAAAAGGTGATAGACTGAGAGAGAGGGGCAGGAAGAGATGGAGAGAGAGGGGGGAAGAGAAGAAGGACAGAGAGAGGGGGAAGAGTTGATGGCCAGAGACAGGGGGAAGGAGGAGGAGATAGACGAAGAATGGATGGGGGAAAGGTGGACAGAGACAGGAGAGAGTCGGAGATTAATACGTATATCCAATTTCTATACAGAGTGGAAACGTCTGCTTTCTCTTGTCGTTCTTCTCCATTTCAGCAGACTAAGCCACAGCAAGGCGTGGCCGGGTACAGGTGGTTTGCAATAAACGACCTCGGATTTTACTACTTTCGGAATTCATGCACATCCAGTTCGTACAATCATCACAATTTCTGTGCTCTCTGTAACGACGACTGTCCTCGGGTAAACACTGTTTTCCTGTCGTTGTCGTGATCATTTTCGTTAGTTTCAGTGTAGTCAGTGTCTTCGAAACTATGCGGAAAAGAATCTTGTCCACGTACGTTTCTCGTCGAAAAGTCAACGGCACGCGCAAAACACGTAACCTCGTACCAAACCCGCAACTGAAGCTGCTTCACTTGCCTGGCCAGCGGCCTCAAGTTGTGTTTACTGAGCCAAGGATATAGAGTTTACGTCCTTTTGAAAATTGGCGGGATTATTCCAGCCGAGTGGTACAACTACTGTCATGATTCCAGAAGAGGAGGACGCGGGAAAGACAGCGTCATCCTACAAATGTCAGCCATTTCTCTACTTATTTCTCACATTTAGTCTTTTAAAATAGCGGGAGACTTTATATCTTTCGACTTACGAAACGAATCAACCAAATATTCGGTCGACATTTTTGAACATTTCAGTTTTGCCTCACGCGGAGGGGTGTGCGTCCAGACTGCCAGCAGAGAACATTCCAGCCAGGTAAAGGCACATATGCACAAGCCAACCGAACGTGCTGCCGACCACAAACATGACCAATTTGGAGACCTCAGATAGGACTGGAAAACTGTAGGAAGTAGGGTGATCCGAGACAGGAAGGGAAACATTAATCGCCCAGCTAAGAAAAAAATTACAAAAATAACTAATTTCGGAAGGTAGACGGAAACGATTGGAAGGTATATCATTCCTTGTATTTACATATTCGAATAGTCATATTCACAGATCTTTCTTCATAAGTAGTGCCAAGTGAAATCCTAATCAGCATGAAAGATCACTTCGACATTACGTTGTTGCCTTTAGTATACACTACTGAGCCAGAACATTATGACCACTGCCCACTGCGAAGTTGGATGCCTCCTGGTGGCTTTGAGGGTACGTGACGCGGTAAAAAAAGTATGCAAGCGGCGCAGACACGACCGGCAGATCACCATAGCGAAGATATGCTATGCAAATGGGGAAGTCCGTTGAGATAAGCAACTCTGACAAAGGGCAGAGCTTGTGAACGAGATATCTCGAAAACGGAGAAGCTGTTTGAATGTTTACGTGCTAGTGTCGTGAGCATCTATGGAAAGAGGTAGAAGGACAGTCAAACTACCTCTAGGTCCTTAATGGATGGACGTCCACGACTCTTCACAGAACGCGGGGTTCGGAGCAGTGTTTGCTCTGTAAAGTAGGATAGATGGGCATATGTGGCAGCTCTGCCGAAAGAGAACATTGCTGGTGCACGCAAAAGTGTTTCGGAACACACCATTCATCGTACGTTGTTGAACATGAAGCTCCGGAGCAGACCACCCCTACGTGTTCACGTATTGACCCAACGATATCGTTAGTTACGATTGCAGTGGGCACGGGACCATTGGATCAATGCAAATAGGTGAATCACATGTTTGATTCACTAAGTCGATGGTCGTCTCCACAAACACCATCATCGAGGTGAACGGCAGTTCGATACGTGCAGCGAGTCACAACGCAAGCCGGTGGGAGCAGTATTATAATATGGCAGACATTCTCCTGCTCTTTCACGGGACCTGTGGTAGTGATAGACGACACTCTGATAGTTTCGGACTACCTGCATTTCTTCAAGCTTGTTTTCTCTGACGACGCTGTCATCTTCCAGCAGTGTAACTGTCCATGTCTGGGAGACAGAACCGCGCTACGGTGGTTTGAGGAGCATTACAATGAACTCATGTTGATGTCGCGATGACCAGATTCGCCTGATGTAAATCCTTTGCAACTCATCTGGGTCACTACTGGGACGCCATCACTGTCAGCGGCCCGTTATTTACTCAAATTACGTGACCTGTACGTAGACACCTAGTGCCACATACCTCCACAAACCTACCAACAAACTGTCGGGTCCCTGAGACTCAGAATTAGTTATGTATTCCGTTCCGAGGACGGACATACAAGCTTTTAAGCAGTGTGTGTAACACATATCAGGGGCGTTCAATAAATAATGCAACAGATTTGTTCTGAATGCAGGTTGGTTTTAGTCATGATCCCAATACACCATATTATTCCTCGTTCTTTTGGCTACAAGACTTTATTTTTGAACATAATAGCCGCTCAATGCGATGGCCTTGCATCACCTTACAGCGAGGGCCTGTATGCCTGCATAGTATCACTCTGCTGGTCGGTTCAGACGGTTCTAATGGCTGTGAGCACTATGGGACTTAATATCTGAGGTCATCAGTCCCCTAGAACTTAGAACTACTTAAACGTAACTAACCTAAGGACATCACACACATCCATGCACGAGGCAGGATTAGAACGTGCGACCGTAGCAGTCGTGCCGTTCCGGACTGAAGCGTCTAGAACCGCTCGGCCACAACTGCCGGCTCTGCTGGTCGGCGTTGGAGCCAAATTCTCCTGTATGAACAGCATTCCATCATCCGTGTACTGCCTCCCGCGGAATATATCCTCCACTGGGCCAAACAGATAGAAGTAGGAATATGGGAGATGCGGACTCTAGGGTGGATGGGGAAGAACGGTCGAATGAAGTTTTGTGAACTCCTCTCAGGTGTGCAGGCTTGTGTGAGCCCTTGTTTTGTCGTGGAGAAGGAGAAGTTTGTTTGTATTTTTGTGAAGACAAACACATTGAAGTAGTTCCTTCACTTTCCAGTGGATAGTACAACACGCTACCGAAATGATCGTTGCCCCATGAGGGAGGACATGAAACAGAACAACCGCTTCAGAGTCCCAGAAGACCGTCACCATGATATTACCGGCTGAGAGTGCGGCTCTGGACTTTTTCTTGGAAGGAGAGCTGGTGTGCTGCCACTCCATGGACTGCCGCTTTGTTTCCGATTCGAAGTTACAAACCCATGTTTTATCGTCTGTGACGATGTTCTACAAAAAATTGTCACTATCAGCCTCGTAACGTGTAAGCAATTCCGCATAGATGGTCCTTCGTTGCGCTCTATGCCTTCTGTTAAGCGACGGGAAACACGGCGGGCACACACCTTTGCGTACTCTAACTGGTGGACGAGTGTGTCAGCATTACGTCCAGCTGTGCAGAGAGGTGTTTGACTGTTACGGCAAGAAAGGAAGAATGAATTGATTGTTAGTGTTAATAACGATCATCCTCCTTTACCTCCTCTGCATTACTGCAGGTGACGTGTCACTGAGCACATCTGTTCTGTGCATGCAGTACACGTGAGGCGCCTAGTTGTTTCCACTACACTGTGAGGAATACGAAGGTTCTGTTATAGTTCACTGACCTGCTGTCTTCAAGTTGATGTCCCCAGCGCAGAAAACAGCACGCAGGTCGTAGGTTCTGTATCTTGAGGCTGAAACTGACTTTTAGCGAGGTTCTGTTCTGAAATAATGTATCACTTCTTTGGGATGCCACTCGCGTATTTTAATACAGCCACACGGGAAGACTACATGATCTCCTTCTGATACAGCAAAGTACATGATCAAACACAATGTTTACGAAAATGTATCTTTACAGTATTTGTGGCACGTGTCTGTGCCTCATGACTAACGGAGTGAATCTTTTAATACTGAATACTGGCAAACACATCCTGCGACAGACAACATGTCTGTTCTTTTCGACTACTTAATCCAGAGTGACGAACAGGAACTTAATAAAAATTGAAAACACATCCTACGATATACAACATGTCTGTTCGTTTCGACTGCCTAATCCAGAGTGACGAACAGCCCGAAACACTTTGCGCATCATAACAGGAAAGGCGTGACCCGAACGCTTCCGAAGTGCTTCGTCTGCAATTTCGCCAGTCTTTTGTTTTTTATTTCAATTGTTTTTAACAATTCTAAAATGACTGATTGATAGTCAGCTGTTGAGAGATATTTATATTAAAAAGTGAAGTCATTCCAATGAGAAGTTTAACTAATAATAATAACTATTCTTTAACGTTTTGGGGCCCTTGCTCCGAACACAGCAGCCAATCACAGAGCAGTAGCATTATGCAGGCGGTCTCTCTCACGGGAATGGTACCGCATCTAACATCTGTCACAGGTACCTCACACCACATTTCGTCATCTATATACTTCTTGCATCACCACTGCTCTGGGAACAGCTTTTTGGCCATTATGACAGCTGACTAAGCCAGAAATATTACACTGTGATCCGACGATCAGTTCGAATGAGAGTGCCCGCATGTTCAAACATTGCAGGAGTCACAACTGTTTTGCAGGCGGCCGGCTTGCAGGAGACTAGACAGGTTTGCACGGCCTTTTTGCGATGATGACAGACGCCTCGCCCGACGACTCGCCGTGGTTTTTTTCACTGACAGGTCTCGGTAGACATTCTGCAAGCGCGTGGGAATAGTTACGATGCTCTGGTTTCCCACCAAAAGAAACTCAATGACAGCTCTCTGCTTGGAATGCACCTCCGTTACAGGCGCCATTTGTAGGCCACTTGTAGCGCCGCCACCTATCAGAACTTCATGAAACTATAGGTGCTGAAGCAGGAAAATTACACTATGTCCCACAACAGATTCCACATTCTTTCAATCGAAATTGTTCAAGAAAAAAATTGTGTTGCATTACTTATTGAACGCCCCTCATACTTGGAAAGCAAGCTTGACTCCTATGCACCAGAAGATGGCGTAATGACGCCAAAACTGGTAGTCAATAGGCAAAATATTACTTCGACTACAGCCGAACGCAAATATTTTTTTCTAATTGTGTTGGTCATTATTCCATCCCACAGTGTATCGGGAAGAAGTACAAATTTTAAAGTCAGAAATGTGAGAGTTTGTTGCTATTATGTTTCTTATGTCAATAGTGTGTCATATGTAGGAGAGAGTGTTGTATCAAGTGGACAGAGTACCTAGGAACACATGATGTTGTTTTGTCGCTCCTTCAGTCTAGCTTCTGCTTTTAGAAACACGTGGAGATCGCCAGAAGCACTTCTCGTCATTTTCTGCAGTTTTTGTTGTTGGACTTGTGGCTGTGTTTTGTTCAGAATTTGTAAATATTTCGCATTCTGTACATGTAACAAGAGAATGGTCCAGTCCGACATGTCGGAAAGCAGCCTTTTTTTGTGCAGGAAGAATACAACGACAGGAATGCACTGTCAAAATTTCATCTGCTAAGACGCACTGCAAGACGTTTTGAAAACTGTTGAAACTACTCGTTTTTGACACCCAACGAATTGATTATGACAGTTGTTCGTACAATCCCTTACTGCCTAGTGCGCGATCGGCGGTTACAAGAGAGCGTAGCGCTGCGTAGCGCAAATAACCACGGTGACACGTGCGAATTTGAAGCAGTCATACAAAAAATGCCACATATTATTATTATTTTTTTAATAAGAGGGAGTTCATATCGATAGCTAATGTGTTGCAGAAGTAATTCTTACGAAGGTGACTAACAGGGGAAAATAAACCAAGACAGTGTTTGTGTTATACAGATGATTTCCATCAATACGGACTTTTCATTTGTTGGAATGAAATATTTCTTACACTTACTTCATTTTACGAGTTTAACAATTCCTGCAGCACATTTCGTATGATAATTTTTGAATAATGAATAGTTTACTAACAATGAAAGAGTTCCTTGTTTATTCTCCACTGCCGTCACGATAAAATATAGCGTCACTTCAATGTGCGTCTGGTGCAGGAGGAGGTTCGAGTCTC